>NC_092803.1:145119752-145444752 GCF_040954645.1 Diabrotica undecimpunctata
ATATCTCACACTATTGAGGTGGGAAATCCCACTCCTTTTAGACTTTATCAGTATCCCATACCTCAAGCATGGCAGGCTGATTTAGAAACAGAAGTCGATTCGATGCTCTCGTTAAACATCATAGAACCTTCTACCTCGTCTTACTGTAGCCCTCTATAGTTAACGAAAAAGAAGGATGGATCCTTTAGGATCTGCTTTGATGGTCGGAAATTGAACAGTATTACCACTAACCGGGATGCTTATCCTATCCCCAGAATAGATGTGATTTTGAGCAAACTTCAGAATGCCAAATACATCTCTTCTATTGATTTGTCTAAGGCCTTCTTACAGATCCCATTGAGTGAAGAGAGCAAGAAGTATACTGCTTTTGCCGTCAGTGGCAAAGGACTATTTCAATTTGTCACTATGCCTTTTGGTCTTGTTTCTGCTCCCCAGACAATGTGTCGTCTGATGGATTTAGTCATTGGTCCTCAGTTAGAGCCCTATGTTTTCTATTATCTGGATGATATTTTAGTTGTTACTCCTGATTTTTCCCTTCATATGGAAATTTTAGATAAGTTGTTTTTACGCCTTAAGGAAGCTAATCTAACGATTAATTTAGATAAGTGTCAGTTTTGCCGTCCTAGTCTTAAGTTTTTGGGTTATGTTGTTGATAATCAGGGTCTAAGGACTGATCCTGATAAAATTGTTGCCATTAAGAATTTTCCTATACCTAAGACCACAACCCAAGTCCGTAGGATATTGGGAATGTGTGGTTATTATCGTCGGTTTGTACCATCTTACTCTACCTTGTTGTCACCTCTTACTGATCTTCTAAAGAACAGGAAAAAGGGACAAACTATTACTTGGACTCCTGAGGCAGATGAAGCTTTTAGGCGTGTTAAAGACGCTTTAACGAGCGCTCCAGTCATGATGTCACCTAATTTTAATGAGCATTTTTATTTAATGACTGATTGCTCTAATACTGCTTCTGGTGGCGTGTTATTTCAGTTGAAAGATGGCTCTGAACACCCCATCGCTTATACGAGCAAGAAGTTGAATAAGGCACAGAAGAACTATTCCACTACGGAGAAAGAACTCTTAGCTATTATCCATGGGTTAGAGGCATTTCGTTATTATTTGGAAGGTCGTAATTTCACTATCATTACAGACCACAGTTCTTTAGTATGGCTTCATAGCATGAAAAACCCTTCACAGAGACTTTCCCGATGGATCTGTAAACTGGCTGCCTATTCCTATAAGATTATCCATAGAAAGGCAAACGGGGTAGTAGTTGCAGATGCTCTTTCCCGTGTCCATGACATTAACGTCTTAGATCTGTCCTCTTTAACTCCTGACGCGTGGTATCAGAATATGATTGATAGGGTTACTCAAGACCCACAAAAGTATCCTGATTTTAAGGTAGAGAACAATGTGCTGTACAAACACATTTTAGGTCCGGTAGAGACATTATCTAATATGTCCGACTGGAAAATAGTCGTACCTACGCCAAATCGGGAAAACATTTTGCACATGTTTCACGATGAGGTTACTGCTGGTCATTTTGGCTTTTATAAAACGTATCACCGTATTGCAGAGTTATATTATTGGCCCGGCTTGCGCAAATCTGTAAAAAAGCATATTGCTAAGTGCATGGTTTGTGCTACTTGTAAACCAAGTAATTTACCACAAGATGGACTCATGGGTTCCTTCAGGAACATTGATTTTCCTTGGCAAATGATCTCGTTGGATCTCATTGGACCATATCCTCGTAGCTACAAAGGAAATACCTATTGTTTAGTAGTTGTGGATTATTTCACTAAATTTCCTTTAGTTTTTCCTCTTCGTCAGGCCACAACTCCAGCAATCGTGAAATATTTGGAGGAACAAGTCTTTTTGTTGTTTGGTGTTCCCCAAATTGTTTCCTGTGACAATGGTCCACAGTTCGTGTCTAAGGCTTTTAAAGACCTTCTAACCAAATACAAGGTTCAGAAGATCTTTTATAATGCTGCGTACCATCCGCAAGCAAACCATACTGAGAGAGTGAATCGAAGTATTGTCACAGCCTTGAGATCATACACTTTCCCAGATCACAGAGCTTGGGATCAATATATTCACTCCATAGCTCAAGCCATAAGGACTTCTGTCCATGAAGTGACACAGTGCTCCCCATCATACTTGAATTTTGGCAGAAACATTGCTTTATCTGGTGACTATTTTGGGTTAATTTCTGAAAATTCCGCAAATCTCCCTCAAATATCCGAAAGACTTCATCGTCTAGATGACCTTCAGACTCTACCTCCAATTTTTGCTGATATCAGGAAGAAGTTAAAAACTTCTTATCTCCGGAACAAAAGTCAATACAATTTGAGGAAGAGAGATTTGCGATTCTTTGTTGGCGATAGAGTTTTAAAGAGAAACTTTGTAAAATCAAGTAAAGGTGATGCTATTTCGGCAAAATTTTGCCAGAAATACATTCCGTGTACGGTTGTAAGGGTAATATCTCCTTTGGTATATGAATTAAGGGACAATTCGTCCAACAAACGAATTGGTCAATTTCATGTAAAGGATTTACTGCCTGATAACACCATCGAAGAGGTTAGTTCTTCATCCTCAGAAGAAGACTAACTTAACACTTTCGTTTAAGCTAATCTCTTTCTCTGTTTGTCTTTAGCTTATTTTGATTATATTTTGCATTTTAGTCTAAGATTTTCTTAATCACCAGATAACGTAGGTACACCGCTATTTTTTTTGTATCTTTTGGCATTGGTTAATGACTTCTATAACTTATTAGATAATTAGTATGTATGACTTATCCATTTTTTTTTGTATTATAAATGATGCACTTTATAATGAATTAATATTCTTAAGTACTAATTTTCCCAGGAAAAGAAAAAATACTCCTTTTAACCTCTTATGATACGAGGGTTGTTTAGTATATATTTACATATTTAGATTTATACTTATAGTTAATCCTATTACTGATAAGGAACTATGGAACTATTTTGTTACACTACTGGATCATATATTGTGTGTTATATCTTTGATATTTGATTCCTTAGTATTTGTTTTGATATATTTGTTCAATATTTGCCAATTTGGAAAGATGTTGTGATTTTTTTTTATCTTTGGTCTGCTTTATTCTCACTTGTCACGAAAATCTTAAATACTCTACAATAATTTATGTCCTGATTCCATATACAGGATGGTTCTGGAATTAGTTTGGAATTTTGAAGTAGGTAAGGTGGCCGGCGTCCTTCTTATTTCTTCTTATTTGTTCTTCTGAATTTTCTGTCAATGAATCTGTCAATACTCAGCTTTAGTGAATACGTGGGTTCGAGATTGTTGCTCAGCAACTGATCACTGCTGCTCAATTAGGTTCGTACTATATGTGTTTATTGCAGAGTAGGCAGATGTTTATGCCTCATAATATTTCTGGTCAGGAAATGCTCGCGACATGTCCTAACCATTCTTGTGTGATTGTCCAAATATTCCAGTTACCTTTTCACAACTTGATAGGGAAGTTTAATTAGTTCATATTAGTTATCTTACTTCAGGTTATGTTTTTTTTCTTTAACTATCCCTACACATGTCAAGTTAGTCATTTTCATTATTTAAGAGTTTAGACAAATGAGTTGTCCTCTTAGTGTAATCCCACTTCTTTCCTTAGGCATAAATTGCTGTTTAGATGTAGGACTATTCCCGGATAATTCCATGCTGCGAGAACTTGTTATAAATCTACAGTTTTGTTCAAAATTGATTGCTTGTTCTCGACATATTTTTTTTTTCTATCGTTAGTAATGGTATTATAGGAAAAGTCCACCACTTATATTTTCTTAGGATTTCTATTGGAATTTTATCGGTGTCTGGTTATTCTCATACATCTGTTGTAGCCACATGCTATAGTTAGCGAATACCAGCACACTCAAAATTTATTTAGCCTCTGAATTCCTTTCGTCCATTTTAGACTTTAGGTATTTATCTTTATCTTTGGTTTAGTTCAGTTACATATTACATTACTTAGTCTGAATAAGTGTGACAATGCTGCTTCACACTTTAGGAAATTTTGCTTTATTGTAATTACTTAGTTGGTATTGGCTCATATGTATTGGCTCATATTACCGGATGAGGGTAAGAGCTAATTTAGTTATTAGCATTAGTGAGAATGGCCCTTTCCTGATCGTTCTTCTTTGATATGCTCTATTATAAATCTGGTGTCCATCGATAGTCCGATTTTGGATTCAGTGTCTGATTCCTCACTTATTTGGTTTATTTGGTTATGTAGGTTCGTATCACCATATGTGGGTGTACGTAGACCTCATTTAGTTTTGAGATTTAGTATTGGTGTGAATGGGCCCATAAATCTTCCTGGTCGTTCTTCTTTGGATATGCTTTTATGAATCTGGTGTCCATTGATAGTCTGACTTTGGATTAAGCGTCCTATTTCACATTTATTTTGGTTATTACGTCTTTGAGATACTTTGGTATGTTTACGATTTAGATTACTATTTGTGTTATTTGGTTTGGTGAGAATTGCTCCATAAATCTTCCTGATTGTTCTTCTCTGGATATATTACTATGAATCTGGTGTCCATTGTTAGTTCAATTTTGGATTAAGTGTTCAGTTCTTAACCTATTTAGTTTATGATTTCTTTGATCTTAGTTTAGTATATCTCCGGGTGAGATATTGTTTGAATTGGCTCATACATTTGCCTGGTTGTTCGTCTTGGATATACTTAGTGTTTATCGATCTGATGTCCATGGATAGTTCAATTTTGGATTTAGTGCCAATTCGACATTGATTTGTCAGCAAGAATTTAGTTGGTATATTTAGTTAATATTTGGCTTTTAAGCTAATTGTCGATTGAGATTTTGATTCGACTTTCGAGTCATCTGAGTTTGCTGGTGTCTGGCGCCATGACCATTCTTTTTTTTTCCCGTGATCTTTAGTTCGTGGGTATTTTTTTTGTGTAAACTTGCAGATCAACGTGGAATGTTAGGCCAGTACACTTAGTTATTGATACTTTAATTTTATGAAAAAAAAAAAATTTTGATTAAAATTTTTTTTTCCCGACTAGTAGGGGAATGTAACAGTCGTTACTTATACTGTATTGATATAAAAATAATTTCAGAGATGTAGTATGGGTTGCCTAACTTTAAGTGTTCATTTGCCCATTAAGTGTGTATTGTTAATAATTTAAGTTGTCACTCTGATCTAATTTGGTACCATTGCGAAAAAGATGACAGGAGATGAGGGGAAGTGGAAAAATGGCTCTTCTTGGTTAATTAACTGTGAATTAAAATTCACTTTGATCCAGAGTTTGGAGTGATACAAGTGGCAGTTAGCGAAAGAAAATCCAATTAATGGCATAGAATTTCCTTCACTTCAAGAAGTTAAATATTCTAATAATATTTTTTTTATATTATAAACATTAGAATATTTTATCTATATCTATTATTCAGATTCATTATTTCATATTTTAATATAGTATTTTGTCCAAGGCCATTATATTTTTACTCTATGTAAAGCAAGGTCACGCGACATCGATTGGATGGGTTTTTTTATCTACCATATTATCTTTTGCTCCGGTTCCTTATGCTGAAAGAAACTTTCCTCACTTCTTTTTTGATTTCTTTTTATCAATATTGAGATTGGAAGTAACGGGGAATTGTTTTCAGCCACCTACCATGGAATTATAAATTTCCTCAGAACATCCGAGGGAGAGTACCACTTCAACTCTATTAGAATCAGGGTCATTTGGAACAAGCCAGGGAGTATTGTCTACTCCACCCTCATTTTTTCTCCAGCCTGCACCTAGAGATAGGGCAGGACAGTCATCATCGGAACTGAGCCAATTAGCACCAGCTCCGTGCTAATTTCGGACCTCAAGGAGGACTTCGCTGGGACACCGAAGCCATCGGGAGTATCCTTCCAGACAACTGTTTCACCTAGGAGGACAGTTGGTTTTGATTCAGAACTATATATATATATATATATATATATCTTGTTTCACCAGTTCTAGTTTTTTTTTATAACATATATATATATTAATTAATATAACTCCCCTTGGTGTAAGGTATCGGTAAGTTTGAGCTCAATTCTACCCAGAGATTATCTTCCATTGTTTTTTTTGTATTAACCATTTATTTCTTTATTAACTTTAATTATTTCATTATTAACTTTAATTATTTCATTATTTGTCTACTTAACTAATTTTTTATATTTCATCTTGCGTTATAACTCCGGTTATTATCTCTTCAGGATAATATACCGTTTCAATCGTTTAATTTGGCTTGTTCCCATTTATATATATTATTTTGTTTGTATGTGCATTTAGAGTTGTTTAACATATTGTTGGTCATATTGTAGGTAAGTTTGATATATTTACTTGGCTATACGTTCTTCCAACGTTAGCATTATTTTGTTGTAAGGTTGTTTTAACCTAGATGTAGGTTGTACACTCTATATCAGAGTTATTCTATGTAATTTTCACTCTTTATTAATAGTTGTTTTCAACATTCTTTTTTAAAATATTATATTGTGAAATTTTCATATACTTTTTGGTAACTTAGAGATTGTCAGAATCTAAGAAGTTATATTTAATAAACTTGAATTTGTTTTGCATATAATTTTTTTATTAATATTTTCTTACCTTTTTACATTACAGCATTTTTGTTTATTAAGATCAACTTTAATTAATATTAGCAGTATACGATACCTGGAAGAGTGACCGTTACTCTTTTTAGAGTAGTATCCCTCTTCTGGCGCCCTCAATTTGTTTTCTTTGTTAAATTTCATTATATCTATTCATTTTTCTTATCTTCTTTTCTATCTATCATACATATTTTCCTGATTTACTGTCTTTAAAAGGCATGCAAATTGGCCGTATCCATCTTGAGTTTCTAGTGGTCATTCTCTTGCCTACATTGCTAGCCTAGCCACATTCCGTTCAATATTTTTTTTCATACTTCTTTACTTAATTGTTATCTATTTTATCCCATATTATAGACCACTCTTCTTATACCTCTCTCCTCCTACACACCCCAGTATTTTGCTACAATATGACAAAAAAATATTAAATTGTACAGAATTTAAGGATGCAAATTACTATAACTTAATATATACCCTGTAACTCAGCAATGGCCGTATTTTAATTTAATTCTTTTGATCGAATATTTAATTTTAACAAGTGTCATCAAGCAGTTGAATTATTTAGCCATATGAATGAATACAAAGAAAAAAAAAAGATTTTGCTAAAGAACTAATATTTGGCACTTTGCACAAAAGCAGAACGAACGATCTCCGTAAAAACAGCTTTTCCATTCTCATCTTCCATTATTTGTTCTAACTGCGCAATTCTCAATCGAAACGGTTACCGAACAAACAGGGACAGTGCTCTTCCATGGAAATATTTTATCAAATATCGCCTGTAGATTGGAACGATGGTATAAGGCATAAATATTCCAGCAAGATTTATAGTTCAATTATCTTTGAAATCATTAGAGATTTAAAGCTGGAAAGGAATAGCTGGCTGTTTTCAGGATGAAGGGTAAGTGGGTCTATAGGGTAGATTCTCTATGACTTATAAAGTAATATTGTTTGTAATTTGGGTCACTTTTAAATACGTTCGGTGAACATTAAAGAACTGTATATTTTAATTTAGGTTAGATAAAATTAAAATTAATAAGATAGAATAGGACATCAACGAACTCTAATAATAATTATTAAAAGACGTTTACTAAAACATGTTTGATGTATAATCAGAGGATGAAGATATGAGTTTCTTGGCTATTTCTTAGCGGTTAAATGGAAGAAAAGAATAGATAGTACAAAAGAAGTAATGCGCTATAATCTTGTTAGTCCAGTTCTTTTTTGTAATGGTAAGTGAAAGAGTGCTTTCTCTCATTTGCACTAGTGTATACTGGCCGTGGCGCCTCATTTCAAATAATTGGGAATAAATAACCCTTTGTTGGTAACTGTGCTGCCTACTATAATCAGCAATTCATAGAAATGATTGTACAACTCAATAAGGTATTAAAATTAGGTATTATATATTCCTTTACACTATAATTACATTAGATGTAGGTATTTTCTTATTTTCTTGCTTTTACAACTGTTTATTTCATTTTGGGCTAATTATCTGTAGTTTCGTCCATGGTCGTTCTAAATACGCATGTTTAAATTCAAACAAACACGTCCAAACAAAAGTAATTTAGTTACAGATGAGCCACTCTACGTTTAACAGAATTGCACTACGATACTTACAACGTTATGAATTGCACCGTTACTTTATCCCCTACTTTTCACGTTGTCGCTAGCAATATCGACATAAACTAAATTTTATGCGATGGGATATGGCACATGCAACTCTTTTCAAGTAAAAAACCGAATGAGGCACATTTTCACTTACAACTAGTGCCTATGTATCCTATCAATTACAAAACTCACGGTGTATTAACCCTTGCACCATCCCTTCTTCTTCTTTAAGTGCCATGTCCGAGGCGGAGGTCGGCAATCATCATAGCTATTCGGACTTTTAAGACGGCTGCTCTGAAAAGTTCATTTAATGTACATCCGTATATTATAATTCTCACTTAATTTTCTACGCAAGTGGACAGATTTGTCAAGTATCACCTTAAATTTGACAAGCTGTGCCACTTTCTCAGGTTGCGCAGCCATGACATTCTACCCCTTCCTATGGTTCTCTTTTCATCATCAAAAGGAAAATAATATCGGCTTTCACTTATCAGTTAGGATAATTAAACATCAAGTGCCATTAACGAAGTTTCTTCTTATAATAAATAAACGAAGTTTAGTGCGTGGCAAAACATGTAGACTGTATCGCAAAATACACCAAAACAAATTAAACAATTAGTGAAACCGTGGCCCCAACCACCATCGAAGAGACCACACTAAGTGAGAATAACGCGATTGCGGCTAGGACACAGTATCTTAACCCATAAACATCTCTTTACGCGAATTGTTTAACCAATGTGCGAAAATTGTCAAACAATCCTTTCTGTGAAGAGTAATATCAACTCAGTGTAAACTACACGAAGCTATAAGAAAAAAGCGCATGTCCATGAATATAAAGAAAGCCTAAGGAGAAAAAATGAATATTGAAAATACAATAGGTTATTTAAAAGACACTGGTCAAGTCATTGTAATAATAATTGTAATATATTTTATGTGGCTAATTACCCCTGTGATTGCGGTGAACAATAAATAAAAAACATTAAGTACAACATATATAATGTATATCTATATTTGTGTGTTTTTGGATAAGTTTTCAAAAATGTCAATTTAGTTATCCAGAAATAATGTAACAACTATTTCTTAAGGCAGAAAAGAGGTTTTATGTTTGGTGTTTGTATTATTGCTGTTAAAATCTTAATACATTTTTTAATCTTTACTATACTAAAACCCAATAAAATTGTAACTACTACAAGAATAACGACCGTTTATAATTATACAAATAATTGTAGGTTAAGCATAAATACATAAATGTAAGCATAAATTGGTGCGTATTTTGACCATATAAGCTTTTAACATGTATTTTAACATTATATAAACTAAATTTAGGGAAAACAATTGTTGTTACGCCATTTCGACTAGATTATCTAGTCTTCGTGAGAATAAAGCGTCCCAATACAATTGAACTAAATATCGGGATATATTAATCTTCTTGATGTACATTGTCCACTGGCCGATATTAACGTCAATCAAAAGTTCATTTCGGCAGGGTCCAGTCGGACCGGAAATTCTAATGAAATATTGAGTATACCCTTAGTATTTCCCTGGTAAAATTTGTGTGACAGAACCCTTCCTAAACAATGCTCGTCAGTCACCGACATGTCTCAAGACGAGGCCCTTCGTGCACTTTCTTTTCCTGTTTCCCATTCAGATCTGCTACTCGATCAGATACATGCCAGTTGGCTAGAATTAGTCCACTAAAATTAGATTGTGTTATGTTTGCTATAGCGAAAATAAAAACATAAACTACATTCACTAGTTTAATTGGCTCTTAAATTATTTAAATTAACAATTCCAAATTAAAAATATTGTAGTAATAGAAAAAGAAAAGACATTTCACAACTCACGTAGAGAGTTTTTAAGATCATTTTTATAGGATTGCCCAGCACTAGTTAAATAACTGTTTTTTCTTAATATCGTAGTGCAATAAAAGTTTTTTAACTGCGTATAAAATTGATATAAATTAGTAGGTTGGAGCTTGCATATCTATCATCTAGCCCCAAAAATCCACCATTAAACATAGACCTCTTCCTCGTGTTTCTAACCCTATCTATCTTTCTCTAATCCAGTTTTTATTCAACCTTAAATCGTCAGCCTATCATGTAAGTGGTCGACCGACGTTTCAATTATCTACCCTTGGTCTCGATTCCAATAATATTTTTGTCTATCGTTCATATTTTATTCTAGGTATGTATCCCGCCCATCTTAATTTTCATCCTGTGGATGTCAGTTACCTAGGTTCTTCTCCTGATCTCTTCGTTTTTTACTTTATCTTGCAATGTTACTCTTAACATGAATCGCTTCATTCTTCTCTGTGTGACCTCTATTTGGTAACTGAAGCTTTTTGTTAAGACAAATGTTTCTGCTCCGTACGTAACACAGGTAGGAGGAATTTAATAAATTGTTTACTTTTGAGGCGTATAGGTAGATGAGACGTTTATGTTTATTTTTTTGATGCACTTTGAGTGGGGTTCTTTTTTGGGTTTTTGGCAATTAAACACCATGTTTACCTTACATGTGGTAAGTATTCATATTTATTCCTAAGAGTAGCTAGGGAAAGTTTGTCGATTCCTGTAGAGTCCAGCAAGACTCAGAATAAGGCTGATATTCAATGGGATTTTGCCTATTTTCCTAAATTATTGTTAGCAACCACGTGTGATGCAATCGTTCAGTCCTTAGTTCTGGGTGTTTCTTTTTAGAGGTACAAAAATGTAAGTTGGCAACACTTTTTTAACCGGCAACCATTTTGACAGCTGTCAAGTGACTTATGTTTAGTTTGGTTTGGCATTTCGGCATAAATAGCCTGAACGTCTAAACAGCGCTTCCAAATTGTGCAAATTTGTTTTGAAAATCATGGTATTATGAAGAGAAAAGAGATCGGATACCAAATGAAAGAATACGAGAAATGATGGGAGTCAGGCATACAATAGTTGATGACATAAAAACAAAACAGTTAATATGGTACGGCCATGTACAGAGAATGCCAGATGATAGGATTCCAAAACAGATTTGTGGACACCACAAGGAAGAAGAAAAAGAGGAAGGCCGAGAAGAAGCTGGAGAGAGGGAATTGAAAAAGAGAAATCCCTCCAGGCCTATGGTTAAATAGAGAAAAATGGCGGTTAGGAGTCGGAAGGCGTAGGAGAACGCTGTGAACCGATAGTAGTAGTAGTATTAGGTATTATGATGTTCGAAATACTTATCGCGCACTACGTTCATTCTATGGTCAACATAATCGACCATCAGAGCAATTAAATCGATTTACCATGCAACGTTTTCGTACCACGTTTACCCTAAATGATAGTACGCACCTACAGAAACTTCTTACAGTGCATACAGAAGTTGTTGCTAATTTAAAGCGTAGCATAGAACAATACCCGAATCAGTCTATCCATCATCGTGCACAGCAGTTGGATATATGTCCATCCACTTTATGGAAGATTTTGGGAAAAGATTTTGGTTTTTGTGCTTACAAAATCCAACTTATGCAAGAATTAAAGCTACATGAAAGCTCACTTCTGGTTGAATGGCTATGTCAATGATGTCAATGATGATGAACGTAATGATAATCCATCCTCAGGTGTATGTTAAGACACCACTATATCCAGAAAAACTGACTGTTTAATGTACTTTGTTACCTAGTGAAATCATTGGTTCCTACTTCTTTAAAAACGATGCTGGCTAGAACGTTATAGTCAATGGTGATCGCTATAGAGCCATGATTACTGACTTTTTTTTATTCCTAAATGGGACAACGATGATGTGTAAGGAGAAGTGACTTCAACAAGATGGCACAACATGTCAGATAGCTCGTGATATAATTGATTTGTCGAAAGAAACGTTTGGTAACCATATAGTTTTACCTTTAGGACCCGTGAATTGATCTCCAAGATTGTGCGATTTAATACCATCAGTCTATTTTCTGTGATGATGTGTGAAGTCGCTAGTCTATGCGGATAAGCCTGAAACGATTGACTACTTAGAGAACAACATTCGCCGCGTTATTACTAGTATACGGCGACAAATGTTAAAAAAAGTCATCTACAATTAGGCCTCTAGATTAGACTAGTTCAGAGCCACCTGTGGCAGTCATGTTCCAGAAATCAAATTTAAATTATAAGATTATCTTTTAAATAAAGTTATTTAAAAAAATCATCGTTATTTTATTCCATTTCAAAGTTCATTACCTCGTAACAAACACTCAATATAATAGCTTTCTCCATAAACTTACGAATTTTTTACATCTAATTTTGTCAAAATTTGTGTTGGGTAGGATATGGAGGAAAAAATGATGCAGATGACAATGTTATGTAGTGTGATAGGGAGAAGGGTATTTGTAGGGAAACCATGAGCTTGCGTGGTATAATTTCTGCGTAATTCATTCCAGATATAGATCCCTCCTCTACCGGGATCATATAGAAGTATCTTTCTTCTCCCCTAAGGAGCTTGACCAAAAAGTTCTGTACTATGCAGTTGACAATATAAATCTTTCGATGTTACATCTTTTTTTAAAGTACTAAGGACTAGACTATGAATAATGACTTACTAAAGCGAAACTGGAGAGTTGCTGCCAATAATAAAAAGAAGAAAAACTGCTTACCTGGGTCATATATTTCAAAATTGCAAGTACCAGTTCTTAAAGCTTATTATGGAAGGGAAGATAGAAGGAAAACGGGGCATCGGAAGAAAGAAATACTCATGACTTAAAAACATAAGAGATTGGACAACGATAACGGAGAACGTCTGATTGAATTATGCGAATTAAACAACCTAAAAATCACCAACGGATTCTTCAGACATGAAAATATTCATAAATATACATGGACGCAAGAAACACGAAAGCTGAAATCGATAATAGACTACATAATAATCAAACAAGATACCACAATAAAGATCAAAGATGTGCGAGTCAAAAGAGGAGCAGAATGTGGAACGGACCATAGACTACTGACAGCAAAAATGGGCATTAATTGGAAACATAACAAGACCCCCTCCACAGAAGAACCGTTGAACACTATAAGAGAAAAACAATACAATATAGAACTACTCCAAGAACAATCAATAAGAGAACTATACCAACAACGTCTAGACCAAAAATTAATAGAATTTAGATACGGCAACATCGAAGAAATATACGAGCATATAAAGGCGAGTATAAAGCAAGCAGCATTCGAAGCCCTTGGGGAAAAAGAACATATAACAAATAAACAGCACTATAATGAAATAAATGAACCAACAAAAATAATAATTGAAGAAAAAAAGCAACTATACAGAAAATGGCTGACTACAAACAACGATGAAGTTTATAAAGAATATAGAGAAAAAGATAGAGAAGTGAAAAAACAAATAACACAGCAAAAGAATGAAGAATAAGAAAGAATCTGCTTAAATATTGAAACATATATAGGAGGTACAAGAACTTCGGAGTCATGGAAAGTACTGAGAGGATTGAAACAAAACTCAAAAGAAAAAACTAAATTGGGAAATATACAGGACAAAGAATGGAAGGACTACTACAAGGAACTATTAACAGAACAAAGACCACAATTCATTGGAAAAGAAAACAATCGAAGACGAAGCAGATTCCCACAACAAGAAATAGAAATAACAGATAGGGAAATGAGAACGGCCATAAAAGCAATCAAAAATAAGAAAGCACCGGGACCTGGAGGCATCTCACCTGAGCTTATAAAATACGGATCAAAAAAATTACACCGGATGATACAATGGATATTTCAGAAAGCCATAAATGGAGAACAGCTCCCAAAGGAATGGACGGCGGCATATATGACATCTATATTTAAGAAAGGAGATAGAAAACGATGCGAAAACTACAGAGGAATAAGCGTAATATCATCAATAGGAAGATTATATGGGAAGATACTGCGAGAAAAAAAAGAGCAAGCGATAAAAGGCAAAATCGGGGAGGATCAGGCAGGCTTCACGGCAGGAAGATCATGCATAGACCACATATACACACTGGAACAACTGTTGGAAAAGAAAAAAGCAAAAAATAGAGATATACACTTGGCATTTGTGGATCTGAGAAAGGCGTATGACTCTGTACCAAGGTCAGAACTATGGGAGGCAATGTACAAATTAGAAATACAGACGGAACTCATAGAAGCTACAAAAGCTCTGTAAAAAGAAAATAAAGTGTCCATTAAAATGGGAACAAGAATCATAGGAGACTTCACCACAACAAAAGGGCTCCTGCAGGGTTGTTCCACATCTCCAACCCTATTCAAAATATACTTAGAGAAAGCCTTGACTACATGGAAAAGAAAATGCGAAGGCGTGGGAGTACCGGTACGGAACGAATACCTATATACGTTAAGTTTTGCAGACGATCAAGTAGTGATTGCACAAGACCAAGACGACCTCAGCTACATGATGAAGAAACTACAAGAAGAATATACCAAGGCTGGCCTAGATATTAACCTCGCGAAAACAGAGTACCTATCTACAAGTGAAGAAGACGTAGAAGATCTACAGATTGATGACAACGTAACAATCAAAGGAAAGGATAAATTCAAATACCTGGGGTTCATAATCACGAAAAAGGCAACAACAGAGGAAGAAATTACACAAAGATTAGGACAAACAAGAACAGCAATCCGACAACTTAACTCAGTATGGTGGGATAGACACTTAAATATGAAGACAAAAACGCAGATTTATAAAACATTAGTGCGAAGTATTATGACATATGGGGAAAATTGGATCATAAACAAGAAAAACAGCAGTAAGATAATAGCAACAGAGATGTAATGCCTGCGAAGATGCTGCAGAGTAACAAGAATAAATAGGAGAAGTAATGACGAAATAAAGCAAAGAACATCAATAGAAACAGACATACTAACATATATAGAACAAAAAAGACTAAAGTGGTATGGACATGTAAGAAGAGCTAGCGACAGCAGATGGATAAAAAGAATAACCGAATGGAGCCCCATAGGAAGGAGGAAAAGAGGACGACCCCGAAAATCCTGGAGGAACGAAGTAGACGACGCCATGAGTAAGAGAGGACTAAACGATGGAGAATGGAACAACAGAGAGAGATGGAAACGGTTGAGCGAGGGAAGGCAGTGAATACTGAAGAATCCCTAAATATATATAGATTGGACAAACCTCGATGCCCATGTACTCTTTAGAGCCACACAAGGCCGAGAGGAGTATGCCAGAATTGTCGCCAACATCCACTAATTGGATAAGGCACCATAAGAAGAAGGAGCGAAACCATGAGATTGCCGGAATCGCATATGAGTATCTTTCTTTCACACTTATGAGCTTGAAAAAAAATTTATGTACTTAGCATGCGTATGGGAAGTATACTTTGTAACATGGAACTCATTATGCAGTTGCCAATCAAAACACTTCGAATAAGAAAAGAACCAGAAATATTGTCAGGAGAAAAATTTAAAAAACTATTATATATGGAAATGGGAGATAAACTGATAAATATCATCTGTTTAGTGATAAATTTGAGGTGTGGCTTTATAGAAGAATGCTGAGAATATCATGGACAGCAAGGATCACGAACAAGGAAGTTCTAGAAAAAATGAAGAAGGAACCAGAGATTGTGTTTACGATCAAACGCATAAAATTGCAATATCTGGGACACGTTATGAGAAATCAGCACCGTTACTCCCTGCTGCAGTCTATATTGCAAGGTAAAGTCAAAGGTAAGCGAGGACCCGGTAGAAGGAGAATATTATGGCTGCGGAATTTAAGAACATGGTTTAAGAAAACCTCAACGGAGCTGTTTCGAGCCGCAGCGAGCAAGGTCATGATTGCCAATATGATTTCCAACATCCGAAACGGATAGGAACCAGAAGAAGAAGAAGTGATAAATATTAATAATTGATGGATTTGACCGTTACTTAATGGAAATTCATTTTATGTAACAATAAAACACTGAAAACTTTGTTTTCAAAACTTTCACAAAATTTATTATTAAATCTTATTACTACAGCTGTTTCAGCAGAGTGCCTTTCTCAAGAAAGGCACTCTGCCGCATCACTTGAGAAAAGCACTCTGCCGAAACAGCTGTAGTGATAAGATTTTATAATAAATTTTGTGGAAGTTTTACATAAATATAAATGTTTAGTTTTGTAACCATGTTTAGAGAAATGAAGAATTCTTTGCAGATGGTAAATTTATTTCTGTTTATTTCTATTAAGGTACAAACCTTAATAGAAAAATCGATAGAATTTAACAGATTACTGGTACTTATCTTTGTAAACTTTTACAAAGTCTTCGATAGCATGAAATTAGACAGTATTATAACTGCTCTGAACAAAAGTAGAATTGACTACCGGCTTACAAAGTTAGTACAAACATTGTACCAAAACGCCTCAATGCATGTAAAACTACATGATACCACCAGAGAAATTCATATAAAGCAAGGTGTGAGACACTCTCTCACCTAAATTATTTATAACGGTCCTCGAATACGCCTTTAAAATGCTAAAGTGGGAAAAAAAGAGGAATAAAAATAAACAGGAACATGTTCAATCGTTTGAGCTTTGCCGACGATATAGTACTTATTACCAAAGATCTGCGTGAAGCACAACAAATGCTACAAGAATTAGAGAACTTATCTTTAACAATATGTCTAAAAATGAACATCAGTAAGACCAAGTTTACGAATACCTAACCATCCAAAATCAAGTGGTAGAATTGACAGAAAAGTACATATATATGTCGGTCATGAAATCACAATAAACAAGGGTAATCAGACCTGTCAATTTCAACGACGATAACACTTGCTTGGCGTCACATGGTTTACATCATGGAGATGTTGCTCTTAAAGAAGACAGGCGCCCCAGAGAAGACAAATGTAGCAGAGGACGACCACCAACACGCTGGATGGACGACATTAAACGAATATCCAAGAAATAGCAACAAGACCCACAGAACCGTGAAGAGTGGCGAAAAATGGAAGAGACCTTTGTCTAGCAGTGGACAGAAGAGGTTGCATGATGATGATGACACAACTGTGGCAGTCGCCCTTCTTTAGTACCCAATTTGTATAATTCATTTTGAACACTCATAATAACAGCTAAAACATTTCTAGAATCACTTCGTGCCCTGTCAACATCTGGCACTTAATTTTACCGTATCACCGACATTACCAGGAGGAAATTTTTAATTTGATGTTTTAAGAATTTTCTTCGCTTGCTTTACAAGACCTTCCTTTGCATGTGTCCGTTTAATTACAACAGAATCTTGTCTCTCTGAAAACTGATTAAAACAGAGTGCTTCTAGAATTGCACTAGATTCATTCACTGATGATTGCTTAGGTTGTTCTGGTTCTTTTTCTATTATAAGCTTATTTGGTTCAAATATTTCTGTTTCTTCACGCCTATTAGAATCATGGCCTGTCTGGGTCTCTTCTACTAGTTTCACCAACGCTGACAAATCTTCTTCAGTCGAAATATTTTCTAGATCATTTTCTGGCAGTAATAAAGTTTTAAAACACATTTTGGCAGGAACCCCAAACATAGTTTCATACGGACTGCATTTGATGCCAGAATTGTAAGCTCGGTTCTGGGAGAATTGTACAAGTCAAATTTTTTTTACATGGAGCACAGTTCTTTTATATTTTTGTTGGAGAATTCTCGTCCGTTGTCTCTTTGAAAAATGCTAGGAGCTTCAAAGGCAGAGAATATGTAGAGAGAGAGAAAAACCAATGCTACTTCTTCTGTATGTTTAGTTTTCACTGGCTGTAATTGTACAATTCTTGTTAAGTGATCTTAATAGACGAAAATGAATTTGAATTCATTATCTGATTGGGCTCAAATATCTATCAAATCTATTTGACATCTACTATTGATTTCTTTTGACAGTATATTTTTTACTACTAACCCTGTTCCGGGAACTTTACATTTTTTCTGGCAAGTTTTACACAGATCCAAATAGATCGTTATGATTTCTATAGTTATGTTCTTGTACTTCTGTTGTAATTCTTTTAACATTCTTGTCCTACCACCATGCTCAATAGATTTTTGTGCTCCGTCAATCAATTTAAAGAGTTCTTTTAAATAGACATAAAGTAAAATTATCTGTTCATCCTTACTTAAGGGGAAAATCAGTTTTTCGGTTTCCCCAACCTTCATGACCTTATACTTTTTCAACCTCTTGTAGTCATCCGGTATTTTACCACTAATTTTAATTTTTTTTTATGTCTATTTTTTAGTAAACTTTATTGTGTTGTTTACTATTCATCACTTTAAGAACTTTTGTATTACAATATTCTTCCATCGCTAACTTAAAAATAATTTAACTTTTAATAACAAAACGTTTTGTCGATAAAGAAAATACTTCAAGAATAGGTAACATTATTGTTAATTAAAAAACACGAAGCACATGCCAAGTCAGGATATAAACAATTTTGATGTATCAATCAACAGTGCAAACTGAAGACTGATTACGCACGAGGTAAACAAACGATCGTTATAATTTGAATCTCTTACTTTTACCAGATTCTCTGGAAAATGTATGTATACAAAAACATCTAAATTGTACATTGATATCAATGAAATAAAAATATACTAAAAAAAAAACAAAATTTATGAAAGTCACTAAAAATCCTAAAAACACCATTGAGAAAGTCTTAATTATATCTAATACAATAAAAAAATTGGAACACTTTAAATACGTTGGCGCATGGATAACCAAAGATGCAAACAATTGCAGCTCAAGCAATATATGTATAGAAAGAGGTAGAGCCACTTTCGTCAAATTGAAAAAGCTACTAACCAATCTTCTTCTTCCCATGTTGTCTCCATTAACGGAGGTTGGCGACCACATTTCTAAAAGTGTCTCTGTCTTTTGCAACGTGGAATAATTCATTTACAGTCATGTTTGTCCAGTCTCCAATATTTCGCAGCCACGACTTCCTCTTTCTACCTAGTACTAACCAATAGAGACATGATATTAGAATTAAAGTGTTGTCTCCACACTGTTGTATATCGTTGAAGCCTGGACGTTAAAAAAGCAGGTTCTACCACGAAGTGCTACGTTTACTGCGGATAGACCAAATTAAAAATGAAGAAATATTGTGAAGAATAAACAAAAAACAGAAAGTAATACAAACAGTGAAAAAGACAAAACTGGAGTATTTTAGTTATGTAATCGGCGAAATCTGATGTGATGCTAGGTCTAATAATAGAGGAAAACCTTTGAACCTGGCAGCATTTTATAGGACAGTAGTAAAGCAGTATAAAAAAGGGTTACCCAAAAGACCATGTGTAAACTATACCCTTATATATTTATTTTAGCACCACCACTGAAAAAAACGTCTGAAATCTAATTAATTTCCTACAAAAGTATACGACAATAAGAACACAAAAATAATTATATTTACCTTTGAATTCAAACCAGTTCTCTTTAAAATTAAAATATAAATTATTTTAAATCTTTTTATGGAAGTTCCAACAAGAAACAAAAACCTTATCGATAATGATTAATCATCTTTAACGAAACTACTTCCTAGATAGAAACTTTTTAAAACTACTTACTTTAAATCAATCATGAACATTGTCAAGTCCTATTAGCCGAAATTCCATTGTACTAATACCATCTCCCCATTAGATCCAAGCCAGTGTGCCTATTAAAACTGGATTATACCGATTATTCTAGACCGTTCTGAGCTATTCTCCACGATAAGAAAGGGGACTGAATACAGGAAGAGATAAATAAAGATAATGAGGAAATTATGGCCAATAGTTTTATTAGTTTTTTTATGTAAAAAAATCGGGAAATGAGCTAAGTGTTTGGTGTATTTTACCTGATAGATATTAAAGCGAAGATTAGATCAATAACTTGCTTAATATAATGTAGATATTTATAAAAAAAAACATTTTTGAATGTATCGTTATGGAAATATAATTTGTTTATAAAACAACGGTATAACATTTTTTCGTAATGTATATTTTAAATTTTAAATTTATGGTATTAAATTTTTTTATTATCCTCATCAAGCATTAAAATTATTAGATTTGTATAGTGCCTTAATAGCCTAGTCTGGTTATGCAAAAATCATCGATTTCACGGAAAAATTTTTCGCACATATCTAAAGCTTTTAAGACATAGGTGGGGGTTACTAGATGACGAATAGATGAACAAATACTCGTATTTTTACCTTGCGTTTTTTTTAACAATAATTTATGGTCACAATTCGATTTTTTGTCTATAAGCTTTTTCCCTTATATTTTACATAAACAATATTTATATCAGTTTTTTATATACAGAATATCTCTATTTTCCCGTTTTTTAAATTAAAATTGATAAATAATTTACAGATATTTGCAACAAAGCAGTTTTTTTGCAATAATTTATAAATTTTATTAATTTTTTTATTAACAAAATAAAATTGAATTGTTATATTGAACATCAAGGAATTATCGTCTTTTAAATTTGTGCGAAATGTCTCCCCGATCGGTCAAATAGTTTAAAAGTTATTTAATTTATTTATCCCTGAGGCTAATTATTTAAACTATTGAACTTGCCCTATGAATGAGGCCAGACACATTTAGCAAATTTCTTAGGATTCCATAAGACTTAAACTATCTCAGAAGTTAAATGCATATTGCGTTTTCATCGAAATTATTTACAAAATAAACGTTTGAAAAAGGGGTATGTTTTTTACTTATAAATAATTGTAATAACTTTTATATTTTTTAAGCAGACTTATACGTACAACCATTGGATAGCTGGTAAATAAAATTACATTAAGAAAAACCCTTCTATGACCAATAGGAAAGAAGTTAGGGACTATTTTAAAAAAAAATCATATCCTCATTGTTTATTAACATTAAGAAGTAAAATTTGCACAAATTATGAATGAAAATCTAAACTTTATATTGAAACTTATAGCTATAAAACTCATCAAATTTTTCAAAACTTACAGCCCTTCGAAACTTCGTACTTTTGTAAGATCGACATAGGAAAGTGGAGTGGATAACTGTTTCAGCTCTGTTTTTTTCGAGATTGGAATTTCAAATTGACACACGTAGGAAAAATTTACATTATCTCGGCTTTCATTGTAGCTAGAAGCCTCTTTTTCTAATCCGGGGTAGCTCGTCGAAATATGAATAACTACATAGTTTTCACTGGTCGGAAAATATGTGAAACCTCAAAAAAATTGAGTCCATTTGAAATTCACCGCAAAAACTTACTTTTGCAGCATACAGCTGCATGGAAGCAGCAATTCGGGGTTAATCCTGAGAGGATTGCTATTAATCATGTCCACTCGGAGAAGGGGTATCGGACCCACAAAAGAGCTTACCTTCTATGGTAAAATTGTATCGGTTTTCAAGTCAGTGAAGTACCTACGATTGATCCTGGGTTCTAAACTTTCATAAAAAAAACATCTCGACGTTAAGGTACATGCCGCGGCAGCTTTCTGAGCGTGCAGGAGAGCTTTAGGAGTCAAATTGGGTCTGCAGCCAAAAATTCTATATTGGATGTATCAATCCATGATAAGACCTATCCTGACGTATGCGGCCATTGTGTGGTTGCCTCGGGCTAGACTGGCTAAGGTCTAGCTGACCTACCTCTAGTGTTTGACATTCTTTGGCATCGCAGGAGCCATAAGGACCACTCTCACAGCGACTTTTGAGGCTTTGCTGGCTTACATTTATTGTAAAACTACATTTTATTGTAGAACACAAAACCACAATGGCAGCATATCGTCTTAACTGTTTTGGATACTGGTTAAGAATTCACAGTCAGATGGCCATTGTGACATCTGGAGATAGGCCCACCATTGTTATCACCTGCTCTCTATGGTACAGGACAGCATGGCTCCCCAATTTAAGTTGTCATCTTCTTTCTTGGTTTAATTTCTTGACCGGTATGAGTGGATGGAACAAATGCCTGCACTAATCCATCGAAGAGGGCTCACGTGGTTTACGAATGGAACTAAAATAGATTTGCAGACAGATACCGGAGTATATGAGAGCGGAATCGGATTTTAATCTGGCTGAGCTCTCGGCTCCCATATATAAGTATTTTAGGCCGATATCTTTGCAATCCTGGTATGTGCTTAGAAGACAATAGATAGAGCTTGCTTAGGCAGGACCATCTCTATCTGCTCTGATAGTCAAGCAACGCTAAGGGCTTTGGAAGCGCCCAAACTCAGCTATAAGCTGGTTCTTAAGTGCTAGAGAGCACTTGCTGATATTGCCTGGACTAATAGGGTTAACATGGTATGAGTACCAGGACACAAAGACGTGAAACGGAAGAAGCGGGCTGACGCACTGGCACGATAGGAGTCATTCACTCTCCCGATGGGACCTGAACCTGTGATTGGAGTGCCCTTCAGTACTGGTCGGGGTAGTGTCAGAGAGCTTTTTCTGCGGAAGTTCCAGGATTCCTAAGCCAGTTGTGTAGGTATAACACTGGCTAGGCTCCACAAAGTGGGGCCATTTAAAAGTCGTACAGCCCAAGTTTACTTTCTAGATCGAGAAGGTGCTCTCTTGTGGTCAGTATGCTTACCAGCTACTGCAGACTTGGGCATAACACCTTAATCTGCTAAGATTGGCGGATAGCCCACGGTGTATTCTTTGTATTGAGGAGGAGGAAACCTCCTCACATGACCTCTGGAAGTGCTGGTCCCCTAGAGGTGACAGATTCTGGGTTAGATCTTTATGCAACCGAGATAAATGAGGCTACTAAAGGATAAGATGTTTGGAACGGCAGGAAGAGGTTAGACTTAGAAGTCCCTGCCGATTACTGCAGATTTGGGGATCAGAACAGCCTGTGCCCCAGAAGCGCCGAAAAATAGGTCCTTATTAACCTCGTTCGTATAATATGGGTGATACAATGGACCCGTCTTAGGAGGTCTTGGTGTCTACCATAACCATAACCATAACCATAACATTCGCTACTTTTCCAGATGACCTAGTCATTATTGCACAAGACAGGAAGGACATGAAATATATAATAAGAAAATTAAAGAAAGAATATGTGCTATGAGGACTATATAAGATGTGTAAGACCGAAGAAGAGTTGTGAGACTTTTAATTATTTAGGGTCAATGATAAGCCAAGATGCTTATATAAAAGATATAGAAATGAAAAAACCACGGTGAAAATAAGCCACAAAAACACTCCATGAAGTGTTTATTAATACGGATTAATACTCTAACCAGGGAAAACAGAAGAAAAAGGAACTCGGCAGGACCCTGGGCTACGTGGCCTTTCGGCATACGCCCGTTAACGATACCTCTGCCCCTACGAGTCCGACACCAAAGTGAAGGTGCCACGGGGCGCGTACCAAAGACGTCCCGTGGGTCCCCCCGTGGGGGTACCCCGTAGGGTTACCACGACACGTCTAGCACACGCAACCCGCGGGGGCTCCACCTTCCCCGTAGTACCTGTGTTGTGAGTACCTTGCCTACCCGTTACTCCCACACTACGGGCGGGTAGGTTCGGCAGGCGGAGGGATTTCCACCTCACACGTAGACAGGTCGCCGCCGAGGATCTCTCCTCTACCACTCTTGGATCTCCCGGTGGGTACGTGCCGGGACACCTACACCACTCCTGACCGCCGTCAGGAGCGGTATATCCACACCCCTCCTGACCGAGGTCAGGAGAGGTATTTACGGGCCCAGCTCGTTCAACCTCACCAGGCTCTTTTGGAATGGGAGTAGAGTGGTCCCACGAGTAGTCTCGTCTCGGATACTAGGAATGTAGACCGGTGACCGTGTCGCCGAAGCGACCGTGTGCATTTCTACCAACCCGACACCTCAAACGACGGCTCTCCACCTCCCTATTCCTACCCATTAGTCGCCTCTTACGACAGGCAGGGCTTTCTGACCCCGGCCGTATTCTTATCTCCGCGAGCCGGACGGAAACCAAAGACGATACAATAAGAACAAAGACAATATAGATCAGAATTGAAGTAGAATGTTCAATTACAAAAAAATTATAAAACGCAAACCTGCATACGTACGGCCAAGTACAAAGAACGCCACAACCCAGGTGACCAAAAAGAATACTGGACTGGAACCTGCCTAAAAAAAGAAGGACAGGAAGTCCTACGATTAGGTGGGAAACTTAAAAAACATAGAAAAAGCTATGATAGATAAAGACCTCAGAGAAGGTGACTGGGAGAATAGTGTGAAAATCACAAATAGACTGTTGAAGACGAAAACGGCGAACTCATAATGGTACAAAGCTTAAGAAGAAGGAGAAGAAGAAGACATTATGTATTTTTAGGTTTTTGGCATAGGTCTTAAAATGTATTAGTTTTTCATTTGTACTAAAATTATAAAATTATAAAAATTATAATTGTTGTTTTGTTACAACAAAAGGTACTAATTTAATATCCTTTGCTAAAAATTAAAAATGCTAATTTTTATAAGTGCTTCTTTGAATGGCGCCTAGACTTAAGCGTTAAAGCATAACTTAACTACCTGTGAGGTTAAAATTTAGTATTTTTGTTCCTTTTTAATCTTTTATGCTTTAATTGAAGTGCTTTTAAAAATATAGTTAGATATGCGAATATTTAAAAATTATGAAAAATAATTAATCCTGAAGGAATTTTGGACACAGAAATCCACAATATGCAAATGTAAAATAATTTAAGTACATTTATAAAAAAAAACTTTTTAGCAATGTTTTAATACACATATTTTCAACACCAATTTGAAAAAATATCTGTGTTTCTTATAATTGTTCAACGATTCTTTTCCCTCGTATTACTACACATATTGTACTTCTACAAGAAAATATAAATTTCTCAACGTGTCAAATTTATTCGTATCGATTATAAGGCAAGGAGGTTTTTGCTTCGACAAAATACCTTATTCGGAATTCGAGCACAATAGTTTTGGTCTGACCTCTGGCGTCCGTTCCCGTAATTAGAGCCAGATGGGCACAATAGGATGTGATCTAGAGTCCTTAGGAACTTGTGTAAAAACAAATAGTCCTACCTCCTTTGTGACGAATAATTACGAACACTAAACTGATGACCATCCTGGATTCAAATGTCAACTGCATTGTTTGAATTTGAATTTGCTTTTTGTTGTGTGCAGGATTTCGTTGCTTAAATTTGAGGATATGTGGTATGAAGCTAACAAATACTATTAGCTTTTTGTGTATTAAATTAATAGCGGATATCAGGAGACAGCGCAGAAAAATATGGCTAGGTCATAAAAACTGTAGCGCATTTTAACTTTTATGTTCATGCCGCTTTGGTAAATTGAGCTTTGCAAATCATAAGCTTTTGAAAGTTTGTGATACAATAGATGAACTAGTTTTTGCTATAAGCTACGTTAAACTTTGTTACGTTACGAGATTTAACTTTATCTTACTTAACTTCTACATAAATTTTATTAAAGTACAGTTTATTAATATAGTATACAAATTTCAAATATAAGATTAGTCCAGGATATGAAGGTTTTCCGTACAGTATTCTTGAATGATATGCATGAATTTCCTTGAAATTTTGATAGTAGGTAGAAAATAGCTTAAATTTTTCTCTAGCATCGGTTAGCATCCCAATCTGGGTATAGAAAATATTGATAAAAAAAAACACACACACACATTAACACACGAGGTGATCAACCCTACCCCTAGGAACATGTGTATACCAATATAAGACAGGGATCCACATGTTCGAAGATCAAACCGGTCACACCTCGCTAATCGAGTTGGTACCTATCTGACCCCCGGGCTTTTCCTCCACCCCTCCTCAGCGTGTTAATAACGTGAGGAGGCTTATGATCTTAGAATTTACTAAGGTACTTTGGGTAATGAAGTACCTTCCGTTTTTAATAGTTGTGGTTATGCCAGCTAACTGTAGGGGTAGCCTAAATGTCGGCTTTTCTCCCTATTTACTTTACTGTTTCTTTTTATTTATCTTAACGTCGGGACTGGAGTCCCTAAAAATTTCGTGTGTTCTGGTCAGAGAGTCCCCAGTCGTGACTAGCGGCTCTCTAACCAGAAGTGTTTTGTGTGTGCTCGTTCGCTCAGCCGACGATTTGACAAAAATGAATTTTGTTCTCCTCGTCGGCTGGGCGCTCGATGGGATTGTCCGGCCATCAAGCTCATGTTTGCCGCACATGGTCTCAATGCTCGGAATTCGCGATTTTTTATGCCTGAAGGGCCTGTGCCTGTTGGCTATGACTATATTTTATGTTGCTTATCATTTTTGAATTCGTAACTGTATGAAATCGACATACAGTTTTTTTCAAAAAATTTTTTTATTTTTATCATTTTTTCATCGGTTTATTAATTATCTCCGTTCTATATGGCGGTTAGCCACAGAATCAGATGATAAAATTCCCGGTTTCGCGGGTTATGTTAGTTTCCGTCGTTGTCAGTTCGTATACTTTTTCCCGATTTTTAACGATGGTGTTAATAAGGTGCGTTTTTAAAATTTTTTTTATTTTTTGTTGGCGTGTCTTTGTTAGCCAGTGAGCATTTTTTATTTTTATTATCTACCTATGCTAACCTAACTATGGAGTGTGCATTCCCAAGTGTATAGCGCTCTCACACACTCCGTGTATATACCTATAACTAACTTAGTTCTATTCTATCACTATGTGTAGGTGTGGTTGAGGTGTGCATTCCCGGGTGTATAGTGCCTGCACACACCTCGGTGTATATTGTACTTAAAAACTAAAGAAAATATTTTTTTGTTGCTCACTGTCTACCTTTTTCTTTCAGTTTACTCTGTGGCTATCTCTTTTCTTCATGTTTATTAATTCCTATATCCTATGAGCTGTTGCATTGGCCGTTTATGTACCAGTCTGTGGTTTATATCGTAGTTTGTCAACTCTCTTAATTTTGTATTGGGATGGTTTCTGGCTTCGTTAAAGATCTTGTGGGCTCTTTCATCCATAATTCTTAATATTCTTTTTTCTCCTGAGTCCCTGTAGAGGTATCTTAGCGGTACGTAGCTTGGTAGGTTCAAAGTTTCTCTTATTATCCAATTTTGTGTTGTTTGGATTTTCTTTCTGTTGGATTTGCATGTGTGTCCCCAGGCGGCAGATGCATAAGTTAGGGAGGGTAGTATTATGCTGTTAACTACTCTCATTTTTGTTTTAAATCGAAGTTTGCTCTTTCTGCCTATTAGCGGCGAGAGTTGACTTCTAAGTGCTTTTGCTTTGTAGACAGTTTGTTTGACGTGGTTTGTAAAATTGAGTTTACTGTCTAGTGTGACTCCGAGGTATTTAGCCTCGTTCGTCCATTCTACAGGGGTATTTCCTACCGTGATCTCCCTGTCCGGTCTCTTTTTTCTGTGTTTGTACATAACGGCTTGTGTCTTGTCCGGGTTTAATGCAATTTTCCACTTTATACACCATCTTTGGAATCTATTCAGAGCACTTTGCAGGTGGTTTGCAGCCAGGTTTGGGTCTCTGCTACTGGCTGCTATGGCTGTATCGTCCGCGTACAGACTAACCAGTGTTCTGGGGTCTGTCGGAGTGTCAGCAGTGTAGATAGTGTACAGGTAAGGCGACAGCACCGCCCCCTGGGGCACACCCGCCTCCAGAGTCCCGAGCTCAGATAGTGTTGGTCCTATCTTAACTCTGAACCTTCTGTTGGCCAGGTATGACGCAAGAAGACATGTCATCGCCTCACTGTAACCTAGGTTACTCATTTTATAAAGTAGACCCAGATGCCATACCCTATCGAACGCTTTACTCACGTCGAGGAACGCAGTTGCTGTGTACAACTTTTCGTTGAAGCCTTTAGTTATGTGTTCTGTTAGTCTCAGTTCGCAAGAATGTTCAGATCTGAATCCAAACTGAGATTCTGGTATAGATCCCAAAGCTAGAGATTCATCATTGAGTCTTTTTAAAATGACTCTCTCTGCGATTTTACTTACTGATGAGAGTAAGCTTATCGGTCTGTAGTTTTGTGGAAAAGTGCCGTCTTTTCCCGGTTTAGCAATCATCATTACGTGGGCTTCCTTCCATCTATCCGGGAAGTATCGCAGTTTTAGTATGCCATTCACGATATTCGTGATGTATACTACTGCTTTCTTCGGTAGATTCTTGAGGGCCTTGTTGGTAATGTTATCCGGTCCTGGTGCTTTTTTCGCATTTGTCATTTTAATCAAATTTTTGATTTCTTCAGGGGACGTGTGGACTAGTCCTATTCTTCCCTTTCTCTTTTTTAGTCTCCTAGCGTAGTTTTCGACTTGGATGGTGAAGTCGATGTCTTCCTGCGGATGTTCGTTATTTTGACATGCCTTTTCCAATTCGTCCTTTAGTACTTCGGCTTTGTCATCTTCTGTGTAGACGATTCCATTTTCTCCGTGTAGCGGTGGAATCGGTTTTTTGTCTTTTCGTAGGACTTTTGACAGTTTCCAGAAACCGGATTTATTTGGATTTAGCTCTTGAATATAGTTATCCCAGCTTTCGTTTCTGTGATTTTGCAGTTGTCTCTTCACTTCTCTGTCCAGCTCGTTTGCAATCCTCTTGTCTTCTTGATTTCTTGTTCGGTAGGCTCTACGTCTTTTTCTATTTTTTTCTTTGATCAGGTCCTTTAGTTCGGTACTAATGTCCCTGAATCTTCCGCTTATCGTATTAACTACAATTTCTTTTGAGCTGGCATCGATGGCATTTTTAATTGTGTTTTCTAATTTAACCACACTATCTTCTAGTTCGACGATGTTATTTATAGTGGGTATCGCACCGATGTTTTCGCTCACTATTCTTCTGTAGTTTGGCCAGTTTACTATGCTTCTCTTGTGAGGCTGCAATTGATTAATATCAATAGCGCCTAGGGTCAGGACGATTAGATTATGAGTGGAATCGCCTTCATTTAATGAATGTATTTCATATTGTTGACCCACGTTGTGTAGGATTGCAATATCGAGATGAGTGGGTTCTGCTACTCCGTTGTAGCATGTTGGATCCGTTGGTCCGACTGCATATGTGTTATTCTTTGTCTCGAGATAGGCACAGAGCCGTCTGCCATTCTTCTAATCGATTTGCGATTTCGTCCAGAAGATTTATTTTTGTGTATAATCCACCTGAGTTCCAAGACCCAATGCGTAGATCTCCCGATTGGTGTGCTAACATTGCTTACCGAAGGAGCTTATTACTGTCATAACTTGTGTGAGTTGCTCCAGCATTGTGGAGAAGTGTGCCATTTTGGCGTTGATATCATTGTTGAAATTAGCAATGAGAGCTGCAGCTTCTGTGACTGCAGTTGTGGATTCGCTTTCCTTCTGATTTTTTGTTGCTTGTGCGTAGCTTACTCCGTTATTGGTGGGTTTGCTGTTAATTTGTTTACTTCTTTGCTGTGTCCTGACTGGGACTCTTCTTTTCGGTGCTTTTACGCATCCGCGGTAGTTGGCGGTGTGTTCGCCGTTACAGTTGGCACATTTAGGAGTGAATTCGCCCTCCATATCACATTCGCTGCTAATGTGGTTTTTCCCACATTTGACACACTTAGCCCCACAATGGCACGCCTTGGAGCTATGATAATAACCTTGGCAGTTGTAACACTGCATGGTTTCCCTTATGTTCTTGATTTCGTCCTCTACATGTATTTTCATGTAGCAGATGTTGGTTAAAGCTTTAATTTTTTGATCGTCTTCCTCTCGGATGGTGATCAAGAACATAGGTAGCGGCTTTTTGTCCTCTTTCTTAGAGATGATGTTTATCACCCTAGTGGCTTCTATGCCTTGTTCCTGTAATTCGTTTAGTATGATTTTTGGGTCAGTATTGGCGGCCAGCCCTCTGACTACTACACGTTTCATTCTGTCGCCATCTATTGGATAGGCAACGAATTCCAATTTTGGTTCATGGTTTTCAAGGATCTTGACCATTCCCAAGTAGTCTTCACGTGTCTTCGTTTGTATTACGATCGTCCTTCCCGATCTTGCAAATTTGTTCACAGAGATAATCTTCTTCTCAGCGGCTTTTTGGAAAACTCGCTGGTGTTCGTTAACGGACTTCAAGATTATCGCCGGTGGTTTTGGCGCTGGTTTTGTCGTCTTTTCTGTGTTTACTTCAGGGTTTGGTGTCTTACTGGTGCCTGGTTGCATCCTTTTTTCTTTGTCTTGGCGTTTTTCATGGATTTGTTTGATATTAGAATCCATTTCCTTTTCTTTTCTCCTTTTTACTATTTCTGTCTGTTGTTCAGCTACGCTGACAACTGTTCTTGGTCGTTTGCATTTGGGCGATTGCCAGTCGCTTTCTCTTTCTTGAACCGCATTAGTTTTCCAATCATCTCCAATTAGCTTGCCATTTGTCATATATACGCTGTTTAAACATTTTTTTAATATCATTATTCAACTGATATTTGATATAGGTATATCCAAAGTAGAAGCTTCTTTTGCGGCTACATCTGCAGCCTCATTTCCTACAAGTGAAGATACCCAGACAATAGTGACAATTACTCCATCATCCGTAAGTTTATTATATGTCATGTATTAAATTTACCAGAGGATGATCTGAGAAAATGTTGTTAATTACTTGTATTGATGATAAGGAGTCTGTGCAAATCTCTACATTGCAATCAATTGGTTCCAACATACAAAAAGCTTTGACGATACCATATAGTTCCCCAGTGTATACACTACAAACGGCAGGAAGTCTGATCAGTTTTGTAGTGCTGAAAGAGGAAACAACAGCACTACCCACGTACCCACTCCTAGATCATTTTTAGAGGCATACATATAAAGAACTTTATAAAACTGATTTCGATTAAGTGTGTCTATAAATAATTGTTTAATTATAGCTTTAGGAGTATCACGTTTATTGTCTCCTTAACCAGAGTGTTGGTTCGTTAGCTTCACAGTACATGCTTTATGCTGGACTAGATCTGAAGGCATCTAAGCAGATCCTAAGGCCTGTATTATGTACGGAGTCAAGAGCTTTCAGATGCGACTTGGAAGCAAACATATAGACAAAACTACCATAATCTATTTTGGAGCGAATAATGGATCTGTAAACTGTAAGCAATACCTCTTCGTCAGCTCCCCATTGGAAATATGCTAAACTTTTTAGGATATTAATATTTTTTAAGCAGTTGCTTTTCGTTTCCTGTATGTGTGTATTCCAAGTAAGTCTGGAGTCGAAGGTCAGTCCTAAGATTTTCTGATGATCAATAGCATCTCTAGTAATACTCCGTTGTATGTCAAAATTGGATTATCTTGTCGTTTTTCTGCTAAATTTTATGATTTTAGTTTTTTGAGATGAGAAGGAAAGCCGAATATGCCTCGACCACCTTTCTATATTATTAATGGCTTTTTGCATTAGTCCACAGATTGTTTCGATATTCTTTCCTCTGCAAAAGAGCACAAGGTCATCGGCATATAATGCGTATTTAACTGGGAAATGCCTACATTATTAAATGCCAAATTGAACAAAGTTGTGCTTATAACAGAACCTTATGGTACTCCATTATGTTGAATACGAGTAGATGACAGCTTTCCGTTTAAAATAACTTTAAAAGTTATATAATTTAAAACATTCTGCACAAAGTAGTACATGTTTCCACCAAGTCTACATTGTTGAAGATTTTGGAGTATTACAGATTTTTTAACAGTGTCAAAGGCTCCTTCGATATCAAAAAAGGCTGCTAATAAATCTTGTTTATAGGCCATAGAGTCGGAAATATGTGATTGTAAAATTACCAAATTATCTGATGCAGAACTATGAGATCTAAAACCGTATTGTGCCGGTGAAATGACTCCATTTCCAAAACTCAGACCAATCTTTTATTTACCATGTCTCCATTCATTTACACATGGTGCACGTCAGCGATATTGGCCTATATGACTTAGATAAACTTTGTGTTTGGTTATGAACTTTTTTAATTGGTATAATATTATATGATTATCGCCACCGCCTAGGAAAATTATAACTGTTCCAAATACCGTTGTAAAATTTTAATTAAATAATGATGCATGGAGTCGATAATTTCTTTAAGAATATGAAAGAAGTGTCATATGAACCAGGGGCTGTGTTTTTACACAAATCGAGTGCCGTCAATAGTTCCTCTAAGGTAAATGTTGTGTTAATAGGATCGATTTCTTGTGCAGTTTTTATTGTGAAGAACTTTTCAGTTAATGTTTTCGGGGTTATTTGAGAATAAAACTTTACAAATTACATGACAAAAATGGACATTTTTAAACATTTTTTCGCGAATAACAAAAACTTAATTTTATCGGAAACGCTGTTTTTATTTTAGATAAAACAAGTTTCGTATTTTTATTATTACCGTAAATTTATTACTAACAAAATTAAAACTGTTCTAAAGTAGACTTTTACTCATCGAATAGAACAATCCAAACATAAGGAAGATAAATAAAATAAAGAACATACTTATGTTCCTTTAGGTACATAAATTGATGCTTGTCTACTTCAGATTAAAAAATTTTTAAAGTCAATACACACACATAAGTATTTTACAATATCTAAACATAATTTTTAGGGTACATTCTACTTCATCCCGAACATTTTTATGTTTGCTACTGTTACAAGTACCAATTAATAAAAATTTTAACATATTTATTTAACCCATTGTTGACTAGTGTTGCATTGTACAAACTAGAAACATTGTACCAACTATATCGACGGTTTTTTTCATACATTAGTCCTAAAAATTGTTGCCATCTAGAGCCCATATTGAGATGTCGTCTTAGGTTCTGCAACCCTATTGTTTACAAGTTTATAATAAAGATTTAATAAATAACAAATTTTGTAATATTAAGGGTTTTTACCCACATATGTAGTGGCTTATCTTATGTATATTTGGTAAGTATTTAACCCTTGAGTAATCGGGTACATGCAAATTACATGAACAGTCGGGTGAGGTCTATGAGGCCCAGTTTTTATTTTACACAATACATTAGAAAAGATTAAAATAAAACTATTTGATATATGTACAATCTTTTTTTATTTAATTTTGATTAAATCTTAACCATTTTAAACCCATTGATAAAATAAACAACATCTTTAAGAAACTGAAAAAAAAAGTTAACAAAAATGTACTACTCTTTCATTTAATAAAAAAAATTCTTATCCTATTTTCAATTTTCATTGCAGTTTTCGCAGATCGGTTTAACATGCTCTAAGCATAGCCATTTTTAGCATTTGATACAAAAATATCGTGTTTTACGATTTGGACAATAATAGGCGCAACGATATCGTGTATTTCTGATATTATTTTGTAAATAAGGGTCTCTTGCTTTGGTTTCAATGTTCTCTCGTGTCAAGGCTAAGCCAATTGATTTTAGAAACAATCTTAGTTCCAAAATTAGGTCGTTTTCATTTGCATTACCTTTATGTATGACATGAGAGTAAATGCCTGCAATGTTGAGTAAATTGTAATGTTAAAAGATTACCATTAGCCATCTTCGGATGTTTTTGCCTACGGTATAAGTCACACATTTCTGATTGACTGAGTAATGGCCCGATTTTGTAATGTTATAAAAAGTAATAATATTGGACTTACAGGTATCTCCAGAATCTTCATCAATCGAGTCATGATAGTGAAAAGGATGATAACAGCGTCACGACTTTTTTTTTCTTTGGTATATACAACACCAAAGTAATGGATTTGAAAAATGCAAACATACACGAGTACTGTGGTCTGCTGGGATCAAGAAGTTCCTTTGGAATCTCCCTTTTATTTTTTCAAATTGTCCCAACAATTGTAATTTTATGCTGCTCCAGCATGCGTTTTACAATCTCGTAACTTGTAAACCAACTATCCGTGATTATATTTCTAAACGATCCAAATACAGACTCATATATTCTTTCCACTAAATCGGTGGTTTTAGTACTAACGCGATATGACCCTGGAAGCTGAGCTCCAACGTATACTTCCATATTTACCGTGTAAAAACATTTGGCGTCCACTAAGAAAAATACTTTTATGTCATATTTGGCTGGCTTATTCGGAATGTACATGCGGAATCCGCAACGTGCACGGAAATCAAAAAGCATCTCGTCTGATGTTAAGTAAGTCCAGGAGCCAGGAAAGTAATTAAGTTTGCATTTCTGATTAAGTTATTAAAAAACGTTTCTTATTGGTACAAGTTTGTCTATGAATTTCTTTCTTCTCTAGTATCTACATCATCAAAACGCAAGCAACGTAGCAAAAATGCAAATTGCCTATTAGTCATAGTAGCTCGAAACATCTTTTCGCCTTCTCCATCAGCAGCCCAAAATCCTTTGCAATTTCGGCGGCTTGCTTTGAAAACCCCAGCTAGGTGTATTAGACCGATCAACGCCTTTATTTTACAGTATCTGTAAGTCTGGCTTCATTTGGAGCATCATCAATAAAACGAGCTCCCTGACGAGCATTTCCTTTTGAACCTGATAAGTATGAAATTAAATTAGAACTTTTTTCCGAAAATTTATGAAGGCACATGTTTTCTTCAGGATACCCCATCTTTTGCATAATAAAAGAACCACCGGTTTTCCGTATTCGTTTCAAAATATTTTGAAGTTGACGGTTCCTCCCCCAAAATTTTTTTCAATTTTGTTTCCAGTTCTTCCTTCCATTCTTCTTCTGTGTCTGTGATGTGGTCACTTTCTTCACACCCATCTGATTCTAGCTAAATTTATCAGAGAGTTGTTGTAATCTTTGAATTTCTTTCAGATAAGGATCCATTACTGAAATTTGAAATTCAAGAGAAAAAATTAAAGGCTGGAACGTTATTATATTTATATATTTATAACCATAGGAATTAAAATACTTACTCTATGTAGGTTATATTTCACAAAAAATAGAAAAATAAATTTACTTATCTTACTCACAAAAGTTACTCGAATAGTCGGGTAGAGTCTGGCAGACCAAAAATGCAAATAACTAGCGAACTATTATACACTAATGCAAACCCCGTTGTTCATTGTTGTTCGACATGTGAGGTATTAGAATATTAGAAATAACCAATATTGCGTTTTAACCTTAGTCAAAATTTAATCTTCACGTTTGCATTTACTAAAGTGGTTAAACATATTTCAGGTAAATGCACTGATGATAAACTACTAAGTCCGAAAACGTTTTGTTAAGATGTTTTTTAATTCCATACCTTTTATATAGGATTTTCAATAAAACTTAATAAACCTCAATAAAACAATTAAAAATTTAAATTAACATTTAGATATATAAATAACTTTGTAGTCTGCAATATATTTCATTAAAATATATTCTCATCTGGCCACTAAAATCGCGATAAATAAATTTTAAAAAACAATTCATATTATTTAGGTATTAAAATGTTTATAATTTATTAAATTTAAAATTATTTATCATACTTCATAGAGGTCATATGGAATATAGGATCATTTATGTATCGCATCGAACTAAAACAAACGGTTGAATATTAAAAGCAGTGCACTTAACTCGACACTCACTATTAATGTAAAATTTCGTATCAAAATACTTTTAAAACCAATTTAATGCGATTTGAAGAGCACGGAAACATAGCACTACAAGAGAAATATTACAATGGTGCATGCAGGATACAAAATGTCCGATAATTAATATTTTACACAGAAAATATTGTTTTTAATTGGAAATATATGAATGGGGACATAGATTTTATATATTGAAGAGCAATTTTTATAAAAGGTACATTAAAAACAGTGTTCTGCATAAATAAAAATGTAAAAATCGATATTTTTAAACAAATATTTCGGAAAATGTGCTTTACATACAATATAAATTATGGTATAAACCAAAACGAATCAATATGATCATTCTCGGTAGCTTTACTCCTATCCAGATTTCAATATCCATAATTACTTTTCTCTATCAGTATTTATCTTAGGACATACTAATATCAATTTCTTTTACCGACATGTTCTGAGTTCTGACTAACCGTATTTTCCAGGTCTTCTTTAGTCTTCGTTAACTACTTTTTTCGGGAACTTTTAAATCAGTATTTTTTCGTATTGCGATTAACGTTTTGGCATTTAACATGCTAGAACCATCTCATTCTATGCTCTATATGCTTTTGGTATTACTGGTGCCACCCCTAAACTTCGCCTAATATACTTATTTTAAATTGTATCCTTGTTTGTTCCTCTACTTCTCCATATGAGCATTATGATCTCCGCCACTTGCACTCTTTGCTTTTTTTTCTTTATAACCATCCAACATTAAGTTTTGTATACCATTCCTGATCTTATAGTAGTTTTGTAATTTTTTTTTGTTTCATTGGAACGTTTCTGTCATAGAACACACCAGTCACTTCCTTCCACTTTATTTATACCGCCTTAACTCTACTGCATGCATCTTTATCTATCTTTCTTTTCATAATAATTATTTTACCAATAAAAAATATTACTTTATTCTTAATGGTAACTCCATGTTTCATGAACATCCCAAATACTCTGTTTTTGTCCTACTAAGTTTTAAATCTTTACATTATTGTAGTATTTCTTATCAGCACTATATTATCAGAATACATTAAGCAGCAGGAAAGGGTATTTTGTCATTTTTCTGTTTTCTTGTATAACCCTTTATAAAACAAAGAAATTATTTTCAATATATTCTTGATTTGTATGTATCTGTTTTTAATTTTTTTTCTTTGACTTTTTTTTACTACTTGGTGTTTATTAGTTAGTTTATTAGTATTAGGTTGATCTTAATGCTTTATTTTTGTTATATTTAATTAATTATTAGACTTGGACCAGGTCATATCCTAAGAGAAACATGGATAGCGTTACATAAAGTAGCAATAAGTAAGCTAATAACTTAACGAGACTGTGTTGGTCTAGGTCGACAGGGAGGAGTTTTGCTCCCAATGCTGTGGAATCTGATGATGGCCGGACTTATAGGAATTTTAAAGGCACATAATCACAAAACAATTGGATATACGGATGATTTGGAAATTAAAACGGGACGGTGCACGGGGTGTTCACCATTATGATCAAACCCTCAATTACCTACGCAGCGACAATGTGGTGGACTAAGACACTTTAAACAGGTGAAAAGCCAACTTGTGCCAAAAGGTCCAAAGACTTTCGTGTATGGGGATTTATATAACTGGTGCTATGCGTACTACTCCAACAGCAGCTATGGAGGCTCTACTATGCCTGCCTTATTTGCATTTGATACAAATCATTTGAAACAATCACTCAAACTTTGCAATGAAAGGACAGGGCATATAACCATTACAATAACTGTAACACAGAACAATTTTAATAAAAACTAGATCACATGATAAAAAAATACAATTTTAAGAATTCATATATGGTGTCTATTCCAGACATGAATGTATGAAAAAACAAGGACTACCATAACCAACAGGGTTAAATCTGGTACACAGATGGATCCAAAACTACAGATGTTATGGCGGCAGGAATTTACGCCAATCATCCAAGAATTAGCGAAAACTTTGCCTTGGGGAGAAACTTAAGCGATACTACAATGTGCAGAATGACATAATGAGATATCTGTTGAAAAAGAGCAGACCCATATTTTATTTGACAGTCAAGCGGCACTGAAGGCACTGGCATTTCAGGAAGTAACGTCTAGGTTGGTGTGGGACTGCCTAAAAAAATGAATAAACTTGGAGACCAGAACAAAGTTGAGACTATCTGGGTACCAAGACATCAGGGCATTGAAGGCAACGAAAAATCAGAATAACTTGCAAAAAGAGGATTAAACGAATCAAACAAACTAGCTGTAACTTTGGAAATACCAAAGAATGCAGTTTGTATGGCTGTAATTAATTCCAAAACAAACACATAGAAAAACCTTTATTGGTGGACCATGAAGAAAAAAAAAACAGATGAAATGCTTCATATGGACCAAAACAAACTGAGAACAGTAACAGTTGACCATGCATGATAGATAATTCGTGAATAAAATATTTATTTATAACGGAGACCTTAACTGCAGACTCTGTAATAAGGAATTACAAACTACAAAAAAAATGTATTATGTGAGTACGAGACGATGGACCGTAAAAGACAAAAACTCTATGGGCAATCAAACAGATACCTTTACTAGATTATAGACTGGGTTTAGAAAACAACAAAGGGCAGCAAACTATAAGATTTAGCTTCTGTAATAACGGATATGTTTTTAATCAGACGGGCCCAGAAATAAAATCAAACCTAGGGCATCCTTTTTAAGGCCTTTCATAAATCCTCCTGTTTATAGTTTCCTCAAAATTTAGACAGCGCGTTAATATTTAATTTCTAATATTCTGCATTTTTTAAACTTGTTATGATTGTTTGAGATAGTTCATCTCAAATTCATATCACATAAAACTCCTCTTAATCCTCTAAGAAAAACTGTAATGAAACATAGGACGCTTACTCAACTGCTTGTACCGAAAATACTCTCCATGAGAACGTAACAAAAAAAAACTGCAACTTTCTACTTGAAAGATTGGTATAGTGCACTGTAAATAAATACTGTAATGGTGATCGATTACAGTGAAGTAACAATTATCTCTAGAGACTTTCCGAATACAAGACTGAACAGGAACGAAAAAAAAAACTCTTAAAAATGGCTTTAATACTCAAAAATCCTCACTGGATGAGAGAAGGCAATACTCAATACTCAAGAGAAGATTAACGTGTGGGCAGGAATTATTGAAGATCAGGTCATATGTCCCATTTTCATAGATGGCAATTTGAATGGCGAAAATTATTTAGCAATGCTCCAAAATAATGTAGTGCTAATATTGGCTAACTTGTATCCTGATTGGCTAACTTGTATCCTGATCCAGGAAATCCACAAGTTACAGCGAATATGATATGGTTACAACAAGATGGAGCAACATCCCTCTACCAAATCCATGTCAGGTAGTACCTCAACCCAATATTTCCAAATCCGTGGATAGGGAGGCAAAGATCGATGGAATGACCATCACGATCCCCCGATTTGACGCCATTAGACTTTTTCTTATGGGGATATGTGAAAAGTATTGTATAAAAAACTAAACCCACTGACATAGCTGATTTACGAAGACGAATAACGCTTGCGATTAGATCGATCACATCTGAGATGTTGAGTAACGCTATAAGACTTTTTATTCACGGTTAGGGTGTTGCCAAAACGTTCGTAGGGAGCATTTTGAACATCTTCTACATTGACATTATTGTTTAAATTTGTATTATTTAGAAGTTTTTGAATATGTTGTAGCGACTTTCGGCAAATTCGGAAAATTTTCTTTTATAAATGTGAATTTTTTGAATTTTACTTAATATTTCCGAAGCAGTCAAAAATAGGTATAGGGCATTGTATTAAAAAAATGTCTAACATGATCTGAGTAATCTAAAAATTAATTAATATACAGGGTGTTTTAATAAAAATAAGCAAGTTGGTATTGGCCACCGTTATTTGATACACCCCGTATAAAAAGATTTAATGGAAAAAAATGCGCAACTATACATACTAGTTGTCGTGTTTGACCGTTTTTTCGAATACCCTTTCATTTATTTATTAGCTAATTTATTCCATTTGGCTGACACACAGTGTATGTATCAATTTATGACGTGGAATCACGTTTTAAAAATAAAAAAAAAATGGTAGTCTATGAAATAAACATTCAGAATAAAGCTAATAGCCTGAAATGAATAGAAAACTTAAAATTGTTATTTAAAATTTATATGAGAATGATGCCCTCCTAGATTACCGATATTTAATTTAGTGATATTAATTTTATCGAATACTGCTTGCAATGGTTATCTTGTATTAAACTCCATACCATTGAAATAAATTATTGAACCACCATTAGTTTCTTCTCTCTCAACAAAGTTTAGGTATATTTTCAATTATTGAAGGTAAGTTTCTGTTATTGTTTATACTTTTTAGTTCATACTTACGATTTTTCTTATGGCATTGTCAAAATATTCTAATTGTTTCTTCTTAATTTTGTTAAAACTGTGAGTTTATTAATTTATTTAATTTTACTCATTAGTATAATTAATTGTTGATTTTTTTTAATCTCATAATTCCAAAATACAATTTGTTAAAGTAAATTACCTAGAATAACATAAAAGTTTAGGCAAAATATTGATAATGAAAAGTACTGACCGAGAGATCTCCTCCATAAAAAGGGTGAATAACAAAAGTTTCGTTCCCCACGTGTATAACTCCGCTGACACCATTACAAGTGTGAAAGGCAGCTGTCGCTCCTGGATAGTCCTGAACGGTCCCGTGATAATAGCAGTGCTCAATGTCCTGAAAATAAAATGGTTTTGTTTTAATACAAAAGTTGTTAATTTTTATAGTCATCTATATTTATATTTCTACTTTATATATTAGAATGGTAATACGGATATATGCCCGTATTAGTAGTGGTAACGATTTTAATAAGAGTTTAACAATTTGTAATTATTTTCTTACGACTAACTGGCAACAATACACACGATTCTAAAAGCGAAAATAATAAATAATAAAAGTGAAAATGATTCTTTCAGCTCGAGCGAAGATTAAAAATGATATTATAATTTTATTACAAAATATAATTTAAAACATGAAATCATGAAGTATAGAACAGGGGATCAAAAATTTCATAATAGAGAAATAATTAAATTAAAAAACTATAGTGCGTTAAACTAGTGGTTGATAATTCTCAATATTTACAAATTAAATGTTATTTTAAATATTTCTAGCCGCCTTAACCACTGAACCAAATGAAACGAACGGGCTGTTCTGCTTTATTTAAAAGATTTAACTATTGTTGAATTAGGTAGTCTATGGAATTATTTTTATACAGCTGTTTATAGTATATAGGGAAGACCGGGGCTAGTTGACGCATCGAGTTGATTGACACAGTGCGATTTTCTTAAAACTAAGACACTTAACAATCACGCGTATACACAAGTTTCAAGACTTTCCGCAAAGCGCACTCTCGGAAGAAAGTTTTAGTTTGGCGGGATTACTAGTAGGGTGAACAGTGCGTCTTGTAGTTTTTTACAGTATAAAGTAAACTTTTATTAAGTATCATTCATTTTTTGTTTTAAAAATCCCATTTTTATAGATAATAATTCGATCTTTGCTTTACATTAAAGCTTAGAACTTCGACTATAAAATACAATCATTATATTTTTTTAAAAATTAATTAAGATGTAGTTGATTACCATAAATACCCAAACATGTGCTCTGGAGCTAGTTGACGCATTCAATGAGGGGCTGGTTGACACATGTGTCAACCATCTTTGAGCATAAATATAGTTTTACTGATTTAAAATTTTGTTTTAGAAAATACGTTATTTTAAAAAGAACTCCATAAAAGGTAAAAGTGCACTAGATATTATGTTAGTGATAGTTATGAGAGCAGTTAGGAAAATAAAAATATATGAAAAATCCCCAAGGGGAATGCCAAAGATTTTGATATCCCCAATCCAACTTTAAGGCAATATTGCAAGAAACTCATTGAGCAAGAAATTTATTGCGGTGTAAATCCAACGACTAAAGTGGGATATTTTGTGAATCGGCAGGTATATATTTTTTTTACTAGTATATATTTTGTACAAACATACATCTTAGGGACTATCAACGTATTTTAAAATATACGTATGTACTTATCATTTCAGGTGTTTTTTGTATAGCACGAAAACCTTTTAAAAGAATATCTTAAAACAGCAAGTGACATATATTTTGGACTTTCTGTTAAAGAGGTACGGAAGTTTGGAAGAGGTGCGTTTGAATATGTGAAGACTTAAAATATCAACTACCCAAAATCTTGGGATTGACATCCAATTACTGGCCCAGATTGTTTCACGTCCTACATAAAACGATAAAATACTTTGTCAATAAAAACTGCAGATTCAACCAGAACTTCTAGTTTTTATTAAAACCAGAAGTTTTAATAAAAAAAATGTTTCAAAGTTTTTGCTAATATACAGTCTTAAATCGTCTAAATATGGAACATGGATAACACTGGAGTCACCACTGTACAAAAACTTAATAGAACTATTTCAAGGCGTGGATTCAAGCAAGTGTCTTGGATTACTTCACAAGAACGTGGTAGACGTGACTTAGATTTTCCCAAATTCCGCTGCTGGATGTACTTTAAACCGCAGCATCATTATTTTTTGTATTAAACGCTTGAGTTTGAACCGGTAAATGATAAGTTGAGCTTAAAAGTATCATCCGTAAAATTATCTTTGTGGAAAGGTCAGTCGCCAGCTGCCTGAAAGCCTAATTGTGCTTTGTATATTGTAGCAGTATGCACGAATGCTACGTTAAATATCTTGGCTAAATCATATTGTGAATTATCCTCTTTGCTGTTAATAAGTGATAGTCATAATATCATATTTTTTCCGTCTTTATAGAGGGGGGTCTGGAATCTACAAAAGACATCTCAGTTCAGGACGGCGCCTGAGTGACCTTAGTGCAGGATTTGTTTTTCATGCTCCCGGTGACAGTTCCCGAGGTACTTTAAAATGCCCCCTCGTCGCCGAGTCTACGCCGAACGCCCACCTGCTAAACCAGACCCTCCTTTGTCATGAAGCGATCCGGAAGCGGAATGGCCGCTGTAAGACCGGCATCAATTCCGAAGCACTACCTTCATTCATCCACAGACTGTCAGTAAGGAGGCTCCCTGTCTCGTTTCAGGTAGGGCGTAGAGTCATAACACCTGGTGAATGCTTATTTGAAAGGACTAAAAAAAGTTATGTATATTCGATGGGTAAAGCTTGTGTGAAGTGTGAGGAGATATTGTTGAGAAATCCCATAAGTCTTATAGTAATTAAATATAGAAAGAGAAATGTGATTGGAGTGGTTATCTATAATCAATATGACTGAATCATATTTCCACGGTTTTAAGGTATTTTTGAAATGCTGAAGCCATTCATAAAAAAGATCTTCGCTACTTTCGCCGCTTTTAGAACAAGTATAAATAGATTTATAAATGGATGTACCATTTTTTTGTTAATGCTTCTGTCATTCTAATCCTTGAAAAGATAAACATTGGTGGAATATAACAGGTGACTCATGCTTTAAAGCAGCAAATAATTATGACTGTCTTCCCTCTTTCACCGGATGTTTTGTTGTCAAACTTGCTTATAACTTGACAGTTTTGGGCAGTCGCTACAACAAACTTACATTGGTCAAACAGGTAGAAATTTTAATAAACGAATAGCAGAACATAAGAGGGCTTTAAATAATAGAAAAACAGATTCTACATACGCACTTCACCTTCTAGATCATAATCATTCTTTTAATGACGAATTTAAAATTCTCCACATTCAAAATAAAGGCCTTAAGCTATCTTTGTTAGAATCTATGGAAATCAACAAATTAAAAAACACAGATATAATTCTGAATGACCAGCTTGAGACGAACAGTTCTCCCCTCCTCAACCTATTTCATTAGAGACTATAAAGTGTAAACCCATACCAAAAACAGATCACTTGAGAAAGGCAATCAGCCGAAATAGCTGTAGTGATAAGAATTTAAAATAAATTTTGTGGAAGTTTGAAAACAAAGTTTTCAGTGTTTTATTGTTACATAAAATGAATTTCCATCAAGTAACGGTCGAATCCATCAATTATTTAATGAAAATTTTATTACTCAATGTGCGTCAAAAGACAATATTCATCGGCATTTTATACCCCCACATTCGCCCAACTTTGGTGGTCTATGGGAAGCAGCAGTAAAAAGCACAAAACATTTTTTAAAGCAAACAATGTTAAATAGAATTTTAATTTATGAAAACTTCAATGCGCTTTTTATTAAAATTAAGGGAATCTTAAATTCTAGACCTCTGTTCTCCTTATCAAATGATTCTAATGACCTAGAACCCATTACCCAATCACATTTTTTAATTAATCATCCAATTACAATGCTTCATGAACCTGACGTTTCAGAAGTTTTGCCAATCAGGCTGTCTAGACTACAATTTGTTCAACAATTATACCAACAATTTTCTATATGATTCACAAAAGAATACATTTCTCAACTGCGTTTTCAATACAAATGGAAAAACCAGGCTACTCCGATTGCTGTTGGTACACTAGTAGTAATCAAGAATGATCAAAAACCTCCAGGCAAATGGCCGATGGAAAGAAATCTACGTTTGTTCCTTGGAAAGGATGGAGTTTCGCCAGTGGCAGAAGTGAAGACATTTTCAAAAGTTGTGATCCGTTCCCTGAGACATTTGTGTCCTTTGCCTATAGAAGAAGACACAGTGCATTAAAAAAGTTATTTTAGTGTTAAATTCCATTAAAGACAATTCCATTTTAGTTTTGTATTACTATTGTGTATGTCTTTTCATTAATATTTGCATGTTACTTTGAAGTCCCTTCAAATGGAGGAGTTATGATCGTATATTTTTAATTTTAATTTGTAATGTACCTGACAACATTGTACTGACAACGCCGTGATAAGTCAAGGTGTCTGATAGCTGCCCTTAACGGGCTCTCAGTCAATCATTGACGCTACAAGTGCAAAGAACAATAAAGCTATATCGAGTATCAATCGAGTTTCATTTCTTCTCAGACTACACTATAATCTGAATTAAGATTTACCAGCACACACAAGTTTATACAATTGATATGTGGCAGTCAAAAAACGTAACAAAATGCCTTTATATAACTTGTCGGCTAATTGTGCGCATTACGCGTAGTGCGTAATGCGCACAATTAGCGAACTCTCCCCTAATATCTAATGTTAAGACGGTATATATTTATATATAAAGTATATTTTCATACCACTAACTTTTAGCAGTTTAAATGAGATCATACACCGATGTGCCTGCTATTTGTGATTTTTTATTAACATAGCATTTACATGATATTTTTTAGGGCAACTTTCTGTCAACAATGTGAATATGACCAACATATTTTATGTTGTTATTCTAGATAGTTTTGGTCAGTCCTTCAATGTTGGGTTTGGCAAAGATTGACACATTAGTACGTTTCTGGGTCCATGTTATTTTTGTTTTGCCTCTTTAAAATGACCCCAATTAGAAATACAGTAACGTAGCTTTCAACAAAGCTTTTAAAAAAAAAAATTAATTGAATTAGTTTATATATTATTATAATCAAACAAATAATTTAAATCGTGTATATGTATAAGACGAAATTGATGCGTTCACTAAAGGGTTATTTGTTTACCCGTCATCAGCATAATAGCCATTATTTCCAACAGAAATTATACAAGAAGAAAAATTTGTTTGCTACGCATCTTTGTTCTGAATAAATTTAAATTTTAGATCCCAGACGGGTAAATTTGTACGTTTAACGTTCATTTTTCAAATGCCCCAAACGAAGAAAACTGCTTAATTAAAATGGCACGCACCTTATCGTCAATTTCCCGGATTAACTTCTCTTTAAAATTCATAGATGTTTACGCTTAACTCGCGAATTAGTAGAGATAGCCGTATGATAAACATAAATTCAATTAGGCCAACCCCTGGCCTTTACCTACAAAAAGGGCCGTTGCAGGTGAACCGGGCCTACGTAATATCCTCTAATGACTTAGCCTTGTTCACCTAAATGGTGCTATAAGTAAAAAATATGATCTAATCTGACAAATAAAGACTAAAGGGCTGATGGCTTCTAGCCGTTATCTGAAAAACCGTTTCAAAAAGTAATTAAACTGATAAAAGGGTGTATTTTATACTTTATTGGTTTGGATGAGTAAAAGACAAAGAGAAAATATAACAGATCGAATCCGTTCGACTTAAACTTTTCTGATTAAATATATATTGCAGGAAATTTAGGGGGCGGCGTAGTTAAAAACAAAAAAAAAGTAATAGCCAATTAGTATTAGATTTTATTATTTAAAGCAGTAAAACAAATATAAAACTAATTGAAGGGTTTTTAGATAGGAGAGAAATAATCCCATCATATACTAAGATTATTAGCAAATTACCTACAATTTTCATAAATTTTTTTTACTGATAATGTTTTTCTTCCAATAAATTTCTCCCTTACTTTTTTTAATACTCTTTTAAGATAAAGTTGTCATTTAAAAAAAAACCTTTAGTCACAAGTACCTCAAAGGGGTAACAAGAACAAAATACCATTTTTTTCAATAATCATCAGTACGATGATTATAATGACGATGAGAAATAATCAGTCCTCCATCATCTGTTAACTCCTGTAAGTTAGAATTAATTGAATCATTCTTTAGCTGTAGGATAGTCCTTTTGAGTTGCCGACTTGCACGATTTGGTGTAATCTTACCTTGAGAAGTCCTTGTTTGTTGCCAAATTCTTCTTAGCTTTCTTTTCCTAGTTATAATGTTCCTTACTTCCTTTGGATAATTGTTTACTTTTTAACCTAGGTTTCAGTGTAAAAGTGTTTTCCCATGCTGCTTGCTAAATATTGTTGGTCAACAATTCGGCTTCGTTATCTAATTGTTCTGCGTTTCAGAATTTCAGAAATTAAGTCTATAATGTTTAGAAAATTAGCTGAAATAGCTAGTAAAAGCTACCTACCCTTAATTGCACTTATTATAGAGCGATAATCTGTGTTTTAGCAATAAAGCCTCGTCAAATAATAAACCTTTACCCTAAGCTCTTCAGGAATTCAATATACCTACTATTCTTTTTAATATAGTATTTAGGTGGGCAATAGATTGAATTGACATTTATTTCAAAAATTGTACTGTAGTAGATTATATACTGTTTTATTGACTACGAAAAAGCAATTGATCGAGTAAAACACACAGAACTCATAGAAACCCTAACACAACATGGTATGGACCATAACACCAATAAAATGGCGTTGATTAATAGACAATCGTATGATAGCAGAAATGTTAATAAAAAGCGGAGTTTGAAAGGACTGTTTTCTTTCTCCACTATGGTTTATTATATATTGTGATAACATCTTCCAAAATGCCCTCGAAACTATTAAAGAAGGAATAAAAATATGTAAACAACTTAAGATACGCAGACGACACCGTCATTATTGCGGACAGGGCTGAGGGTTTGCAACGACTTTTGAATGCCATAACCAGAGAGGAAGATAGTTTAGGGCTGAATATAAACACAAATAAAACAAAAGTAATGACCGTTACACGTGCACCAAATGCCGAAATTAATATTCGAGTTTACAACAAACAGATAGAAATCGTACAAAAATTCCAGTATCTTGGTTGGTGGATAACAAACGATCTTGACTACGAAGTCGAAATACGTGCTCGTATAGAGTATGCTAGGTCCGCTTTTCAAAGAATGCTGAAGCCTTTGAGATGTGGGTTTTTCAAAGGATGCTAAAGATCTCTTGGATAGAGCACGTGACCAACAACGTGAGGTTGAGAAGAATGAGGACTGAGATAAAACTCCTAAATATTGTAAAAACCAGAAAAACGAGTTACCCAGTACATATTTACAGAGGAGAAAAATACAACTTCCTAAGACTGATAATGAAAGGGAAAGTGGAAGAAAGAAGAGGTCCAGGAAGAAGAAAATGCTCTAGGCTGAAAAATGACTGGACAGGCTTGGACACTCATTCGATAATAAGAACAGCTTAAGGTAGAGAGTAATTTGCTGTAGTTGTAGCCAACTTTCAGTGATGGAGAGGGCACATTAAGAAGAAGTAGATTATGGTAGACGGTTATGATAGATCGGTGCAGAGCCCATTTGTGAGTCCTTCAGAGACTTGGACCTCTTATGACGGGTCTATTGTATCACCCTCATTACATGGAATAGGCCCATAAGGACCTATTTTTCAGCATTTCTGGGAACTAGGCTACTCCTGGCTCTCATATCTGATATAATTAGCAGGGGCTCCAAATCAGAACTACTCCTGTTACTCCAAGCGTCTGATGCTTGAGTAACCTAACCTAACCTTTTATAAAGGCCAAATCCAGGATTTGACTGTAGTAAAATAAATTCATGTTTATATTGTAACTCTTTAATTGTGTAATTGTGGCTTATTCCCAGTTAAATAGTAATTAATTGTAACTCTTTATTATGATATGTATTATCTTTGATGGTGATTGCACTACCTCCTTTGGCCGCATTGTCAAGATGTATTGTGTGATAAACCTTGTATCTTTTAAATTTAATGTAGAACTCTTTTATGAAATGCGTTTCAGACACAAGATACAAATTAATTTCTTCAATGTCAAGAATTGGTTGCAGTTCTTGTTGATACTTAAGCAACCCGTTGGCATTTCACGCAACAATTCTGTTGTCATTCGTCATTTCTTAAATTAGGAATAGCTCCTTTAGCTCTCTCTTTGAGACAAGTGACCCTTTTGATTAATTTTTTAATTCCTGTAGTATCCTTTGTAGGGTGTATTCTGTTGTTTTTTCAGTTGTGTTTTGTTGATATATATTGTTAATAATTTTCATTGCTATCTTTTGTTACCACACTCTATATCTCAGTACTAGTAACTATCTGTGCTTATTTTCTTTTACCTATATTTGAATTGGTTCTATTTTTACCTTTAGCATTTTTCTTTTTATATCTTCGGTAGTTAGCAGGATGGTATTCTCCACAATTGACACATTTTGGTTCAACATTTTTAGGTTTGTTCTGTGAAATTTGTACAAAAAATTAAAAGAATACTCCGATATATTTTTGAGCAAGCTGCAGATAACTTTAAATTTTGCTAACTGGTTTCTGTCTTTTACTGTTTTCTCGTTTAAGTTGTTTTAACGCTGATGTCTCTCATGGTAATGGTAATTTTGTGAAGTCAAAAAAGCAATCAAATTCTAGACTAGACGGATTAGTTTAATGTTATCGCTCTTTAGTTTCTAACAGCATCTTTATATTTCTTCTTCTTCTTCTTTTTATGCAGATAAGACTCTGTCTGTTTTTTAATTTGCCTCCAGCAAAATCTCATTTCGTTTTTTGTGGTCTTTCCACAGATCGTCTTACTATTGGGGAACTGTCTTTTGCTGTCTTTATTACTCTATTTTTTGTCATTAGTCTTATGTGATCGTTTCATTCATCTCTTCCATTTCTTACCAAGTCTTCGATGTTCTTCACCTTGCATTTACGTCGTATATCTGTACTTCTAGCTCTCTCCCATAATGTTTTATTGTCACATACAACCTGCAGCTCTGTATGCTTTATTCACTTGATCTTCCAGTTCTGTTTTGAGCTTTCTGTAGCCAAAGACTGTGATGCCTAGTTACTTAAACTCCATTAATTGTTCTTTTATTTGATCTATTAGCTAGTATTTACATCTCAGTAAATTTGTGGTTATATAACCATACATTTTGTATTTTTTTGGGGAAATTAACATGTTAAATTTATTAGTATGTATATATATTAAATTGGTGCAGCATACGTTGTAGATCACTTTCATTTTGAGAGAGTAGTATTGCATCGTCTGCATAGCAACTATAATATATATTTTAAATTGTTTTTCTCCGATTTGATATCCTTCTTTAGTTCTTACTTTTTTTATTTTATCCATAACCAGGTTGAACAATAGAGGACTCAGGGAACCTCTCCTTCTACTTTTACTTTTATTGTGTTGCTTTGGTACCTATTTTCGATCGTTGTGATTAGTTATAGAGGTATACAATAAGTAAATTGCGTCTCATACATAATTGCCCTCTTGCGTACAATAAGTAAATAACATCCTTTAATTTGGTCAAATGCCTTTTTAAGGTCCACGAAACATAGATATGTAGGTTTTTTATATTCTAATGATTTCTCTTGCGCTTACCTCATTATAAATATGATATTTTTGACCTAAAACCTTTTGTTCTTTTGATAGTATTATAATTTTATTTAGTTTTTTTTGTTATCACTTTGGTTGTTAGTTTTAGTGTTGTGTTTAATAAATTAATTCCTTTGTAATTTTCCAGGTCCGACTTGTCTCCTCTTTGAAGAGAGGTATTAAGATGCTTGATCTCTATTTTTGAGGAATTCCGGGTTGTTCTATTATTTTTTGTATCAGTTTTAACAGGTGTTTGGTCAGATCTGATTGTCCATACTTTAAGAGTTCGTTCGGTATTGTTTTCTCCTGCCGATTTTCTATTTTTTAATTTCCTTACTGCTTTCTTTACCTGTTTCTTTTTAATATGCATTGCTTCGTTTGTGGGCACCTCTGGTTTTCATCGCCTTTAGCAAATAGGGATCGGAAGTAGTATCTTTGTATTTAACCTAAATTATATTTTCTTGTTTTCACAACATACATTTATCTCGCAATATGCATTTTAAGACAAAAATTATACCGCCTGTATACTGAATGTAATGAAAAATTACAGGTACCCATGATAAAATAATAATTTTTTAAATTATTGATTTACAAAATATTTATTTTATTGGTAAATACATTGCTTAAAAACTTACCCTTTTTGATTCGTATTCCGCTCCATTCGCTAAATAATGTTTCTGTGCTATGTTCGGTGCGATTAGTTGTCTGAAACAAAATCTAATGTAAAAAATAATTCTAAAAAACCAGATCAAATTTCATATATTTTTAAAATTATATTTTAGATAGCCCTTTTAGATAGATAGGTGGCCAAATTATGTTTATATTTTATATATATATATATATATATATATATATATATATATATATATATATATATATATATATATATATATATATGTAAATAATAAAATAAAGGTATTATAAAGTAATATATCGGCATAGCTCGCAACAAGGGAAAAAATAAAAAAATATGTATATAAGATGGAAGGCATTGTGCTAATATCAGGTATTCCGCATGAGTTTCTCATGTATTTTATGTATTTTGCTTGCAAGCAGGTCCTTTTCTATATTTTTTTGTCCAAACTTTTCATGCTTGGGTCTTGTATTATGATTTGTCGATGTTTTGTTGGATCAAAATATGCTATCTGGTTCATTTTTTTATCCTCAACAGATGTTGATATTCTTTTGTTCATCTTTTCTCGCTGCAACTGCTTCCTTGCTGTTGATTATGTATAGATCCTTTTCCCGTTTTCGCATTAAAGTATACATTTTTGGTGTTTAACTAAACTTTTCTGCTAACCATTCCCAGTTTATGTATGATAATGTATACGCGTACGTAAGTTTTAATTTTGTGCCACTTATTACAATTTTTATCCATGAAAATAAGTAATTGTAATTTTTAATTAATCTTTTTATTTCTTTTCCAATTGTATTTAACATTTTTTACTATGTTTTATTCTGTATTTATATCTTATTTTAATTTTTCAATGTTTATATTTTGTTGCTTTTATACATAAGTATTTTAAAAGGGTACAAGTTTAGGTATAGATGGTTTTATAAAATTATAAAGTCAGTACGTTAGGTCATACAAGTACTTCTTTAACTTTGTAAGGATTCTAAAATCCTGTAAGTCTTAGTTTAAGTATTTTAAACTCCTTTAACTGGATTTAATTTAAACTTGATTTAATTCATCTACTTTTATTTGACCCAATATAAAGTTAAGAGTTTTTGCAACTTGCAATTATATATTTGAAGGAAGGATTTTTATAAACATCTTATCGGAGTACTTTAGTCCTCTGGCAATAGAATAAACATTTTAAGTTCGAAACAGAACGCCTTTAACTGATAAGCACAAATAGTATCTGAATTTTCCATTCAAGTCGTCGGAGAATCGAAGTAATTAGCGGTTGATTAGAAATTAGATTTTAAGTGGAAGTTCAATTTTTCATATTGAGAACTTTGTTAAGAGCAGTGGGGATACATGTTTGACTAGCAAAATTGCGATGTGTGGAATTTTCGTCTATTTTTAGCCGGTAAAATGACAAAAGGGTTATTGTTTAGTATTATTTGAGTAAATTATGGAGAACAATGGTATCTTTTTGTTAGTAATAGTATGGATGCAGTAAACAAACACAAGGTTAAAATTAAAACTAAAGTTTAATTTAGTACAAAAGAGGTTTAAGCAAACGCGACAACAACACGCTGTTTACCGAATTTTTTTTATGCTGCAGATGCAGATTAAAAAATATGCTAAATATTTCAAATTATGCTGATTCAAATTATGCAGGAGAAAATCAACTGTTACCATTTAAGGGGTGTTTTTTAAGTAAGTACCGTTTTGGAATTAAAAAAAGACGTGCAAAGATATGGCAATAATTTTATTTTTACATGAAAGCCTGTACCTTAATCTACTTTTCTACATAATTTCCTTGAATATTGAGGCACTTGTCATAACGTGGCACCAGTTTTTGAATACCCTCCTGATAAAATTCTGCCGCCTGACTTGTTAATCACTGCATCACAAATGTTTTGACTTCGTTATCGTCTTGAAGACGCTGACCGCCCAGGTGTTTCTTCAAGTGCTGGAACAAATGATAGTTGTTGGGCGCCAGATCAGGGCTGTATGGAGGATGATTTAGAGTTTCCCATTTAAATGATTTGATGAGATCTTTGGTCTGATTAGCCACATGTGGACGGGCATTGTCATGCAGCAAAACAATACCCTTACTCAACTTGCCACGTCTTTTGTTCTGGATTGCACGACGCAGATTTTTCAATGTCTCACAATAAGACGCTGCATTGATTGTCTCATTACGAGGCAGAAACTCCACTAGCAATACTCCTTTTCTGTACCAAAAAACTGTGCTCATGATTTTCCGGGCAGAAATTGTTTGCTTAAACTTCACTCTTTTGGGTGATGATGAATGTCGCCATTTCATGGATTGTTGTTTTGATTCTGGTGTGACATAGGCCACTCACGTTTCGTCACCAGTAAAAATTTGGTCTAAAAAATTTTCACCTTCACTGTGGTACCGCTCAAGAAAAGTCAATGCACTGCCTAAACGTTGGGTTTTGTGCAAATCCGTCAACATTTTTGGAACTCAACGTGAACACAATTTCCGGTAATTCAAGTTCTCGGTAACAATGTGGTACAAAACACTAGGAGAATACTGAGGAAAGCAGTCGGACAATGATGAAATTGTAAAGCGTCTGTTTTCTCTCACCTTTTCGTCTACTTTCTGCACCAAATTTTCATTAACGACCGAAGGACGCCCACTCCGTTCTTCATCATGCACATTTGTGCGCACATCTTTAAATGCTCTTACCCATTTCCTTACCATTCCATCACTCATAATGTTTTGTCCGTAAACTTCAACGATCTCACAATGAACATCGATCGGTTTTACGCCTTTAGCACTAAGAAATCGTATAACAGCCCGTACTTCAAAATCAGCGTGACTCACGATTGTTGGAGGCATCTTAAACACTGGAGTAAACAAGTATACAATGAAGAATCAGACTGTTATGGCGTCAGTGCATAGACAAGAGATGTAGGTAACCAGCGCTCATGCGCAGAACGCCGACCGTAGCACTGCGGCGGCGGAATCGCAAAACGGTACTTACTATTATTTTTAGAAAATTGAGACCAGATCATTGAGAAAAATTTATAGTAAACTTGCTATATTGATGTACAAAATATATTAATTTGTGATGAGCATTGCTGTTTGTAATACTTAAATTAATATGTGTTATTTTTTTATCGTTTTTATTAATAAGAAACATAAATATTTAATAACATGTTTGCTAAGCTAACATACGAGGTAAGTGTAATAAATACATTTTATTTGTCTGTGTATGTATTTTAGATATTCTTTATTGTAATTGTTTATACAGGTATTTTGGTATTGTTTCTTATAAAAAAAGACAAAGTAGCACCCTCCTTTTTGGCAAATTTTTTATACCTTTTTTTATTTTTTTTTGGCAAATTTTTAATATCTTATTTTCTTTGTATTGTTTATCTCATATTTCTGCTTTAGCTGTAGTTGCTATTACTTCGGTAATTTTTTTTTGTTTTCAATGTTTCTTTTGTTTCCAAGTAAGTAAGAATGGTCCCCATTCCACATCTCTTCCGATACCACGTCTCTTCTGATTCTACTTCCACATCTCTTCCGATTCTGAGCAACGCGGCCTCTTTTTTGCGTGTCCCAAACATCACAAACGTTTGTGTTAATACAACCCTAGAAAAAGTTATTTATTTTTTTCAACTGTTCCATGTTTCTTTTTCTTAATAATGTTTCCTTGTATTAACACTCCATTAGTGGCGTGGGTGACATACGTCACCCACTCCATTATTTCTACCTACAGATTTAAATCAGTAGGTGTCAGCTACCTAGACTTCAGGATATTTTAAGCAGTGTGTAAGTGAATATATATATAGTGTTTGTGCACAGTAACATGCGCTTAGTTACCAAGCATTTCCATAAGTCTTTTAGTGGTTGACGACTATCCCCCACACCACTAACCGTGTTCTTAAGTTTGTCAAAGTAAATTTTTGATGTTGGTCTACTAACTATACTAATCTTTTAGCTTATATTGATAGTACTTACGAATCCTAATTCATAATGATATTAACTCGTGATTTTTCTGATCTTACCTTTTTTAGAACAAAATGGAGAATTCGAAGAAGCGTAAACTTGAAAAAAATAATGATCCTGACGTTTGATTGAAATTGTTCGAGGAGTTGAGTGATACCAAGGATGGACTTAATACTGACGACGAAAGTGATTTTGGAGAAGAAGACCACGTGACTGAAAGTGAACAGAATACGGCTTCCGAACAAGAAGCAGATGAAACTGACAGAAGTGTTACTAGTGGAAGTGAAAGTGAAAATGGACAATCGAGCGGAAGAGATACACGGGAAAAGGTGGAACAAAATGGAGGAAAAGGGGCCCTGTAAAAAACGTACAAACCAGTGCACATAACGTAATAAAATACCATATATCAAAACCAAAAGGGACTGCTCAAGAAAAAAGACTGAAATTGACATCTGGAATTTTTTTTTCGAAGAGATAGTGATAAACACAATACTTCCTTTTACTAATATTTATATAGATAAAATCAGTAACAATTTCCTATGAGATCGAAATGTATAACATACAGATTCAACTTGTTTCTCACAAGTTTTTTGCGATCATCCAGGAAAAACTAAAACAGTTTCTAGGATAATTCAACGAGACATGTTCTGGAATCTTGCTACTTATCTATTAGTAAATCCAGATTTCGCTTCTGGATGCGATGCTTACGATTTATTACGTGTTATTGATGGAGATAAGCGAAAAGCCATCGATAAATTGGCACCAATAAGAGATGTGCTGGAATTACTTTTAAATAATTTTTAAGCTTACTTTTCACCAAGTGAGTACCTTACAGTCGACAAACAACTTCTAGCATTTTGAGGTAGATGCAGATTTAAGCAGTGCATACCGAGTAAGCTGGCTAAATTCGTTTTAAAAGAATTTGGTTCAACTGACACTGAAACAGCTTACATATTGAATTTGGAAGCCTATGTAGGCAGCCAGAAGGTCCTTACCAAGTAAGCAACTAGGGAAAAGAAAATGTGTTGCATTTAGTTGAACCATTACCTGGATTTAATCGAAATATCACAGGCGATAACTGTTCTACCAATATTTTTTTGGCGAAAAGGTTTTTTACAAAAAAAAAACTAACTTACGTAGGAACAATGAGAAAAAATAAACGGGTTATACCAAAGATATTCATTCCAATACTAAATAGAGTGAAGAAGTCCTCGGTATTCGACTTAAACGAATGCTGTGCTTTGGTGTCATATTGTTCAAAAAAAAATGATGTACTAGTTCTATCCACATTCCCTTTCTCCGTTGATATGGATGAGTCTACTAGAGATAAAAATAAACCTAAGGTCGACTTTTTATAATATGACCAAAGTTGGCGTCGTACTAGTTGACCAGCTTTGTCAATACAATTATATTGCGCGCAACACTAGTCGTTGACAGATAGTACTGTTCTACAATCTGGTAAACATTTTCGCAATAAACGCTCTTTGCATTTACAAATATTACCATTATATGAACGAGAATATATCACGTGTTTGTTTTTTGCAAAACCAGACTTGGGAGTTAATCAAACCTCAAATAGAACGATTGTCTAAAAATTCCAAATATTTCAAGGCAGCTGCGACAACATGCAAAACTGCTGCTTGGTATTGAGGAAAATGAGCAGCCAGCCGAAGCTAGAACCGGATGATGAGACCCATAAGATGTTATGTATGTGGAAGGGGTTCGGGATAAAACCACCAGAAAACTATGTTTCAAATGTGAAAAATGTGTTTATGTTGACCATTTGAAAGAAGTCTGTATAAACTGCCATCAAAATCAGGTTATGTGCATGTATTATTGTTTGCTTGAGAATAAAGTTTTGTTGTAATATTTTTTTGGTTTTATTTTAATAAATACACTGTAATGATTATATTTTCATAGAAAATAAACAATATTTGTCCCCCACGCCACTAAATATGTCATTCTTAGTCACGCCAATAACGTGGGGTAAATAGAATAAAAAAAAATTGAGGCTTTACATTTTATCTTTAAATAATTCGAGTTTTTTGAATATATATAATTTTTTCGATAAGATCAAATTGTCTTATTCATGACTAATCTCGTCATAAACTGAATGCTGTTTCCATGTGGTACTCCTCTACGATATATTCGTTTAAGTTGTTAACATATAAGGTAAAGGGTAGGTATTATTATAAATAGTTATCTATAATTTACTTCTACATATAACTAAGATACTTTTAAGTAAATTTTTTTATAAAGTGCGGAAGTCCTGACGAATTTTGACAGTCTCGGTTATTTATTCTTTCTTTGTGTATGTATCGGACAATATTATTTATATGCAAGACGGTCGAAAATGTTAGAATTCTGTACGTGATAGTCACTTGTGACGTAGTAGCTATTGAAATATTAATACGTTAAATATAATAAACCTGTAAATCAAACTTTCCATCGTTCTTTAGTAAAAATAATTTTTGGACAACCTGTATGATTTATTTTTCGTATTAAAGTAATCGTTTACTTAAGATCCTAATTTTTGAGTTTTTACGACGCTTTTTTGCAGTATTCGCATTTCGTTAAAACCAAAGTTTCTAATTCCCCGTACAAATCGTTTATCCAGAAAAAGCGGACCTTACGCTGTAAGCAACTTCTACTTAAAGGCCCATAAATCATATTAAAGATAATATAAAAGCTCAAAATCCGAGGCTGGATTTGGGACGATCCCGGCCATAAAAGAGGGCTAATAAAATTAGAGCTAGAGCAAATGTTGTGGCGAGCTCGCACTCAAGACAAAGACTCAATAAAACATCCTCCGTCACGTTTTCGTCGGGTTAGTTTTGTAGTTCGAATAAATTTGACTAAATTAGGAGGATCTGCATTTAAAATTTTCGGTTGTTTATCTCTTTATTTCTTGCTTCTATAGTGCCTAAATCATTTTACGTAATTTTTGCAGCAAAATCTTACTAGTCGAATTCTAAAAATATAAATAAATTAAAAAATACAAAATAAATTGGTTAAGTGTAACCAATAATGTTAAAGAAAGCTGGTGAAATTTTATTACGACGAATAAAATTCTTATAGTGTACAGATTTTTTAAACTACTACCTACAAATGGATATAAAACTGTTAAAAAGTGTAAAATAGTATAGTCTAAAGAGTTGTAATAAACAGTTATATTCGTATAATCTTAGTTCAATTGAAGACAATAGATCGAGAAATTGCTCACAGGATACATGTTGGTTAGTTTAACTGAAAGCGAAAGCGGGGTCTCAAAAATCGTGAAAGGTCTCAAAGGACAGATATTTAAGAGTGTGTTAAGGTCTGAGTTGGTGTATGGCGGTAAAGTGTGGCCGCTAAAGAAGATTCAGTAAAAAAAGATGGTGGTAACTAAAATGAAAATGTTACGGTAAATGTTGGGTAAGACTAGAAGGAACAGAATCGGGAACCGCTTGGGAAAAAACCGGAGGTGACTAGAGTCTCCTAAAAGAGTCAAGGAGAAAGAAAAAGGTTGGAAGTTCGGGGAAAAATAAATACAGGAAAACCGAGGAGAAGATGGATGTGTTGGTGTATGGTGGTGAAGTGTGGCCGGTAAAGATGATTCAGAAAAAGAAGATTCAGGAAAAAAGAAGATGGAGGTAGATAAAATGAAAATGTTAATGTCAATGTTGGGTAAGACTAGGAGAAACAGAAACAGAAATGTCTCAAAAGAGCTAGGGGTGACTAAAGTCTCTTTAAAGATTTTTAGAATTCAAGTGCTGTGTGGGATAAAGGGTATAGCTGTTAGAAGGGAACGAAAGGTAGAGGAAAACCAAGTAGGAAAGGATTGTGTGGCAGAGGACTTAAAAGAGAAAGGTAAACAAAACAAGATGGAGAGAAATGTTTGGCGAAGAAGAGTACGGAAATGTGACCCCTGAAAAGAGAAAAGCTGGGAAAGAAAAAGAAGAGGAAGAAAAAGAAAAAAAAACGACAACAAAGATGAAGAATAAAAATCAGAATTAAGATAATTTTAGTACTATAGCTATACCACATTTTGCCTTTTACATTTCTACAGAAAATATCAAAAAATATGTATGCCAAAAAATGAATATACCTAATTTTTTTTATTGCTAGATATGAAAATACTTTCTACCTTACTGCTACTATTCACTTACATAAACCTTTTTATTTTGTTTGAAATATTTTGTTTTAAGCATTTGGCATTCCTTTACTTAGGTAGCTGTAGCTTCCTCCATGGATTTGTTATTTGTTGCTTTGAAAATCTAGGATATTCTAACGCTATTGCCACAAATTGATCGCATTGCTACTGTGGTAGTCTTTTTCTTAAGTGAATGTTCTCCTATTCTAACTTAGCAACACCTCAGCGGCATTTATTTTAACTCAGACATTCTTTTATATTTTCACCAGCAATATATTATACCATTTATTGTGACTGCTTTTTATATTTAATACATCCTTACATACATTAATTAACATCTCAATCTATAATAATAAAGAATCCATTATCTTACACATATTTGCTTTCTATATTCCAGGCACCAAATGTTAACAAAAACATATAGGGCAGAGGTATCTATAGATTATTGCCTACCTAGAATCATAATTTTTATCTAACTTCTATCCACCCACAACAATATCTTTTCTGCATTTCTTTCAACAAATTTTCAGGGCAACTCAACTTGCCGTATGTACTATATAGTCTAGCTGAAATAAATTTTCCTTATAAAAGCACCCTACTTCCAAAAGAAACTGCTATTAGTGCTAGAACTGTGCGAATATTTCAAAAATAAACAAGTACCATTGCTACAAATTGCAAAAATTTCAGGAAATTTTCCCTGCTGATTATGAACGACGGATGGTGTTTTGTGAGGACAATACGGAACGCACTAGCTGTGATGAAGATTTCATAAAAAAAATCTTGTTTACAGATGAGTCTACGTATTCTTTAACTGGCCATCACAATACATCTGTTACCGTACTTTACAGAAAAAAGGAAAGTGTTCCCGTCAAAAAGTCAACGTTTGGTCTGGTATTTTAGGTAACAAGATCATTGTCCCTTTTTTCATTTTGGATACTTTGTGTCATTATAAATATCTAGATCTCCTGTAAAATTACATATTTTTAGCAGTTCGAGCATTACCTATTAATATGGATAAAATTTGGTTGCAGTAAGACGGCTGTCCAGCTCATAATGCACAGGAGGTGTTAAAAATTTTAAACATTGCGTTTCCAGATAGAGTTATTAGTACAAAAGGTACCATAAAAATGTCACCTCGCTCTCCTGATCTTGCACCTTTGGACTTTTTCGTATGGAGTTATGGCAAGCAACAAATTTACCGACATCAGCATGAACGTGCCGGAAATTTAGACGAATTACGTCAAAAAATCATTTAGGTCGTTCAAAGCAATTATACAATAGATTGGGCGGAGTTATCTAACTACGCCCCACGAACCACCTGGACCCATTAATCCCAAGTACAATATAGAAAGTTGGGGATTAAGTCTTAATGACCGGAAATTCCAAATCTGATATTAGTTGAAAGTAAGAATCCAACGACTATGTTTAGTCAAAAGGAAGAGCTTTTATTAATAATTAATAAATATAAATATTCAAAGCCCATGTCCCCAAAGATGGAAAAGTTAGATGGCAAGGCATCAAAAAAGGGTGTAAAAAAAAGTGTACACAAAGAAAGGTGATGAAAATTACGTTATTCTTGAAAAAGCATCGGTGGAACAACAGCATGCTCCAGATATTCACGTTGACCGGCAAATTTTTAGTAATTCTACAAAGAGGAAATCTGTAGAAGATATATGTGACAGACCTTTAAAGAGTATCCACAAGGAATTGCGGAAGGGAAATTTCAGCAATTTACCGCTGACGACGAAAGACATTTCTTGCGTTCGAAGAAATTGTAATGATACGATCGTTAATAATCTAACATTTCGAACGTTAGCAAAATCACAGTCAATAATGAACTCAAATCCCTACAATATCTACTTATTTGCCGCTGTTGGAGTAGGCAACTTACAATACAATTTAATATATCGATTGATAATATAATCGATTCCCTTGTCATTGGAGAGGAAGGACCCCTAACCTTCTGATCGATGAAGGAAATTCTGGTCATGTTTGGAAGAGAACTTCGACAAGACAAGTTAATTTATCACGGCAGGTAGGACTTAGGAGCAGGGATAGAAAAATTTTTAAGTTATTATTTTTGGGAAATGTGAAAATGTGTTTTAGTTTGAATAAGGATTTAGTTTGTACAGTTTTTTGTTAGAATTACGTTCTTTTTTTTTGAGAAAAACAATCCGAGGTTCTGCCTGCCGGCTCCAATCTTTGGACTTTTAATTTGGGGAATAATATGTTCTTTAAGTTGGGAAATACTTGGATTTGGGAAAAGTTGGACGATTGATTTTGGGCAAAGAAACCATATTAAGTTGGAATTTTCTGGTTGGTCTGCCAGTCCTAGTCAGCTGTTACATAAGTCAACATAGGCAGAGCCACCTCAGAGTCCATCCACTACCTGGACAATAGACAACGGATTAGGGAACTTCCTTCCCAGCAATAAGGCTACTAAGGACATATATTTTCTTTTTTAAAACTATTAGTAATTTAAATTTCAATTTTTTTATATTATATATTATATCCTTGGATACTTAGGCCTTCAGCCTAAGTAGGTTACAAAACAGATTTGTGCACAATCCCTGGGTAGTACTCTCACCTTGCTGAATCCTTTTACTTGCCTTTATTTTTACATTTCTGCTTTATTTTTAATTTATTTATTTATTAATATTTTACGTAACAACATAAGTTGTCAGGATACATTATCCCATTTTAGGGTTTCTAGTATGTACCTTTATTTTGTCAAATTGATGTAAGTTGTGTACTGGTCTAATTACTTAACTGACTATTGTCATACTTTAAAACTGCCTCCTTTATTAATTTGTCTAGTTATTTAATTGTTTTGTTCTATTTTAAGTACTATTTACTACATGAGAGTTATTCAACAGTTATAACATATTTACCAATTTACCTCATTGTCAAAGGACTGGGTCGATAATTTTTTTGTATATATATTTATATTTTGGGTCATATTTTTTTCATACTTTTAGATAACTGTTTTTGTAAATACATATTCTTGGGGGATATATTTTAGACATTGTTTGGTATATAATACCTATATGTTTTGGAAATATAAGTAAATTAAGATTATAATATGTATAATGTATAGAGCATTACAGATTTTTATTTGTTTTCCCATAATCTTTTATTTTTTAGTTAGTGTATAACTATAGATACCCCAAATTGGAGTGATATTCAAAATTCACCCTGGCGCCCATCTCAAGATCATCTTAGGGTTGATCTAAATATCTTAAGTTACTACAGGCAAGCAAACGTGCCGACCTTCTCTCTGAGCACAACTCTCATTCTCATGAGCTAAGGCGATTCTCTTGTAGTGTTTAAAATAAGCTTCATATTTTCTTTTGTATTGGTTACATTTCCTGTTGATTGACAATTTATTTTAACCATAAATATTCTAATTCACTACACTTTATCTTCTTACATAAGTTCTCATATTGGCTTCATCATTTCAGACTTTTTCCCTTGATTTGCTACAAAATATCTATGCTGCAAGACGAAAATCCACATCATCATTACCCAAGTCACAGGAAGTTCTACAAGTGTAAGTAAACTTAAATTCAAAAACAAATACAGGTGAAAACTTTTTATTATCTACGAAAAATAATTCTGCAATTTCTGGTTGTTTCACAAATCTTTACTTTTGTGTAATGTAGATTCTTTGTATGTAGATAGAACTTTTCAATACTGTTCTAAAAATGTTTGTCAGATGTTTACTATAAATGGCTACAAAAATGGTTTTAATGTTCCTCTAGTATTTTGTTTGTTAACAAATAAATCACAGCAATCGTACAAAAGTATTTTGATACAATAATAACATATGTACAGATTTGAATTTAAATTTCAAACCGAAGCTAATAATTTCTGATTTTGAAATAGCAATTTAAAATGCAGCCAAGTTAGTGTGGCCCGACATTATTATTATTTGTTGCAAATTTTATTTAACACAAAATTGGCACCGAAAAATTTAAAATTTAGGTTTGTTCTCGGAATATAAAAATCAAACATTGGCAAATATTTAAAATTATTTTTCGGAATTCCTTATTTAGATCCAAATAATGTTGCTGACTTTTTTTCTGATGAACTTTTAATATTATGCCAGAAGATGACAGAGTTTTGCAATTTTGTGATTACCTAGTTAATAATTATTTTAACGAAAGGTTCAACATTTCCACCTTACATGTGGGCTTCAAATTCATCATCTCTTATATTTACTACAAACGCATGTGAATCATTTCACTCGAAATTTAACGAATGTTTTTATAAATCACATCTTGACATATTTAAATTTAGAGACATTATGTTAAATTTTCAAGCAGAAGTATATGTGAAAGTTAGAACTGAACATAGATTCAAAAAAAAAACTTGATAAAACGGCAAAAAGCAAAGTTGATTTTATTGAAAATAGGCTAAATGAATATTACGTTAATCTAAACATTACTAAATTAGACTTCATTAAGTCAGTTTGCAATTATTATGCAGCTAATTTTTAAAATCTAAAATATAGTGTTCACTCCTACTTATTTTAATCACTAATCAGACATTAGAATTAAGCATTGTTATTTTTTAACTGTAGTTTTTGTTATTGTATATAAGTTAATGTAGATTTAAAAATAAACTTTATTCCATTATATTGTTATTATTTCATTATTTAATCATTTAAAATTTTCGCTCATGCTTTGGGAATTGAGTTCCTTTTTGAATACAATAAAGTAAAATAAAAACTATATATGTTCAGAAAAATATTATGTAAGTACCTAGGTACCAAATCAACAAACACAGAGGAATTCGAAATTTTACGAGGGGTGCGACAGGGGTGTATTTTGTCTCCTATGCTGTTCAACCTCTATGTGGAGAATGTTTTTGCAGAGGCACTTGAAGGCACTGTTTGTGGTATAAAGGTCAACGGGTACCCGATAAATAACATTCGTTACGCTGACGACACCGCAATAATCACAGATAACGAACATGATATGCAGTTGATACTAAATAAAATAAACACCACAGGAAAAACATATGGCCTGAAGATAAATGCTGGAAAAACAAAATGCATGACAATAAGAAGGGGCGCATTTTTCAGAGTACAACTGCACGTAGATAATGCTCCAATCGAGCAAGTGAAAACATTCAAATACTTGGGAATGATGGTGAATGACGACCAATGGGATCCTCAACAAGAAATAAAATGCCGTACCGAACAAGCAAGACAAGCTTTTCTTAAATTTAAACCGCTACTTTGTAACCGCAATCTTTCCTTCAATCTCCGTTACAGAATGGTTAAGTGCTATGTATGGTCCATATTGTTATACGGCATGGAGACATGGACGTTGAAAATATCTTCCATTAACAAGTTGGAAGCCTTCGAAATGTGGACCTTGCGAAGAATGTTCCGCATACCATGGACAGATAGGGTGAGAAACGAGGAAGTCCTAAGAAGAGCAAATACTGAGAGAGAATTGCTCAGCTTGATCAAGGCACGAAAGATTGGATACCTGGGCCACATCCTGAAAGGGGAAAAATACGCAATCCCTCAACTAATTATCCAAGGAAAGATTGAGGGCAAGAGAGGAGTAGGTCGCAAACAAATGTCGTGGCTGCGAAATATAAAGAACTGGACAGGCGTAACTAACACTGGCGAACTTTTGCATGCCGCAAAAGACAGACGTCTGACCTTAAGATAATTCGCCAACGCACTATAGGTGCACGGCACCATAAGAAGAAGACCTAGGTAGCGTGGGGCAGTTCGTAGTCGCTTTTAATTCTACTATAAAACGGAACCCATTAAAATCTAGGTAGTGTGGGGGAGTTCGTAATCGCCCAGATTGGGCTACTGCTTGGCTGAACGTGGTGGAAAATTTAATTTACAATAGATTTAATTAAAATTATAAAATTGTTATATTTTTAGAATAAATTGTTTTACTTACATTAGTTATGAATTCAGTTTAAAGGAGCTGTTGATTTAATATAAAGTATTAACCTACTTTTAAATCTTGTAATCATATTGTTGAAATATTTTCCCAGACTATCTAAAAAATAAAATTGCTTTTGGCATACTTCTTTCATAGTATCATATTTAAAGTAATTTTCAAAATTCTGTAAAAGTCCAACATCATTTTATGTTAGGCCAAAACTGGTGAAATAGTTGTCTTTTAAATTTAAAGTTCAAAGAAAAATATAAAACAGGAACCCGAAATCGTAACCTTAAATCCCTCCCGGAAGTTACTTTCTAAATCATAAAACTTGTTAAATGAAGTTTTCTACTTTAAAAAGTTTCGACACCTCACCCCGCCGTGCGCGTTTCAATTTAAATTGAAGATTAAATTTTCCACACCGAAATTGAAACACGTTTACTATTAAGATGCGGAGTCTTTTCTATTTGAACGCTAAAACAAAGAAGGCTTACAACATTAGCGGCCGAAAGACAAGCTAAATCGCTATAAACTTTTTGTTCATTTTAAATATACTGCAGTCCAAAATAACCACAGAAAATTATTTTCTGTTTTAAGATTTTTAAATTTAATGTTTTAAAGCAAAAATTTCACAAATCTCCTTATCAGTGCTTACATACCAGCATACACTTTACTGATGTATTTATATAAATAAACTCTTGATATATACAATGTGTCTACGTAACTTGGAATCATTTGGAAACTTTTTTATTATTATTTTACGAAAAAAAGTTATTTTTTATAAAAGCTCTGCATGGTCTAAAATATTAACAAGACCCAACCATCAGATATCAAATTTTGTCAGTTTAATACGAGGTATGTCAAAAAATATAAATTTCGCAAAAAAGTTAAGCACCTTTATACAGGGTGGTCCTTAAGTAATTGTACAAAAAGAAACAGTAGATCCCCCCTCTAAAATATTACGATTTAAGCCAGATTGCTTTAATAAAATGTTGATATTAAGAAAGATACAGGGTGTTAAAGTGCAAATTTAAAATTTTATTTTTTGCTATAACTTTTATGTTTGTAAACATTCAGGCATAAAAATTTACAACTGGGTATTTTTAAATATGAGAAATTATAATTTGATGCACACTTTGATGTAGCCGATAGAGGGCGCCACATGTGCCCCATATGTGGCATAAATTTGCACTTAACTTTTTGGCTCTTTGAGTTAACTGTATTTGTGACAAAGAATATTAAAGATACATTATCTTAACAAAAAAAAAGGTATACCTGTTAATAACTTCAAAACTCAATAGTTTTCGAGATAATCGCATTTTACAAATCAGCTGCATAATTCTGATTAAAGGTAATTACTCCAGGCAACGAAGGAAAAATAGAGAAAACCATTAATAAATCTAAATTTTGGTATAAAATACCTTTAACTAAAGCTAATAGTTAACGAAATATTAAATAAAATAAATATATCAGCAGGATAATTAATAATAGGATTTGACAAAAACCAGAACAATAAGATTTTACATCAAACATTTTACGTTGTATGTTAAATTAAAGTCATAATCAAAACAGTTTGTTTACAAACCAAATTAAAAAATAGTTAAACTAAATAACATAACTTTTTGTTAAAGTGTTCGATATGTCTACCATTTCTTTAATTCATTTATCAATATATTCCATAAAAGATCGTCTCATATTAAATAGCTTCAATGGTCCTAAAAAAACTGCTGCAGTATTTATTTCTTTCCATAGTTGGTTGCAAATGTTTATGGAATTCTTGAAAACACGTTGTTTTAATACGCCCCAACAACCAAAATCAAGCGGATTAAATTCTGGGCTACGTGGTGGCTTTAATATAATGGATTCTTTTATATATATGTATAACTACATCTTATTTGTCGCAGAGGTTAAATAATGTATTAAACTGTGATGTATCTTATTCATTGGTTACTTATATACACACGGAATAACCTATCGATGACATTACTTATTTATATAATTACGTTACAGCTTACGAATAACTATAATTATATCTCGAACAAATAAACCATTCTGATTAACTAACCAACTAATATTATGATGAACTAAATTCCCTGTGTGTTTACTATATTTGTAACAATATCGGTTATTAGGCCAACGATGATGTTTTTGTAAAAATGATGAGTCTTTAGGGTTAGATTTGTAGCAAAAGTATTATGAAACAAGACACATATGTGTTATTCAATACCTGTGCTTTAGTTTCTATTTATCCTACTAAAAATGAGTAAACAATTTACGTAATGAATAATAAATATTCTTTTGAGATTTTTTTTTAAATTAAATAATTATATTAATGTTTCACCACATTGCCAAGCAATATGACTGCCACGATCAATCCAACGTTAAGAAAAGTTAAATTTAAGTATGTTTTCACTGCCTTCTCTCTAGAATGTGGTAGTGTACTATCTTACATAAACCACATATTTTAGGTTTTCAGCATTTTACAATAGGGAAAATGTAATACAATGCCAGTAGGTATAGAAACTTAAAAAGGGAAATTGTAAACATGATGACGGCCAACGTCTTAATACGGGCACGGCACCTAAAGAAGAAGATGAAGAATACTTTCTCCAATAAGACATTTAGCAGCCCTAACAAAAATTTTGTAATGTTACATTATCATCTTTGAGTTGTTTTAATAACAATAAACTATGAATTATGCTTATGTACAGATATTCAGTGCTTTACCGCACAAATATCACAACTGAATTATTATGCAGCTGACTTATAAAATGCGATTTTCTCGAAAACGGTAAAATGTTGAGGTTACTAACAAGTATACCTTTTCTTTGTAAAAATAATGTGTCTTTAATATTTTTTACCACAAATAGAGCTTACTTGAAGAGCAAAAAAGTGCAAATCTATGCCACACATGTGGCATATGTGGTGCCCTCTATCAGTTAAATTAAAGTATGTACAAAATTATAATTTATCCTACTTAAAAGCATCCATATGTACCTATAGAAAAAAAGGTTAATATCTCTTAAAGGTCTTAATAGGTTATATTTAAATGTATTTTATTTTGTGAAAATTTGGTTAATATTCTTAATCGGCAGGAAAAACTTCATATCATATTTATAAATATAAAAATGATGTTGGGTATCCTTTTTACTTTTGAACGAAATTCATGTTTTGATATACCTCTTACAAAACTGATAAAATTTTATATCTAATTGTTGCATCCTAGGTTTTAGACCATGGTGAGCTTTTTGTGAAGACATTTTTTCATAAAATAAAAGTTATTATTTTGCAAACATTTGATTTTAAGTGTAAATGGAACCCTTGCATGTCCTTAAACTATGTGGATATCAGTAAATATTTTATTTTACCAAAAAGGTTCATTTTTTCTAAAGTTTAAATAAAAAATATAGGTGTTATTAACTTATGTGATATACCTAGGTAGTAATAACACTAATCGACTCGACTAAATAGAACTTATTGTAAAATAATAAGACCTATATAAAAAAAAATGTTAATAAAAGTAATCATTACATATAATTAACCCTTAACTTGGTAAAAGGTTAATTTTGAATCTAGAAATCTAAAAATTGGTATGTTTGCTGTTTGGTCATCATTAAATATTCTACATCAACGAAAACAAATATGACATCTATATGTCAAAAATTTGGATTGTATACCAGAGTATACATCTCCATATTGACCGAAAATTAGGTTTGTATAGCATATCATACATTGTCAAATTATGAAGGACATGCATCATTGTAATTGCAACATTACAACTTCCACCACCCATTACTCTTCACTACCCTATTTCCCATATGTTATTGAAAAGCTTATTAAATTGTACAAACAGAACAATATCCCGGTTAAGATTGCTATCAATAATTCAAAGACTGTCAGGAACTTGTTTTCTAAAATTAAAACACCTCTTTCCTTTTTGGAACAAGTGAATGTAGTCTATCACATACCCTGTTCTGAATGTGATGCATGTTATATTGGTCAAACTGGCCGTTCCCTTAAAGGACGCCTTACTTCACATCGTAGTGACATTAAACTTTCTAAACATACTTGTGCCCTTGCAGAACATGCAATCAACACCAAACATACTGTGAATTTTGATGGTGTTAGAATTCTCTGTAGAGAACGTAACTTTAATAAGAGACAGTTTATGGAGATGTGTCATATTTTGAAACAACCTAATGCATTAAATAAGAGAACTGATATCAGCAACTTAAGCCAAATTTACCATGAACTAATACTACAAAATTGATTCTTCCGTATTCTACTTTTAAATTATTGGTTTCTTCTTCAACTTCTTTTATTATATCATAACATTTATGTTGGCATCTAAAAAACTTTTCCTTCAATCTCACCATCTGATTGTCAGTTCTGACATTCGAACTTTCAAATACTTTATTTTGCATGATATGATCATGACAGTCAAGATCCCTAGCCTTGCCGTTGTTAATATAACATTTCAAAATTGACAATTAAATTTTTTTGATAGATTTTAGAATCCATCAATGTTTTTAAAAGTTAAATTATAAAACTAATTAATATAAAATTACTTAAATTGGGAATCTTCCGGCATTCTGTGTTTTTGCTGTTTTATTTAGTAAATTAATTTTTGATGTGTCTTCACCATACTAATATCTTAATGCTACAGATCTTTTAAAGGTAAGATCGTTTACTTATTGTTTTTTATATTAGATGTATCGCTAATACCATTCTTTTAGATGAACTGATGATGCCCATTGAACAGTGGGCGAAACGTATTCAATAAAAAGATAAAGTAGCACAACTCTTTTCTTTTTTAATCTCCAAATTGACCGAAAATATCCCTTTCACTTACGAGTGCACATTTTTTATATTAAATTAAACGGTCATATTCCTTAAAGATATATATATATATATATATATATATATATATATATATATATATATATATATATATATATATATATATATATAATTTGACAAAAAATCCCATATACCATATATTATGTGTTTTTCTATATAGAGCAATCAACATGTCTGCCAAATCCACACCACCTCTATGACTTTTATAGTGTTATATTAACTGTGGGCATGGAATGTGGATTTTTCTGTTTTCCATTTTAAAAAATCTTTGTATGGTTGCCATTGGAATGGAGGAAAGAAATCATACACTTTTCCCGATAAGCCACAAAGAACAAAAATTTTGAAACCCCATTTTTTTGGTTTGTTCTTTACACATTGTCTTCTCGAACCTGCTTTTTTTCTCTTGTATGAGACCATCATTTCATCCACTAAACATGTAGACTCTGATTCAATTGTGAGACACTTTCTTTAACCCCCATTAAATCCCCCATTAAATCCCCATTAAAATATCGATAGCTAAGAAATCTCATCTATACTTATGTCTACATATTTATGAAATATTCGTGTCGAATACAGGTAAGGTTGTTCTACGATTAATTTAACAATATCTGAACTAAAAAATATCTGGACTAAAAAAGGTTTTAAAATATTGCAAAGGTGATTTTAGATTTTGTAAAGTCATTACTTTGTTCGGTTTTACTTCATATTCAAAATCATCATTCGTCCAGTTGAATGAAAACTCATCTTTTTTCTCCTTTCGTTTATATAATACTGTTCGAATTATATTTTATAATTATAATTATATTTTATAATTCCGACAATATTTTCAATATTTATAACCTGACTCCTTCTAAAGCCACGTTTTCGATTTTATGCATTTAGGAATCTTACAAAACTTAACTAATTTTAATAATAATTTTATTTTACTTTATCCTTGCCATCTGCTATTCGTTTAATTGTAATTTTGTAAAATAATTGACAAGGAAGTTAACCCCCTTTTTTGTCTCTCTATTACAACCCTGTATTATATTCTAGTTAATGGGAAAATTAATTAGATAAAACGATATATTATCCAAATATGAAACCAACCAACTAAGACTGCAGCTCTCTTCAAGACCACTCAAATGGCGAAAACCTAAGACCTACCAACATAATCAGGAGGCAACAATATCTTATACAAAATTAAGCAACCAATCGATGCCATAAGTATCATTTAATTTTATTGTAAAGCTATAGGCAGGGTTTGCTTGTGCAAACTAAGTATTATTATTTTGTTTTATGCTAAATAAGTATGAAATAAATATAATTAGTTAATTCATTGTTTTATTTGTTACAAATCAACAGTTTCATTGTTTAATTTATAGTTTAAGACAAGACGGATTCACACTTGAGAGACTGAGCTACGCGAAGCATAGACGATAAGCTCCCATAGTTGATAGAGGTATTATTTTATAATAATATTTTAATTCTCTTAGTTAGTCTTATTGTTACACATTGGCTCTTAACACCTGCTTACAGGCTAAAGAATGTCATATCGTTACAATATTTTGCCTAGACAAAAAGAAAACAGTCGATTATTTATTAACATAAAAAACTTAAATATTAAAACGTGATATTGGTGAATGACATGACTTTTTTGTATTTTCGTGCACATCATACCAGACTTTAAAATAATTATATAAAGTATATGTAATACAGTCCTGTCTTATTGATTTAAGATGAATTATTTGCATCACATGCTTCAATATTCCTCGTTGTTTTAATTAATTTTTTCTTTGAATTAATCTATTATCATTATTATGTATTCATATCTTGATTTTCTTATCCATTATTATAATTTAAAAAAACTGTCTTACATTTTATTCTTAAAACTTTATATTTTTATATTTTCTGCACAGTACTTTAATATATCAGTTTAATGTTCTTGTATGCAATAGCACAATGCACGTCACTGCTTTTCTATCCATCAGTGTCCGAAAGGACCTCCTTAACCTCGCCAGCGTTTGAGGGATCCTTTTTTATCCTGTCGTATCCTTTTTTATCCTGGCGAGCCCGCGGCGAAATTCTTCTTTCACCTACATCTTTTAAAAAATAGACGAAATAAAATACAAATACCTTCGGGGGTAAGGTCAACGCTGTACTTGTTGAGAAAGTGGAAATATGGCCGCTATATTTAAGAAAATGCACCCGCTTTGAAATTGGGGATAAAAGTTCGCTATAATGCAAAGATATAATTTGACTTATTCGTAGTATATATATATATATATATATATATATATTTATATATATATATATATATATATATATATATATATATATATATATATATATTTTCTTTTTTTGTTTTCTTTGAGAAAACAAAAGCTTGAAAGTACTCAGACAGAGCATGTCCCTTGGAAGAAAAAACGTCCACAAATTAAGAAATGAACAGGGGCAAATCATTGTGGATAGAGTTAAAATTATGAACATGATAGAGAATTTTTATAGACAACTATACAAAGAACAACAATGTAACTGGAGTGAATAATTACCAAAGATAATCAATCAGGGATCTGAAATTTTACCGGACGTAACACCCAATGAAGTTCGAAGATCAGTGCAAGAAATGAAAAACAATAAATCCCCCGGAGGCGATGAAATAGTGGCAGATGCCTTGAAAGTAGCTGGAAAAAGATTATGGCAGGTCCCTGCCAAACTATTTACTAGATGTTTGCAGGAAGCAATAACACCAACCCAGTGGTATAACGCAGAAATTATCATACTTCATAAAAAAGGGGATGCTACCGACCTCAGGAATAACAGGCCCATAAGTCTACTTTCACATATTAATAAACTATTTACAAAAATAATTACGAACCGACTAGAAAATAAATTGTAATTTTATTAGACCATAGAAAAAGAGGGTTTTAGAAAAGGCTATGGAACAAACGATCACCTACTGGTAATAAAAAATCTTATAGAAAAATGCACTGAATATAATAAACCACTAGCTTTAATATTTGTCGACTATGAAAAGGCATTTGAAAATGTAAATCAACAAAAAATGTTGGAAGCCTTGACAGAATGCCTAATTGACTATCGGTATATAAATATAATTAAACACACATACCAAAACGCAGACCAGGTAATGGCCTATAAATACCTAGGTCATGAGATTCGCATATAAAAAGATAACCAAACCGTTGAGCTTCTCCTGACTTGGGCAGCCTTCGGCAAGCTGAACCATATTTTCAAATCGTCTGATATACCAATATGCCGTAAAAGAAAAACGTTTAATCAGTGTGTTTTGCCAGTATTAACTTACGGTGCGGAAACGTTGACCATGACAAGGAGAACAGTTCAAAAGATCCGTGTGTGTCAAAGGCGATGCTATGTTGGGCGTTTCACTACGAGACAAGATCCCAAATCGCCAGCTACGACAAAGAACAGGAGTGGCTGATGCAGTAGAAAGAGTAGCAACACTGAAATAGAACTGAGCAGGTCACGTGGCTCTAATGACAGATAATAGATGATCAAAGCGGAAAGATGGAATGGAGACCAAGAGATGATGCCTACCGAAGCAGAGGTTGTCCACCAACACGTTGGACTGACGATCTAAAACGTTGTCATAGGAATTGGATGCAAGAGGCACAAGATCAAAATAGATGGAAAATTATGAGGGAGATCTATGCCCAGCAGTGGCTAAGCGAAGATTGAATGATGATGAAAAGAACATGTGGTTTTGTTTTTTTATATAAACGTATAAGTTAAAAAAAAACATTAAAAAGAGAATAAAGAACTAAGAAAATCAAAGAAGCACTTCCAACAATACAGCAATAGTTATGATTTAATTTTAACTTTAGGTAGCATTATTATATTAATTAATATTGAAATTGAATAATTTCAATATTGTTCTGTTTAGATGAACTGATGATGCTTTCTGATTAAGAAAGCGAAACGTCTTCAATAAATAGATGAAGTAGCCATCAACTTTGTCTTTTTTCTCCACCATTTGACGGAAAAAACCCACCACTCTTATGAGTGATTCTTAATTTATATTGGATTGACGGTCGTACTCATTTTCTCGATATATATATATATATATATATATATATATATACATTGAAATCTTTAACTGTAGCAATCCTGTTGGTTAAAATGAAGTTAATTTCGTTCTTAGCGGTTTTATTTGGTGCTACCCAAGTCCATTTTTTGTTCGATTTTTTCTTAAAGAATGTGTTTGCAATAGGCACATTTTGGTAGTGTGCAAACTGATGCAGTTTTTGTCCCTTTCTATTTCTCTCATGGACTCCATACTTTTCCGTGACTTGTTCCCAGCCATTTCTCGTTTTCACTTTGACATTAAAGTCACCAATTAAATACTTGATGTGACTTTTATTAGTATTTAATGCTTCAGGTATATTACTGTAGAGTCCATCTCTTTCTTCGTCAGTGTGAGTAATTGTTGGGGTGAATATTTGTATAATTTTTATATTGTATCTCTTTGATATTTGTAAGGTTAAACTAGCTACTCTGTCCGAAATACTAGTTATTTTTACTACTCTTTGTTTCTATTTCTTGTTGATTAGGAATCCAATACTGCCTGTTAAAGGACAAAACAGAAGAACCATCAGTTCTCTGTAGTAGAATGTGTTTCCTGATGATAATTCTAATAGCTCTTCATCTTTCTACCTTACTTTGCTAATTCCTATGACGTTCAATTGTATATTATTAGTTTTTATTTAGTTCTTTAAATCTGAATTAATTTGATAGCGAGCGGCAGTTATATGTCGCTACATAAAACGTTGTTGTTTATTTGGGTATCGGTTTATACTCAGCAGATTTTTAGCTCTGGCCTACTGGATTGATCCTGAAAGCTATCTAGTTCATGACCATTTCGGCCTCCGGAAGATGAGAACCATGATTTGAATGTGTCTTGAATTGCTCATCAAAAATCCGCTAATGAAGAGGGTGACCAAAGTTTATCGTTTAATTATACACATTTGCGAAGACGAAGCGAGTGATGTTAAACCAACTGAAGATTTTTCAGATTCAGTTATTCAGTCAGGATATTATCGTAAATCAAATCATAAAAAATGGTCTAAAAAAGCTCCAGTTACTTACGTTATAACACGAGCTTATAATCTTGTTATATATGTACCGAAACATGTAATGAGGCTAGAGCTATAGAAGATGCTATAGAAGATTAGAGTTGTGGTAAGTATTATTTTCATATACACCTATTGCAAAAATATGGCATACACTAACCAAGAGCTATATTTATTCTGAAATAAATTGAAAGATTTAAATAGACCTGAACTAGTTGAAGTCTATAAAATAAAATTTGAGACATTATTAGGTCTTTTACTATAAGGAGTACCTTATAGAAAATCTTATCAAAATCTAATCAAAATCTAATCAAAATCTAATCAAAAACAGACGTTTTTGGACATGACAAGTATGGCTTGAAAATAATGTGCCTTACTGACGCGCAAACCAACTATTTTTATAATAATTACTTATACTGTGGTGAGCGTAAAAATAATAATGGGCGTGGTCTATCCAAATCTGATAAAAAAGTTAGTGTACTTTTAGTGTACTACAGTTTGTGATACGTCTCTGCAAACCAATAGAGCCAAGCAACAGAAATCTCACCGCAGATAATTGGTTTTCCTCTATTGAGTTATGCACCTAATTAAAGAAAAGGGGTATGATATTTGTTGAAACTTTTAAAATCAGAAAGAGAAATTCCTAACGAGTTTCTTCCAAACCGAAAAAGGGATGATGGATCCTTTATTTTTGGATTCACCAAAGCTATTACAATGGTGCTATGTTATAAAAAAAGCAGTTATTTTTGTATCTTTATAATTTCATGATAACACAGGGATAAGACTACATAAAAACTAGATATACTGTTTCAAAATTCTACCAAGAGTGGAGTAGATACATTGGAGCAAAAGTGTTCCAACTATTCGTCAAATAGAAGAACACGTCGTAATCCGATGGCCATTTTTTATACCCTTGGACATAACTGCATCAAATAGCTTTGTTATCTATAAATCTCATAACCTATCAACTGAAATTTAGTGAAGTCTCACTTATTGCGGCGACTCAATAATACAAGTATCCATAGTGAGTTATTAGGAACAATTAGAAGAATTTCTAACGTTCAAGAAACACTTAATCTCCAGCATGATCAAATTGATAAAAATCAAAATAAACGCTCAGTATGATATTTATGTCATAAAAGTAAAGACAAAAAACATTTATTTGTTGCAGTTCATGTAAAAAGCTAGTTTTTGGTAAGTGTTCAAAAAATGTAACGAGTGCGCGACTTGCAATTTTTTAAATAACACTTCATATTTCACTTTTTATTGTAAAGTGTGTTGTTTATTATGAGTTTTTTTTCTTGTCAAGTTGTTTTATATTTGCTTAAATATTTTCTTACTTTTCCAGTTACTTAAAATATATGTGGTATTTTTCCAGTTTGAGATACTTGTTTTTATTTACTTGTTTTTGCAAAATTATAATTATAAAAAACTTACATTTACAGTAATAAATTTATTATATCCTAATATAATATCCTGGCAAAAGTTGCCACTTTTTTTAAAACATCTTTTTATAACATTGTTTATTTTTTGGGTTCAAATTGACACCAAGTCCCTTACATTGTAGAAATATTTCACCACCCCAGTTAAGGGTTAATGCTCTAGATGATAAGTTAAATAAAAAGCAAAAAAACAAGTAAAAGTTGTAACAATAAACTTTTAATAATATTTTGATATGCCTGTAATTATTTTATTGTGCCTTCCCTTATATCAAAATATATTTGATAATGCCAAACAATGTAATAATTAAAGATTACGAATCCCAAGATGTATAAGCATCGAGATGGTACGATTACGATTAATTTTTTCTTATTATCTTTGAATGCTATCCTCATAAACAAAATGGAATACTAGCATCTTAATGATTCCACTTGGTTGGTTTTTATAAACGAGACCCTCATCTCCCTTAATTCTTCGTCAAATTGCTTTTCTGCCAAACCAGAATCGATAAATTTTGTTCCTAGTGGCGAAATAAATCTGGCCGACGAATTATGAGACGAATTTCTATGAAAATGGCGTCGCCAGTATAGAGTTTGCATAGTAATACATAACAGGTATCTTGAATTTCAATATATTATATTCAAGATACAGTATAAAGATTATTAGTGATTGTTTAAGACTCATAAGATTTTAATTGCACTGTTTTTTTTTACAGTATACGGGGTGCGGATTAGGGCGAGTAAGTCCGTTTACTCATTGGTCGTAAGAGATACGAAAAAAGTTATTTAGGTAAAAGTTAGCATATGGTCCATGATAGGACCATACTCATATTAATATTTTCAAATATACAGGGCTACCCATATAGACATAGTGGAACAAACTTATCTTTTTTAATGGAACGCTCTGTATATTTTTTGGGTTTTTTTAACTATTTTCATATATATGTTTTTCAAATATAAGGTTTGGGAGTGTTTTCTTTAAAAAAAATTTACGCTTTTTTATTAATTTCGTAGCAAAATTAACACCCTCTAGAATTGTAGAGATTTGATATCAAAAAATATATTTATGTTCAGAAGATTTTACATACAGAGTGTCCAGTAACTCTTCTGACAAACGAAGATCAGAGATACCTCAGATAATTTTAAAACAATTTAATCCAATTCACCTGATCCGAAAATGCTTCCTAAGGGAACTAGAGCTCTTTGAAGATATCGACTTGTAATATATTTTTTTAAATATCTTCAGATCGCTTCTATTTATAAGAACGAAAACTGGTATAACGATTTTTATACGATTATTTATCCTCCAGAGTCGAATCGCGAATTTCACAAATTACTAATTTCTAGTACCGATCATTGGAGTCCGTTACTCTTACTCCACGTTGATATGATACACTGTTCTTCAGAAAAATTGATTTAAAAATTTTTCATTTATTAGTCATGAAAGTCAAAAAGAGCTCTTTGAAGATGACCCCTTGTAATTAATTTTTTGTTAAATACCTCCAGGATGCTTCTATTTAGAAAAACCAAAACTGGTACGATTATTTATCCTCAAGAGTTGAATCGTGAATTTCTAATTTCTAGTACCGATCACAGGAGTCTGGGTACGTTAACGGTTATTTTACCGTAAAACTTTTGTGTCTTTACCTTTCAAGTATTCGTAATATAAGATTAAGACATTTTCAGGTATCCTAGTACTATAGCATACGAAAACTATACGAAAACTATACGAAAACTATACGAAAACTATACGAAAACTATACAAAAACTATACGAAAACTGTACGAAAACTATACGAAAACTATACGAAAACTATACGAAAACTATACGAAAATATTGTCAAAAATCGCCTAGAAGATGAATTAAGTGGAAGAGAGACTATCTCCAACAGACAATACGGATTTAGAAAAGCTAAATCAGCCATAGACGCGGTAAAAAGTTAAGTAACCGATATTGTAAAAATCACAAAGAAAAGATGGGCCATACTGGTTATGTTTGATGTGAAGAATTTCTTCAACTCTGCCAACTGGGCACATATCATAACAAAACTGGAATTAGCAGAGTGTCAGGATATCTTATCAATATCATTAAAAGGTATCTTACTAATAGATACGTTACAGTGACAAAAAAATATAGAACAGAAGTTAACAGCCGGCGTACCGCAAGGTTCCGTATTAGGTCCGACACTCTGGAATATATTGTACAACGGGGTACTAGAAATAGACTATGGTAGAGATACTCTAGCTATTGCATACGCAGATGACGTGGCGATACTAGTCATGACTGATATGAACTGGAAAACCGAAGATAAAGTCAACATATGCTATAGAGAAGTCAACAGCTGGATGGCTAGAGACGATCTTGAACTGGCAGGAAGCAAAACGGAAGTGGTCATGTGGTTCAAATTAGTAGTACTATTATAATACCTACAAACTGTGCAAAATACCTAGGCATATACATTGACACAGGCTTAATATTCACAAAACACCTGACAAATGTAGTCCAGAGGGCGAAAGAAAAAACGGCAGCGCTACAAAGAATCATGCTGAATATAGGAGGCCCAAGCAGCCAAAAATGAAGAATGTATCTGCAAGTGGTACAGTCGACCCTCCTATATGAAACTCCCATTTGGGCAGATGTACTAACTTACAAAAAGTACAGAGACATGATAACCAGAGCCCAGCGAAAGCCCCTATTAAAAGTCACAAGTGCGTACAGGACTACTTCAACGATGGCCCTACAGGTAATAGCGGGCACGCTCCCTATTCAACTCCTAGCGAAAGAACGGCTTCTTCTTCTTCACGTGCCATCTCCTCTAAGAAGGTTGGGAATCATCATGGCAATTCGCACTTTCGACACCGCTGCTCTAAAGAGGTCAGCAGAAGTGCAGTTAAACCAAACTCTCAAGTTATTTAACCAGGAGATGCGTCTTCTTCCGCGACTCCTTCTACCCTGTATTCCTCCTTGCATTATTAATTGTAACAAGTTCTAATGCTCGCCCCTCATGACATGTCCCAGATATTGCAGTTTTCTGACTTTAATTGTATTTAAAACTCCTAAAAAAAACGGCAGATGCTCTATAACTCCTACCTTAGCAGAAGCTCGCAGACGGTCACCTACCTCAGGTCAGAGCCGTCATTAGAGAACAATCACTAACAGAATGGCAAGCAGAATGGAAGGCACAGACAAACAAGGCACAATAGACCAAAAAATTAATACCCAATGTGATAGAGTGGTACAAATGTAAGTTCAAGCGAGTACATTTTTATTTCATGCAGTTCCTGGCCGGACATGGACCTTTCAGGTCTTACAAGTATCGTATACGAAAAACCAGTGATGATAATTGTATCATATGTAACGTAGAAGACGATGCGGAGCATTGTATCTTCAGGTGCAAGGTGTTTGCATCGGAACAACATGTAATGCGAACAAAGCTAGGAGAGATATCCTCTGACAACTTAATACGTGTCGCTATGGAAAGCAGAGAGAACTTTGAAAGAGAAAGTCCATGATAGAGAAAGAAACTGAGACAGGATGAGAGTAATCTGGGTCAATCCGCCTCCATTCAAAACTGGTCATCATTATATATTATGTATGAATATATAGATATGTATATATGTGTGTATGTGTGTATGTGTGTATGTGTGTATGTATGTATTTGTGTGTACGTAAATGTGTATGTGTATGTACGTATGTATGTATGTACATATGTATGTAATACACTTGTTTACTATACTTACTTATTGTTACCTAGTATTACCTAATACCTAGTATTCCTATACCTTATTGTTACCTTGTATACCTATACATTCCATATACTTTCCCCCTGGTTTCTTACCGCTCTTAGAAAATACCATCGACAAGGCCATGTCACTATTTTACATACATTTTCTTCTGGTTCCTCAGCGCTCCTAGCTAAGAACCGGCAACAAATCTTCATTATCAATTCAGACAGCGCAAGTCACGACAGACCCTAAGTTTTGTTTGCTAACTGAACAAGTACGGGGGTGTCTTGACGAAGAATGGGTGGTTTTAGTTGGTAGGCAGGGCAACAGAAAGGCACCCGTTTGCAGGACCTCCTCTTCACAGGGGGAAATGGGCTAGGATGTTTTGCTCTGCCCTGAATCTAACACACGCCGAGCAATGGTATGGTGTTTAGAACAATTCCACCCTCATCAAAAAAAAGGTATCCTAGTACTAAAAGGTACTCTTACTCTAAGTCCACAGGATGTACCGTTGTCCAGAAAAATCTATTTGAGAATTTTTCATTTTTTAGTTATGAAGAGAGTGGAACAATATGCTATTTGGGCTGCAATATTAAGGATACTTGGGATCACAGCTACGAAATAAAAATTCGCATTGAAAAAGTCAGAAGCTCTTTCAACAGACTTAGGAAGATTCTCTGCAACTTATCTTTAAGTATCAATATACGCATAAGAATTCTTATGTTAGGTCTTTAGTGTTTTAGTGTCTTATGAAGTAGAAAGCTGGAGCCTTACCGAAGATACCATAAAACGATTGGTGGCATTAAATTAATATTTTTTGGTTTTGACTTGTCAACAAAAGTATAACCTACGTTATTCATGGTCAAGTTCTGGTCGGTTTGCGAAGGTTATCTTTTAGTTCTTTACTTTGTAGCATTCAAGTATAACAATTTTAATTCAACAAAAATCGTTTTCACTAATGAGGAATACGTTTTAGGAATACCATTTAGTTTGTGTAACGTGCTGTAACGCCTAAGCAGCACAACGTATATATTCTGAACAAATTCATAATTGTGATCCCACTCACTCAATATTTACAGCTTTTCATCAACTAATAAGAGAAACAGGGTCAGTGGTTCCAAAAAATAATGAAAAAGGACGACATGATTAGGTGACAACAGCACATGAAGATGTTATTTTAATGGAAGTTGAGGAAATTCCAGAAATTAGCGTTCGAAAACTATCTGCCATGTATCCCACAACTTTAAAATCTTCCGTAAGAAATATATTACACAACGAAAATTTATATCCGTTTTAGTTTACAAAGGTACTTCACTTTCCTGCTCGCGAAGAATTCGCTAGATGGTCACCAAATTAGAAAAACCAAAAAGATAATTTTTTTAGTAGATTCTGTTTTTAACAAATCTACATTTACAAAAAATAGAATGTTTAACATATATTTTCACCAACAGCTACATAACTGGCTACAACGAACAGATAATGAACAAAATTTTAAACCAAAAACTGCATAAGAAAGCCCTAAAATGAGTATTTCCACCAACAGAGTACTGTCTGCTTAATTACATATGCAGCCAATATATCATCAAACATGGCCAAACATATAAAAAAGAAAGGAATAAAGCCAGCTTTCAGAACAAACAACAACTTAAGCAAAAATGTATATTAAGAACAATAAGAGCCAGAAGCAAAAGCACTTACAGAGTGGGGTAATCAAACTTACATGTGGCGACTGCCCAAAAGGTTACATTAGCCAAACGGGTACAATCTTTAACAAACAGGTGGCAGAACAAAAAAGAGCTTTCAATATTAGAAAAACATTTTCTATTTACCCACTTCACCTTTTAGATCATAATCATTCTTTTAACCAATTTCAAATTATTCACATTTAAAATAAAGCTACCATTATTAGAATCTATGGAAATTAAAAAATTTAAAAATACAGATATAATTCTGAATGACCAAGTGTTGAAAATAAAAGTTTATAGTGTTTTATTGCTTGATAAAATGAACTTCCATCAAGTAACAGTCGAATCCACTACATATTTAATTTAATGTTTAATATTGTTTCATGCGTCATTTGCTAATAAAAGTGCATTTCCAATATATGCAATTATATCCTTTACTTTATTTTATTCGAAATTATATAAATTTGTGTCGGTTAATGTGTATTTACCATATTCTCATAAATTTGGTTCTGTTTTTCATCAATCTGTATTCACTGTTTAATAAATCGCCCATTTTTATGTAGATACTCGTATTCTAGTTTTCAGATCGGACTATCTGTACTGCAATATGTGATTAATTTCGTATATTTTTGTCGCGATGACAATAATAAAACTAGAACACCATAATAATTAATAATGCATGAGTTAGAGATGGACAAAGAGTCGATTTTAAAATCATATTGATATTTTTTATCTGTGATTTTTCGATATTAGTGATTTTTAGCTACCATTATTTTAATCACTATTTATATGGCAATAAGCCACAATTAAAGGATAAAGTAAGTTTATTGACGTTACAATTTACACTTCGAAAATTGTTCTCAAAATACAAACATTAGTAACTTCAATAAATTTTGTTTTTTTGTTACTTGGTGAAAAATTCTTCTAATACCTAATTTAATTTTATCTGACCCATCTATATTGACAATTCAGACATACATTATACATTTTAAAGTAGACGAATTTAAAATGATATTGCCAATATTGTTGACTTGCGTTCCTGGGACGACTTTACTTATAAGATAGTTCATTCGATTACATGAAAAGAACTTTAACTTGAGAATATCCGTCAGAAAAGATCATAACATGTTATTTGTCTTTAAAAATTTATTTATTTCTTGTTTATTGAAGGTAAACTAAATGCACGATCAAAGACTTACCATGTCGGGATAGTATTATGAGGTTTTTTCCTGGTTGTTCCCTCATAATTTACTATGGAATCACTAACAGGAGAATTTTACTGTCATCATGGCAGGTATTTGTCTTTTTAAAGACGAATTACATGTTATGATCTTTTCTGACGGATATTCTCAAGTTAAAGTTCTTTTCATGTAATCGAATGAACTATCTTAGAAGTAAAGTCGTCCCAGGAACGCAACTCAACAATATTGGCAATATCATTTTAAAGTCGTCTACTTTAAAATGTATAATGTATGTCTGAATTGTCAATATAGATGAGTCAGATAAAATTAAATTAGAAGAATTTTTCACTAAGTAACAAAAAAAAACAAAATTTGTTTAATTTACTAATGTTTGTATTTTGAGAACGATTTCCGAAGTGGAAATTAAGACGTCAATAAACGTACTTTAACCTTTAATTGTGGCTTATTCCCATTTAAATAGTGATTACTTTAAAATACCACAAGAAAATAGCTTCAGAACAATATTGTATTTCCAAAAATTTCAAAATATTAATTTTAATAATTAACAATTTTTGCAACTCTGAAACGTAAATTATTCAATTTTGGGGTAATTGAGTTAAGGTACAGCTGCGGTCACTGAATAGACTACACCTTAATTTTTATAATGTAATACCACATTAGGAGTAAGACGTGCTACGTGGATAATTACTTTCTTGGCCATCTAAGAAAACTAAGTAGGTAATATATCTTCCTGATTACTTTTAATAATTTAATTAAACTCTAAACTATCCAACCGTAGTAAAAACCATCGTGAAAAATCTTATAGAGAAACTATACGTAATATTCCAATGCACACATCGCACTAATAATACAATAGTGTCGCAACTCAAAATTTTTCGAAATTGACATAACATTATATTCACGAGTAAAATTCAATTCCCTGTAAGTCAATAAAACTGTCGCTTTAATAGTGCAATAAATGAATAAGATATGGCGCCATAAGACGTTATTCATGACTGACCGACTGTCGTCACACCCCTCACAATATCGCGTGATCTTTAGTTGCGACCAACGGTGATCGGGTACGCACGTGTTGCTTTGCTCATCATTTCAAGTTTCCACGTCATTGCTGAATCAGGTATGTAATTTTCATAGCTGTATTCCAAGTTATTACATTCTTGTTGATTTGAACCTAACCATAACATTGTTGTTTTTCTAGTTATTACACTATAACTGATTTACACCAGCACTTTTTAAATTAATATTTATACTAACGACACTATTTTTGGTTCAGTTCATTATTTTTGACATGCTACATTATTGTTGAATAATCACTTTAAATCATTTTTGTTGTTGTTTGTCAAACCTTTATTAATCATTATCTATTTGCCGATCACTGAATAGTAACAACTCATTTAAAAAGTGTAGCATTGTTATTAAGAAAGCTAAAGAACTACTTTATTTTATAAATTTAGAGTTAATACACTCTTTGTGACATTCTTCCGTCAAGTACCTATATACTTACCTATGTAACCTATATACTAATCTAATAATATTACTTGATTCATTTTTAGGTTTAATACCTATGAGTCGTGGACGATTACTATGGCAACAAATGCTGAGGACTGCGAGCAGGAAATCTCTTAACCGTCGTTATTGTCACTGGAGAGTAGAAATAATGAACCTGGTGCCCAAATAAAAAACAGTGACGTTGCGAAAGTACAATCACCTCCTATACCTTCACCATTTATGAGCGATCAAGTACTTCAAGAAATTGACGTAAACAGTTCCTTTAGTGAGGTTAGTAAAGTTAAACCTATTACAGAATCCAACCAAAGGCAATATTACATTTCACCGATGCACTCAGACCAGGGCGACTTTGATTCCGATGATTCCGACCGAGATCCGCATTTCGTTCCTGGTGTGCAAAGTAAAACCTATAGTTTGCTTCGAGTTTTAACAATAAAATCATTAAGTAGCTCTTCTTCAAGAAGCTCTTCATCGAGTAGCTCTTCATCAAGTAGCTCGAGTGATAGAGTTGTGGATAATTTAAGTCCTTTTGCTGGAACTAGTGGGTTTACTAATGAGTTAAATGTTTCTTCGGGAGAGCAAAACAATAATACTAAGGGCAAAAAGAGGATACGTAATATTAAAACCTGGAAACACAATGTAGCCAAACCAAACGGCTTCACAATACTGGCTAAGCGTATGAATCTGTGAACAAAAAACAAGTACCTGCCAAGGAAAATGAGTCCGACTTGTGGCGAAAAATGCAGGTTAAACTGTCGTTCACGAATAAACGAGACATCAAGACAAGATATTTTTAATGAGTATTGGAGTTTGGGAGATTTACAAAAACAAAGAGAATTCATTATTAGACATACTATAGAAATTAAACCAAAATATAGATATTCTTCAATAAAAAATGTTCGCAAACTAAACACTGGATTTAATTTTACAGTAAACAACGATCTCATTAGAGTTTGCAAAACATTGTTTAAAAATACTCTTGCTATAAACGATCGACCCATTGCTACAGCCCTATCCAAAAAAACAGAGTGTGGTTTAATACAAGATTAATTACGTGAAAAACATGGCAAACCGCAGAAAAAAAATAGTAAATCAATTTGTAGTAACACAAAATATTTCATAAATAATGTCATAACTAAAAATAATATTTCATTTCGAACATTTTGCTTAGAGCAATACAGTGTTAACTCAAAATTTTTGAATAACTTCACTGTCAGTATTTTTATTTAACAAAGAGTACAAAAAAACTTCATTTAATATTAATTAGAAACATATTATGCATTAATTTTATTTTTAACTGCAATAGGAAATGATTAATGGGTTTTTCGTTGATTCTGAAAAATCTTCTTTTTTGAGTTACGACACTATTGTATTATTAGTGCGACATGTTTATGTGTATATTATGTTTGATTTAATGACCTTGGTCGTAAACTAATTGATCACCTCTGCTCATCAAATATCTTTACATTTTTAATTCTTATTATACGCATAATTTTAAATTTAACAAATATTATACATGTTATTATTAAGAAAATCACAGATTGCAAAAATCTCCCATCTCTATTATGCATATAGCGCATAGGGCTATTACAGATGGCGCGCTTAACTGAATTCGATTATATAAACTGCTAAACAATTCATGAAGGCCAATCCGCCGTTTCGGACTTGAGCTTAATGAAACAGAATATATTCAAAATTAAATGGTCCTTACAATTGAGATATTTAGCAAGTGGCTGGAGAAAATCAATTTTCAAATTGATTTGGTTGCGAATTTGTTAATGCTGTCACGAAATGAATGCAACACGACACAAAATAAAAACTAGAATAAATCTTAAAAAAGTTTCTAAAGATTTTGAAAGATATATGAGAGATACTGTTCTGAAGCTATTTTCTTGTGGCATTTTAAATTAATTTATATTTAAATGGGAATAAGCCACAATTAAAGGTTAAAATACGTTTATTGACGTTTCAATTTCCACTTCGGAAATCGTTCTCAAAATACAAACATTAGTAAATTAAACAAATTTTGTTTAATTTACTAATGTTTGTATTTTGAAAACGATTTCCGAAGTGAAAATTGAAACGTCAATAAACGTATTTTAACCTTTAATTGTGGCTTATTTCCATTTAAATATAAATTAATATATGAGAGATATCTGATGACAAATCTTTGGAGACGTACATCTGATTCTGCATTGTTTTTTTAAACAATCATAAGAAGGGAAAAAATCATTTTTTGCATATAAAACGGTTCTTATACGTTTTAGAGAAAAATGCTTCACAAATAAAAATTGTAGATTTTAAGGATTTCGTTAATTTGCTAGTATTTTAAATTAAAATACATAAATAACTGACCGAGATAATTGCAAAAAAAAAACATTTAAATTTGAACAATAACTCGTAACTACTAATAACTACTGAAAATGATGGCAATTTATGAATTATTAAATTATAGTAAATCTTAGCTAGATATACCAAATAATTTGTAAGTTATTTAATTTGTTTATCCCAAAGAGCGATTAGATAAGCAACTGTACTTTCCCAAAAATAAACTCTAGAGATATATAGTAGATCGCAATCCACTCTTTAAGGCTTTAGTTTTAAGATATTAAAAAAAATTAGTATTTTTTTTAATTTGTATTAAAAAAACATTTCAAAACAGGGCTAATTTTTTAGCTTATAAACATTTGTAATAACTTTATATTTGTTTATGTCACGCGATTGTAAGCAGCCTCATTGAAAATATGGTGAAAAAGCACAATCTTTAAAAAAAAACACGAACCCATGATCAATAGGACGTGTACGAACTTATCACTTTATAGCCCCCCATAAAATTATTAGACCCTCTGAGATATGGTAAACTAATCACCGGCATCCTTTGGAGATAGGTAAACTCATCACCGCAGATAGGTAAATTCATCACCAGCATTTTTGGCCCAAGGCGCTGGTTTCTAATACGGAAGATTGCCTGTTACCTTCTTGTTTATGTGGTAATTTATTAAATTTAGAAATTATCTTAAGCAAATTTCTTTAAATTAGATATTAATATCGGGTTTCGTATATTTTCCGCAACTAAAATAATTATAAAAATATAAACACAAACTGGTCATTTTCGGACAACGGGACTGTATTCCATAAAATAAAGTCTTCTTTAGTTTTAAAATTTTAATAAGTTCTTTGCATATTTTTGCGTTTCATGTGAAAAATTACTTTACTGAATTATAAAAATGATCAATTTATGGTTAAGTAAAAAATATTTGGATCTTCAGCTTCATTGCAAACCTTATTATAAAAGTACACTTGCAATTCTACACAGAAACTAGTTTTTATACTAAATGATTTTCTAAACACGACACTTTGAATTTTTATCAAAAATATCTAGCAATAGAAATGTAGAGTATTTCTAAAAAAACTTTAAAGAACAATATAAGGCATACATTTGTGTTAAGATTTAAACTTTTAAATATGCAGGGTGTTTCACTCTACAACTGACAATGTGACTATAACAATTTAATAAGAAATCTAAAATGTAATATCAGAAAGGGTAATCTACTTAAAGCACCAAAATAATATTATGACTTGCCCACAAGAAAAATATTGTACAGTTGACTTAAAGAACTTAATTAAGACGATTTTTTCTGTTTGATCAGAATAATTCGCCACCAGTGCGAAACAACTAAAAAAAACAAGGATACAAGGTTAAACGAACAAGAGCAAATGAAGAGAAATTTTTCTTTTCACATAGTTTTAGGTAGCTATCAATAGAATTTTGTGGAATTCCCAAATAAAAACAGATTTGACAGAATAAATTTAGATTTATTCTGTCAAATCACCAAATCTCACCGTTTTTTAAGGGGTTTATGATATATACCTACCACGGGGTGCAGGTAGGCCAGTGATGAGTTTACCAATCACTCGCGGTATATTTTAAAATACCTATTTTTATGGCGGTGATGAGTTTGTACTATGTCCGAGGGTATTTATGCCAATTGGTGATGAGTTTACGTGTACCCGATCAATATGAGCAAAGATGGCAATTTTTTTTCTAAACATCATATTTTCATTATTTATTAATATTAAGAGATGAAAAGTGAACATATTATAAACGAACATTTTCATTGTATGAAAATCTTGGTCAAATTGTATTATTCATTTTATAAATAGCACATACCGAGAAGGAGTAAAAGGGTATACCCCATTAAAGTGATGGTACTCATAAAATACCGCCTGTTGGAGCTCCGTTTTTTTTAGAATGGAACTTAAAATTGGAGCACCTTGAAAAATTTTACAATATCTGCTATTTTCACCTTCTTTAAAATCCTGTAAAAATCAGTTAGTTAAAGTTTTTCATAGAAAAGTTGAATTTTACTATTATTTCGTAAGAAATATGTGAATTTTATTGATTAATGTATATTATTTGTAGAAATATATAATAATTATTATTATTTTTTCTTGTAAACTACAAAAGATTTCTTTTATATTTTAATTTAAATAAAAACATTTGGTATCATATTATCACAATAAACAACAATTATAAAAATTTATATATAATCTATTAAAAATTAAAAAATTTAATTTTTTTATGCAAAAAAAATATTTTTTTTATTTTCCCGACACTTTCCAATTTTTCTGGGAGGTGAAAGTAGACCAGTTCTTATTATTTTCTCGACCCCAATTTAAAAAAAAAATGTTCTGTGTGTCATAAAAGGTGAGATATTGCAAATTTTTCCATCGCGCTTCAATTTGAAGTTCCATTCTAACAATACGGAGCTCAGAAAGTTTTCCTCTACACTTTAACTTGGCGTTCACAACTTTTTACACATTCTCAGTATATGCCATCTATAAATTGGATCAAAAAATCAAGATCTTTACTTAAAATCCATTTAATTTTCAGCTCTTAACCCGGCACTACATATGTGGGGTTTCACAAACCCCAGCTCCCAAATATCGCTCTTAAAATAAATCAAACGCAGACTTATGCGCACGTCCACCCCAATAGCTTCCCAAAAATGTCCCCACCATCGAATTCAGGCTTTACCTCAGTACATTGTAGGCAGTGAGTGAAGTTACATGGGCCTGAAACGCTCTGGGGTGTGTTAAACCCCACCCATGTACTCGCGTTTGCAATTTTGACATTATAAGTAAATTTTCATTTTTGACTTATTTGAATCTGCATATTCAATTGTTTAATTTTTTAGCTAAAATATCATGTCATACGAAGCGGAACAGAAAAAGCTTGAAGCTCTATGGGCTGAAATTGATGACGATGCCATCGAATCGGGAAGCGATGACGATATTGACCATATCTCTGAAAGCGACCACAACACCGACTCGGACCAGGATATCGCAATAGAAGATGTAGTTTTTGACGGAGATTCAGACATGGAGACATCAAAAACAGAACTTCAAAATGAGACGGAAAATAAAAGCACTGACGGACCTCCAAGAAACGAAGAAATGTATCTCGGAAAAGACGGAATACAATGAAACAATCTTGTTTCAAATAATAAACGGGTTCGAACAAGATCAGAGAACATTATTACTCATTTACCGGGTGTGAAGCATTATGCAAAAAATGCTAAACGTGCTTTAGATTGTTGGCAATTGTTTTTTGACCGACAAATGATCGAAGACATAGTGCGCTGGACCAATCTCAAAATTCAACAAAAATCAATTGCATATCAAAATAAATGCATGGTGAAACCAACCAATGAATGTGAAATTAAAGCATTTATCGGACTTTTTTATTTAGCAGGTATGTTTCATTCTAATCGTCAGAATTTGAGAGACTTATGGCAGACAGATGGGACTGGTGTCGATATATTCCGCAATACGATGTCTATAAATCGTTTTCAATTCCTGATGGTCTGTCTTCGGTTCGATAATATCGAAAATCGTAAAGACAGATTGGCGATTGACAAATTAGCTCCAGTTCGTGGAATTCTGGACAAATTTATTAAAAATTGTAAGCAGGCCTACACTCCTTCTCAATATGTGACAATAGATGAGAAGTTGGAGTTTTTTCGTGGAAGATGTGCGTTCAAGTAGTACATGCCCAACAAGCCTGCAAAGTATGGGATCAAAGTGCAAGCCCTAGTTGATGCCCGTTCGTACTACGTTTTAAATTTGGAAGTGTATGCAGGAAAACAGCCAGAAGGTCCCTACAGTGTTAGTAATTCCCCAATAGATATAGTAGAGAAGCTAATAAAACCTATTTCTAGTTCGAACCGAAATGTGACCTTTGACAACTGGTACACTAGTTATGAATTAATGATAAAATTGCTGAACGAGCATAAACTTACGTCAGTAGGCAGGCTGAGAAAGAACAAACGATGCATCCCAGCACAATTTTTGACAGTCCAGAACAGAGAACAAATGACATCTTTATTTGGCTTTCAGAAAGATATTACACTTTTATCGTATGTGCCGAAAAAAAAAATAAAAACGTCCTATTGTTGTCCACCATGCACCATGACGGAGCTATTGATGAAGCAGCTGGCGATAAAAATTTACCAGAAATAATAAGCTTCTACAACTTTACTAAAAGTGGAGTAGATGTAGTGGATGAACTGTCTGCATCATATAACGTATCTAGAAACTCACGGAGATGGCCTCTTACGATCGTGTTTTCTCTCTTGAATACAGCCGCCATAAATGCTTTGGTGATATACAGAGAAAACAATCAAGATTTCAAACTTGCCAGAAGATTGTTTATCACAATGTTGGGCTTTGAATTGATCCAGGACCACATATCTGAAAGAAAAAATAATCCAAGAATACCAAGGAGTATTCGTCAAAATATTGCACATTTTGGCCAAGATGCCCCTGCAGTGCCACCTGCCAAGATTCCAAAACTCATGGGAAGATGTTCAGTATGTCCAAGAAGCCGAGATCGGAAAACTAAATATTTCTGTTTAAACTGTGAATCATTACTGTGCCTGGCATGCTGTCATAATTTGTCAAAATTGCATGAATTCAAATAGCGATTAATTTTTTTTCTTTCACTGTACAACCGGGCAGAGTTTTTCCTTGTATTATCTTACTATTAGATTTTCATTTACTATTGTATTTTTGATCATATGGTGTTTATATTTTTTGGTAAGATTGTTCAGTAAAGTTGTGGTTTTTGCTTATGGAGAATTGCCTATTATTAGTTTATTTTTAATTTCTTTTGAATAAAGGTGTTCTGATTATTTCTTTTTTGCTTAAATAGTCCTTAGATGATCACTTCAGACCATGAAATTAGAAAACATATAAAAAAACTGCCAAAAAAAATTCTGATTTTCTTAGAAATTGGGGTTTGTGACACCCCACATATGTACTAATGACAGAAAATCCACGTACGGGAAGCCGGGTTAATGTATAACTAAGTATTGTAAATGTGATTTTAAGAAAAAAAATGCTATCTTGGTTCCCATTGGTTATAGAAGGTTCATTTTTTTAACTGTGTTTTTTTACCATTATTTCAGTGAGTCTACTTACAAGCGCGTGACATAATATATAGCAAAGTTGGTATAAATCTTTATAAGCTAAAATTTAGCCCTTTTTAAAACGTTTTTTGCTATTAATTTTGATAAAATGTTGAAATGTTTTTAAGATATCTTAAAATTTAACCTCAAACAGTCGATTGCGATCTACTAAATACCTTTAAAGGCACTGCTTGGGCCAGTATAGTTGTTTGAATAATCGCTCTGCGGGATAAACAATTTGAATTATTTAAAAAAAAAAAGGTATTTTACGATTGTCTCGGTACATTAATATGTATTTAAATTTAGAAACTCGCAAATTAAAGAATTTTTAAGATGTGCAACTTTCATTTCAACGTTTGTTTTTAAATGTAGATATAAAAAAACGGTTTATAAACAAAAAATGATTGTTTAACATTTTATGTTTGTTTAAAATAAACAAAGCAAAATCAACCATATGTCTTTAAGGATTTGTCGTCAGCTATCTCTTATATAACTTTTATAACCTTCTAAAAGGTATATAAGACTGTTCTTTAGAACACCTGTATAAAATTTTACGGTTTCCACAGATAGGCTTGGGTAGTAATCACTCGCTTATTTTCCGTCTTATTCATACTTGTGTTGTATCAATCGCAATTAATTCGTTTGTTTTGATTCAATCCCTTCAAAGTATTGAACGACCGAATCCCACTAGTTCATAACGATCGAATCCTATGATGACAAAAAGAGATAGAACCAAAACAAAATCGCACAGCCAATACTCTCATTACTTTCGGTCCTCGGTCCATGGTCGTTTCTGACTTGCGACAAGAACCGATATATGCCATGCGGCTGAATGATTGCGTTCGTCTGAATGATTGAATACTTAAAATACTACATATTGAATTAAAAATTGCATTCAACGCAGCGACTTAGCTACAGATCGGGAGTATTGGAGTTGGAAAATATTCTAGCAGGCCCAATCGATTGCTTTCGCTTGTGTTGTTATTAGGTTTACAGTTATTAGGTAGTTAAAATCAAAAAATATCGCAAAATTAAAATTTACACAATGACAATAAATATTTATATTGGGATGGAGCACATATTTCCATATCAATTTACAATTATTTGTGAGTTACACTAAGAACCTAAAAACAAAAACATAATAAATTCTACCGTCTCGAATATTTTTTCTAGAATCTTAGCTAAGCCCTACTCGCACTAACATAAACGTATAAAAGACAATGAAGGTGAACACACATATATGAAATACGGTAAGCAATACTACCGGATTGCAGCCGATTCAGCTCAAATAATCGGTTAATTGTTATTTGTTTTAAACGGCAACGAAAAGTTTTAAAACCAACGAACGATTAAAATGATTCGATCGTTTTCAGAGTCGGTCACAGATTGATTCGGTCGTTGTAAAGTGAACGATTGACACAACATAAATTAAGCGTCTCCATTTTTCGTATATTTTTCATGAGTTATTCGCTAAAGAGTAGTTCGATTTCACATTACGTATTTACATTAATAAATTTATTTATATTCGGTGTATTTTACCTCATTATCATTCTCAGACTTTTTTACATTTTAATTTAATAGTGAAGTTAGCTCTCGGAAATTTCCATATTACATCACGATTCCATTTTAGCTCAAAAACATTTTAATTATAATAAAACTATATGTTATAATAATATTTGTTTATGTGCAGTTATTGAAATTTTATTGCAAATATTGAAATATGTATATGTAAAAAAATATGTATGAGTTATCCCGAAATAGGAGGTTTTGAATATTAGACGAGACATCCCAATCATTTTTCATTTTCAGCTAAAATTTATATCACAACCAACTGTCTTTGACAGGTGTACGAAATTAAACCACAAGGGTTTGAATTCGGAGGGCTATAATGATGTCATAGGGTAACTATTATCACCCTTGAACCTTCGTACCTTGTTCCTATAATAATAATAAAGTTAAACCGTTTTGGTTGAATTGACGAGAGTTTAGAACGCTCTGCTAATAACTTCGATATTCATTTTGGTTTAATTAAATTCAGACTTTCTCAAAGCTGGAGCGAGTGTTGAGCCTCTAGTTAGTGAGTTTCGCGTATTTGACCTTTGTTTTGTGGTACGTTTACTAATACACATACAATAAACAACGTCGGCTGTTTTTGACATACTTGTTTAAACTAAATTAACAAATAAGAATATTAGTTGTAGTGTAAATCAAAAGTGTACATAACATATATCACGTGGATAGATTTCAATTGTTAAGTAAAGTTCAATTTAGATTCAAAACAGGACTCGGAATGAGGAAAGCACTTTTCAGTTTGCTAGTTCAAGTACAGAGTATACAGTATATGTATGCTTTATCAATTTTGAGATGGCTTTTGACAAAGTACCACACAAGAAACTAATCCATATCGTAAAAACATCAGGACTCGATAGTAAGGATATAAGAATAATTTTAAACTTAAATCTTCAACAAGAAGCATCAGTACGATTCGGAAATGTACTAACCGACATCTTGATAGTCGGAAAATTATTTCGACAGGGTTGTATACTATCACCAGCATTATTTAAGATATACTCTGAAAACATCTTTAGAGGCCTTGGACGAATCACAAAACGGTACTTCAGTAAATGGCCAATTTATATACAATATTAGATATTCAGACGATATCGTATTGCTGGGAGACAGTGCGAAGGGTCTCCAAAGGATGATTGGTAACATCGTAGAAACATGGTATAAATAAGGCCTAAAGAAAAAAAAGTAAGAAAACAAAAATAATTATTATTAGTAAGAACACCGACATAAATATATAAATTATATAGAAAGCATATATTATATAAAAAATTACTAGCAGATTACTGCTAGAAAGAGTGTAGAAAATATTCTATTAAAACTGTAATATTAATAATAATTGGGATCATAGCTACAAAATAAAAACTTGGTTAAATAAACAATTTACAAATTAACTAAATGCATTTTTATGATATATGCTACAAGTAACCCCAAATTAAAAAACAGCATCAATTTTCGTTGATTAAAACTGGAGATATTGCGACTTTTATAAATTTTAAGTTATTAATTTAGTTTTTGAAATAGTAAAATCGCTTTGCTGTTGAATTCCATTTCTAAAAAAATAAACTAACTTCCTACATGTTAAAACCCCAAGTTATTTTAAATGTTTTTAAGCTTAAAATCACAGTGCTTTTGGAAAATTATTTAACAACATTTAACATAATCTTTTTAATCGTTCAATTATATAATTTGAGAATAAATTTATCTATAATTTGGTGCTTTCACAGTTCACGTGAACTTAATAGTTTACGTATAATAACCTTGTGGATGTCCTGACCTTTGGTCTCCATGGATGGTCTATTACTTGGCAGTAATAATTCCCATCATCAAGCCAAATAAACCTAAAGATAAGCGAACTAAGTAGTATGTGTAAAATCTTGGAAAAAATTTTAATCCTTGGTCTATTATGACACTTAAGGAATAAAGGGGTAGAATGCGAAAACATGGAGTTGATTCCAGTTTACTTCAATTATTTCTCGCAGTGTATGTGGCACCATATTCAAAGTGCCGGATTGCAACGTAGATATATTGAGAATCCTGACTTCGCCCTTCACCTAAGACAATTGACAGCTCTTGTGTTTGTTCCAGACAACCATGTAGTCAGAGTGTACGAGGAGTTGCTCAATAGCGATTTTTATACACAAAATGAAGAACTACTAGTGCCGCTGATTAATTACTTTGAAGACACTTGGATAGGGAGATTAGCTAGAAGAGGAAATCGAAGACAACCCCTTTTTCCAGCAAATGTATGGAATTGTTACGATTTGGCAGACCAAGATATACCTCGAACTAATAATGCTGTCGAAGGATGGCACAACAGCTTTTCTTCTCTTCTCAATAGTGCACATCCGAATATTTGGAAATTTATTAATTCTCTAAAAAAAGAATATAATTTAAATGTTTTGAAAATAGAGCAGTACATTTCGGGCAATGTACCTCCACGCAAAAGAAAATATCAAGATACAGCAAATAGGATAAGGGCTATTGTTGCCGATTATGCTGACAGGCCAACTTTAGAATATTTGAGAGGCATTGCTCACAATTATTTTCAGTTGCAAACATAAAAAAAATACAAAAAAAATTAATATCAAAAATAAAACAAAAAAAAATAAAATGACAAAAAAATTCCAAAAAAAGCAAAAAATTAAAAAAAAAAATAAAAAAAAACTTGTAAACACGCCAGCTTCTGCTGCCAGTCCTAAGCCTGGATAAAGTGTGAAGGCAAGTTTTTTTCATATAAATATTTTTCACTTTTTACTTTTACCGTAACCGGTTTTAGGTTAGGTAGAATCATTTTCTGTAATTATATATAAGGGATAAACGGGGGTAATTGCTATTGTCAACTAAAATAAACTATTTATAGTATTTCATTAATAATATGCGTCCTTTTTTCCACGCGTCCTTTTTTCCACGCGTCCTTTTTTCGCGCGTACTTTTTTCCGCGTCCTTTTTTATGCGTCCTTTTTTCCGCGTCCTTTTGTCGGTATACCGTGACTATGGCCATAGATGTCGAGACACGTTAATTTCAAGACACAAAAAAAAACAAAAAAAAAAAGAATTGGTCATACTGCTGTCACATACAAATTTTTTAATCAATAAAGATCCACCACCAATTTGCAACAACTGCTTCACTTCATTGACAGTCAAACACTTTCTGCTTGACTGCCCATGTTTCGAAAATCAAAAGTGAACGAAGAATGCATGGGATTAGGATTTCAGACAAACTTAAATTCATCCTGGCAGATAAAAATTTAAATGTATTACATATATGTATTCTATATGTATATATATTATATATGTATATTATATAAATGTATTATATATATATATATATATATATATATATATATATATATATATATACACCGGTATTTATTAGGCGCCTCACCCTTCCGGTAGGGATCTATGGAGGAGTATCACTGAGCCGCAAGCCCTTATCTCTTGCCGTACTGCTCCACCATAGGCCGATCAGACACCAGCATATTCTAGTCTATGCCGCAGATTCATTTAGAATTTTAAACTGCTGCGTTAGCCTTTTTGTTTTCTGTACACCGAGCTGGGAATCGAACCACTGAACCACTCGCAGTGAAGCGAATGAGAACCGGCCGCCCAGCCCGCTTGGCTATCTGACCGACCTATTTAATGTAGATAATCATAATAAAACTATTGTGTTTGTCATCCCACTAATAACTCCGCGTGGTTGATATGGAATAAGTGTTTTAAATACAAAAGAAACGCTGCAAATAAAAGTTTTATGGGATAGACAATTTTAATTTTGCAATAAATATTAAGTTTCTCTCTTAAAATTTTTACAGCTGGATAATAATTGTGATATTGTCTCTATGTTCACGTGGAATTTAAGTTTGTGGTGCATATTTAAAAAAGTTATTAATCATTGTCAAAAAATCGACTTTTAACGCTGTTTTTGCAATATTTCAGCAATAAATTAACAAAAATAACTTTATAAACTCTCATTTTAAATAATTTTCTATGCTTTATTAATTATATTTTTCCGATAAAATATATTGTAATCATGCCATTATTTGGAGATTTTATATTTTATTAACAGTTTAAACTATTTTAATAATTTATGATTGCAAATTTTATTAATATTCTGTCTGATTTTGGTAAAATACAGAGCGCTTTCATGGAATCATAGATTTCCAATAATAAAATATTGAACGATACTATAATTGTACTTGTAAATATTGTATTTATTAAATATTGCCATAAATTATTTATTTTAGTATTCATTGATATTGTAAGTGACCGTATTTTAAATGAAATATAAAAAATGTTGAAAATAGTGCTGGTATAATAAATACCATACAATATCAGTACTTATCTGAATGTTTATGCAATTATGTTTTTTTATGCAATATAAGTGTTAACCCTTTAAAAACCCGTAAAAAAAATTTAATGTTTTAACTAAATTTTTGTCTCAACTCAATAGTTTACGTGAAATATGCGGCATAGTTCTGACGGCGAGATAGGCAGCCGTGCGTAATTTCATGTTCGTTCTTGTTGAAATTCTGAATCACGTGAAACAGTGCTCGAAGTTAGAGGTCATTTTTCATAGTAAAGACGTTTTTAACGGCGAGAAAAAATTGGAATTTATTGTATTGTGATATAAGATATCTGCTTAGGTAAGTACCAAAAAGTAAGAATGTTGAAAGTCTCTCGAAAACCCCAAAAAGGGTTTGTGCTATATATGGCACACTATGAAGTTATGGACTCATTGATTGTTTTTGTAGATATGGATCCGAAACTCTTTTATGGTACAATGAATGCAGTTAAAATTCCAAATAGTACTAATAGTAAAGAATCAGATCTCTCCGACGAAGACGGTACAAATGAGATGATACTGTGTCAAGATAGTGACAATGAGGGCGCGAAAATTTACCAAGCAATGTTAAGGAAACTGTTATTTCTGCCACATCCTTAGATTCCTAAGATGATGATACCCCTTTGTCTGAAAGACTACGATATAAAAGGAAGAAATTTCATGATTGGTTGAAAGGAAATCTGAGAAGATTAGAAAATAATAAAAAATTTACTTCGGTGCAATTTTTTAAGTTTCTCTTTCCTGATAGTCTTATAGAGCATCTAATCAAATTTGTTCTCAGTAGAACAACGTCCAGATAAACCAGCTCATACAAAAAAAAATGAAATAGAACAATTTATAGGAATTACTATTTGCATGTCGATATTTCAACTTCCATCAAAAGACACTATTGGAATGCCAATATTGGTCAGCGAACAGTTAGCGATGTGATGAGCTGTAACAGATTTGAAGAAATAAAACGTTTCTTGCATTTCAATAACAATGATGACATGATTGAAAATAATCAGCCTGGACATAACAAATTATTCAAAATTAGATCTGTTCTGAGCCAAATCAAAGAACGACTACTAACGGTTCCGAAAGAAGAATTTCTAGCTGTAGACGAACAGATTATATCAACAAAAGTGTGAAGCCAGCTAAATCAGTATAATCCAAAAAAAAAACACGTAAGTAGGGCTTCAAAAACTTTGTGCTAAGTGGTATTTCGGGATTTAGCTATAACTTTGATTTGTTTGCTGGTTCCCAGAGTAATATTGTATCTCTAGGAGCACCAAAGAGTATGAGAAGCAACGTGGTTGTCAAATTACCAGATTCGATACCAAAACATTAATATTACAAGCTGTTATTTGACAATTGGTTCACCAGCATACCTCTTCTGATATATCTGACCAAAGAGGGCATTTTACCTTTGGAAACAGTAATCGTGTTCCTGGAGTTGTGATGCCAGCTGAGAAAGAAATGAAGAAGCGCGGCAATGGTCATATGGTAAAGAAACTAGCCAATATAGACAATGTGGATGTCAGTGTAGTGTCCTGGTTTGATAATAAAATCGTTACTACAATGTCAACATATGCTGAAAGTAAACCAAAGGGAGAAAAAAGAAGATTTTTCAAACAAGAAAGTAAACATAAAATAATACCTTGTCCTAACAGTGTCCTAATCTACAACAACTACATGGAAGTAACAACTACATGGGACACACATGTAAAAGTAATTATTACCTATTTCAGCTTTTATGTTGTGGATAACTGAGGAGTATAACAAATTGACATTATTTCTCTTTAGAGTTCGTTCACTGGGAATGTTTTGTTTCCATTTTTTTACGAACTAAAGTTTTCATTAGATAATTTTGAAAGCGGTATATTAGAAGACACTAATGCACGACACAAGTCTTCGTTAAAAGTTTCTTGTTTGTTTTGTTTTTTGAAACTTGTCTGATAGCACTTGGACACTGAAGGTTGATATTTTTCACCGGATGTGGTTTTTACTTTTTTAGCTAAATGTTTCGCGGTTCTGACATGCTGATATATTTGAAATTTTTTTTCAGATAAAATCTAAAAAAGAATATAAATATTGTAGTAAAAAATCGGTGTAGTAATCTTAAAAATGTCTGTTAAAGAAATGACTGTGCAAAAAGGAAGAACTCCTCAAATATTTACCAGAGGCTCTTGGTCTTTTCTGTTTTCTGTTTTCTCTTTTCTGTTTTCTGTTCTAAAGAAAAAATACTGTGAGCATAAATTAAAAACACTTAATTAATTAAGTACAATATATGATATGTTCTTGTTTTTGGCAAAATTAACGCAAACTATGCTATTGTTAGAAAAAAAAAATGTTAGCGACCTTTCAGTAGACCATTGAATGATTTGAATTTTAAATAGGTATCCTATTTTTTATCGCAAGGAGTTTAAAAAATGCTTGAAAAAAATACATCGATTTATTGCGAACTAGCCTTGTGTCGGTATTTTTCTTAAACATAATCTCCAATTTTAAAATTTTTGTTTGTACCACCGTGTAAATTTTTAAAATAAAATAAAAAATAATACCTATGTACTTACGGTTTTGCCACAACATGAGCAATAAACTTTATCCATATCCATAGATAGCTCTTTGAAGGGTTTTATCCAAGTTGAAACATTGCTTATTTTCGGCATTTTCAAAGCATAATAATTATTCACAATTAGAAATACACGTTGTTTACGCCTCCAATTTTACAACAAAAATCTTCAACAAATGTCTTTTATTAGTTTCTATACCAAGAATTTGAATACCAAGTGATTATAAAACAAAATTAAATATTGGCATTTTCATGCTTTCGGTAAGTTTGAATATAAAAATATATAGTTAACACCAAATTTTCAAATTATATACACTTTATGCTCACTTTTATAAAAATATGCAAAATTTTACATTTTTGCATTTTTTATGCATTATATGCAAAATATGAAATTTGCCTAAGTCTACTTATAACAAATTAAAATGTTAAATTAATAATTATTGTAGTCATAATTTAGTTATAATATTTTTTCAGTTAAAAGAAAAATGAACAACAAGCTTGTTTGGTATTTTAACCCTCTTTAGACGTATTGTCGGTTAGTATGCCGTCAGTATGGATAAAAAATGTCTTTAATAATATACAGTCTTAGACGAATGATGTATTATTTGATTTCAACCAAAGAAAACATTAATTACATTGCGCAATTTGATATATCTCTATAATCCAGGCCAGCGTTGCATTAGCAAATGATGTGATCGTAGATAAAGTGTTTTTTGGTCAATGGAGCTTAAGCTATTTTTAGCAAAGATAAATAATGAAGAGGAACGGAAAGCTGCAAAACGGACGCTGTATTCATATATAACGAAAAATAGACTTTTATAGCCGGGGTCTTAATTGATTACACTTAATAAATTTTATATCGTCTGTTGTTACGTAAGAGATGGTATAAGCAAAACACCATTAAGAAGATTAAAGTTTTTATACGGCTGTTAGATCGATGGAAAGTGAATATTAAAACTGTGTTTTGGTATTAAGAAAAGCATTAGTCTATACAGTTATGACATTTTATTTTACTACCTGCGATACTAAAATTGCACATAAAAGAGAAAGGGAATTTATAGCGAAAAATGTATTTAAGTGCATAGAAAAACCGATACGAGGAAAATGGCTTTAATACATTTTGTTATTATTTTTTTGTAAATTATATTACAATATTTCTGCCCATAAATACTTATAGACTAAAAGCCCGTGGAAGATTTTTAAAGGATCATTTGACTCAGGATGAATCCCATAATATAAATCAATACTACAATATGTAATAACAACTTTAGAAACTATATCGTCAATTCTTATCGGTACAGGTGAGTCACAGGTCTTTTTAATCAAAAATATTTGTACGGCATTTATAAATTAGGTAGGTAATATAAAAGTTATGACCTGCCACCTAACACAGTATAAAAATATTGGTGCCAGGAGCAGGGACATTTTTTTTATTTTCGGAAAACTTTTTGCCCATTTTTGGTGCGACCCTTAATTTGAACCCCCATGCTTTGAGTATCAATAAGAATTGGCGGCATAAAATTGTATTATACTCAGATGCAAAAAAATGCAATGGAGAAAAATTTTGGTCAAATTCAATGTATTTAATTTTTTTTATTTTTAGCCCTATTGTGATGGTTTTTTTATTACACTTTGTATAAATCTATAAATTTTAATTTGGTATAGTCAGTTTTTTGATAAAGTTTTATATTTGACTTATTGTGCTGGGTTAATTAAAACGTGGTTTTATTATCCTAAACTTGAAACATCCTGTGGAATAATTACGTTTGCTACTTTTGATGAAAGTCTATTTTTTGGTTGCAACTATGTCTCCTAAGCATTGTGTTTTCTGTTTCATGTCAAAATATGCCTTGGTTCATTTTTTAGAGCCAAATGAATTTGCCACCCACAATTTAGGACTTTTTAAATTATGATTATTTTGGAGTTATTTTGTAATACGACGAGGTGGCTTTAGTGACTATTATCATTATGTCATATTGACACTTACATTTTGTTTACCTATGATTGATCATGGTTCTTAGTGTCGAAGATTGTGCGAAAGCCATTGCCCTGTTTGAAGATGGGTGAAATTATGAATATGTGGCTAGAGTACTATACACTCATCGCTCTACCATCCAAAGGGCAGTGGAACGTTTTATATGAACTGGAACAAACAATCGTAAAGCGTGAAGTGGCAGGAAGTGCAAACTACCGCTTTAGATGATCGTTTTGTACGAGTCGACGCTTTGCGGGATCGTCATTTAACAGCGGTACAAACAAGAAATCAACTTCAAGAGGTTCAAGGCAATAATGTAAGTGTATTTACAGTTCGTCGAAGATTACATGAATTTGGTTTGCAAAGTTGCCCAAATTTTTCCACTGCACAGAGTGGCTTGACTACAATTTTCCGGGGAACATTTACATTGGAATTTTGTAAAATAGAGTAATGTTCTTTTTACGGATAAGTCGAGATACTGTCTTCACACATCAGATGGGAAAGAATGAGTATGGCGTCCAACTAAAGAGAGATTTGCGGAGTGGGCTTTAAGTCCTCGCGTTAGCCATGGAGGGGGTTCGGTGACGGTATGAGCAGGAATATCCCGAGAGGCGCATGATAAATTGGTATTCATCGACATTCGTCGACTGCACACCGGTATATTGAGGAAATTTTAGCAAATCACGTAGTATCCTTCTCTCAATATATCGACGATGATTTTCTAATAATGCAAGATAATGTTCGACTCCACTCTGAAATCTGTGTCACGCAATATTTAGAGAAAGTTGGTATTAATGAAATAATAAAATAAACTGACCAGGGAGTTCGCCAGATCTAAACCCAATAGAGGACGTTTGGGACATATATGGTAGAAATATTAGAGGTCACGAAGTCACACCAGCTTCAATTAACAAACTTCGCTTGGTTCTAGAAGAGGAATGGCAAAACATCCAACAATATGATATTCGCAACCTTATAGACAGCATGAGCCGACGTGTACAGGCAGATATAGAAGCTAGGGGAGACAATACAAAGTATTGTTATTTTTGGTAATTTTTCTTTGTTATTTTCGTATATAGGTTAAATGTTTTGTTATTGTTATCATTGTTAATTAAAACCAAGATAATGTCGTTTCTTTTAATCATTATTTAAATACATTGCCTCTGAATATTAATTAGTTAAATAATTAGTAAAATAATAATTTGCAGATGATCAAGTAGTGATTGCACAATACCAAGACGACCTCAGCTACATGATGAAGAAACTACAAGAAGAATATACCAAGACTGGCCTAGATATTAACCTCACGAAAACAGAGTACCTATCTACAAGTGAAGAAGACATAGAAGATCTACAGATTAATGACAACGTAACAATCAAAGAAAAGGATAAATTCAAATCCTTGGGGTTTATAATCACGAAAAAGGCAACAGAGGAGGAAATTACACAAATATTAGGACAAACAAGAACAGCAATCCGACAACTTAACTCAGTACGGTGGGATAGACACCTAAATATGAAGACAAAAACAAAGATTTATAAAACATTAGTGCGAAGTATTATGACATATGTGGCTGAAAATTGAATCATTAACAAGAAAAACAGCAGTAAGATAGTAGCAACAGAGATGAAATGCCTGCGAAGATGCTGCAGAGTAACAAGAATGGATAGGAGAAGTAATGACGAAATAAAGCAAAGAACATCAATAGAAACAGACATATTAACATATATAGAATAAAAAAGACTAAAGTGGTATGGACATGTAAGAAGAACTAGCGACTGCAGATGAATTGTAATAATAGAAAAAGTCATAAATTGTGGGTGGCAAAGTAATTTCTCTTCTAACAATGAATCAATCCATATTTTTACATGAAACAAACAAAATAATACTAAGAAGACATAGTTGCAACCGAAAAATAAAGTTTTACGTAAATCCGCCAACAGAAATATACCACAGGATGTTTAAAAGTTAGAATAAGAAACAACCTTTCGATTACCCCGTAAAATAAGTCAAATACAAAATTTTATTAACAAACTCACTATACTAAATTAAACTTTATAAATTTTTATACAGCGTACTAAAATAATCATCAAAATAGGGCTAAAAATAGAAAAAAAAACTGAAATACATACTTTGAATTTGACCAAAATTTTCTCCGTTGCGTTTTTTTTTGCATCTGAGTGTACATATTATAATATTAATTTATATGTGATTCATGCTGAGTTAAATTAGTTTCTAAAAAACCTTGGCGTGGTTTTATAGGTTATAACTTAAAAGTTTAGCATTTTATATTTTATTTTACTTGACATATTTATTTTTGAATGTGTACGATTATTTGGGGTAAGATCACATTTAGACTATGGACCCGTAGTTATTTGGTATCGACCGCCAACATTTTGATTTTTGTTCGTCATTTATTTTAAAGTCCCTATTTTGTGCTGCCGTTCAGTAATTGTAAACCATCTCTTTAATTTCTCGTGTGGTGAGTACGATCAATGTTGGCGTATTAAAGATGGTTTTCGTGTTGTGTAATTCAACATCCGTATAATCTTTTCTAATGCTATCTCAAAAGAGAAGACACGCCAGCGCGTCTCTGTCGTAACTCTGCATATGTTTTAAAGACTTGTGACAGATCGCCTTATATTTGCACTTTGCAGTTTACTTTTCTCATAGTTGTTTTAACAAGTTTTATTAATTTATGAGGATTGTTAAGTTCATTCATGGCTTCATACAATTTTCATCTTAGGAAGCTATCGTATGCTGACTTAAAAAAGTCCTCAAAGAGGTTATACGTATTAATGTTGAATTCATTGTTTTTCTTTTAAATTTGATTAAGCACAAAAATCTCGACAATAATTTTTGACCTACCTGGCCTAAAACCGCTGTGACCAAGGAGTTCTTCCACGTATGTACATAAACAGCTTTACACGGTGTTTTAGAATATTTTGTATATTCTCTTCAGAAGAGTTATACCCCTATAATTTTTACATTCGAACATATTTCCCTTCTTGTGTAGTGGACATACGATTCCAGTACACCATTCCTCTGGCATGTGTTAAATTTCTCAGACTTTGACTATTATGCTGCGAATTTGGTGCATATTGTGCAATATTGTTACCTTCATGTTTGATGAGCTCTGCAGGGATAAAGTCCACTCCTGGCGACTTGTTATTTTTAAGGCGTGTGATTGTGTCTCTCACTTCCAATATTGAAGTAGATTCTAGATGATTGTTATTTTTTTATCTTTGGGGTGAAGCATCATTTTTTACTTCGGTACCAAGTAGTTTTTTGAAGTGCTTAACCCATCTGTTAGGTACTGCATCACTGGTACTAACTATTTGTCCATTTTTGTCCTTGCATATTGTCAGCCGTGGTTTGAACTTGCTAGTTTTAATTTTTCAGGTTAGTAATTGAAGCTCTTGCATAATATGGTTTTTCAAGGTCTGCTTTTTTTATGCACCCGATTTTCCTCCTTCTTGAGTTCTTTATAAGTTTGCTCCTTATCCCGTGTTCTTCTTTGTTGCATAAGTTTATGTGCACATTTTTTTTCTTTTAGTGATATGTTTATATTTATCATCGAACCAACCGTTGCGTGGAGTGGGTTCTTCTGGTCCTAGGACGTCATTTGTCACTTTTCATCTATTAGGTTTTCTTTAATACCTTTCTAGTGTACACGGCTCTTTTAAGAGTTTTAAATTGTAGCGAGTGCTTTTTTATCCTTTTTTGTGTTTGAAATTTTTGTTTTTATTTTTGCGCCTACCAAGAAGTGTTTTAAATCTATGTTAGCCTTACGATAATTACGTACATCCATTAGATTAAAGAAGTGCCGGGTTTTGATTTTTTATTTCCATGTTACTTCATGAATATTCTTGTGAGGAAAGTAGGTACTTCTAACTGCCATGCCCTTGGAAACAACAAATCGTATTATTCTATTTTCATTGTGGTTGGTGAAACCATAGGCACTGCATTTTTCGATGTATAGGCTATATATATTTTCTTTTCCTATTTTTGCACAAAGATCTCCAATTATGATATTGATGTCGTTTCTAGGCATCTGTCGTACATGGTCTCTCCTTTATCATAGAATTAATCTTTGAAATCCTATTTTTTGTCTTCGGTTGGGGCGTGTACATTAATTAAACTGAGGTTAAAAAATTTACCTCTTACTCTTAGGTAAAAAATTCGTAAGCTTACTGGTTTAAAGTGTGTGATACGAAGTTTTGCTTTTTTGTTAAGAATGAATGCGTTTCTGAATTAATAATTGGTTTTGTGACGGATGTAATAAATATCGCATTGTTTCTTTTGGATAATTGCTTTGTCAGTCTATCACATTTCTTGCTTAGCAGTAATGTGTGCTTTATATTGAGTTATTACGTTTATTATTTTTTTTAATATTTCTAGGTTTATACGGTGAAAGCACATTCAAATTGTGTATTTTTAAATGTTTGTCCGTATTTGGTTGCCATGATCATCGCCGTAAGTTCCGTCCAGTTGTGGATCTCGTAATAATGTTTTTGTTACGGGACAGAGTTGTTAGCCCTAAGCTTAAACCTCCAACAAGGACGATCAAGTATTCTTCTGTTAGGTTGCCATATTTTTTTTGTTTCGGATCGCAGGTGGTATTTTATTTCTCACCTACCCTCTGGATCTAGGACGGGTTGGAAGACGCGTCCAATGGGAGGCATATAACTCCACATAGTGCCTACAAAGTGGATACTCCCAAAAAACTTTTCTACATACGGAGAATATGTAAAGAATGGCCTATAAAACCTAGATAAATAGTTCTAAAGAAAGTAAAATTAAATATTTATGCTCTGACAGTAAAAAGGTATTGTACTTGAATAAAATTAGTCAACATAAAAAATACGAATCGAACAGAAAGAAATAAGGAAATATGTAAGAATATATTATATTACAGAAACTATTTTGTAAGTAATGTCCGAGTTTCGCAACTTTAATAATATATGACTTAAATAATAAATGAAAATTATTTCTACGTTATGTCGATAACCTCATCTAATTGCTGGTAGTACAAAATAACTTGAAGGGGCCGAACTATCGCCACTCGTTTTAAAAATTAGGCGATCTTAACGCAAATGGTAGTTCCCACACATATTTCTATTTAATATAGTGCCGCCAGTTTAGTTTTTGAAAATTATAAACTTTATAGTGTGTTTGTGTCTTTATTGCTAATTATTTTTAAATGCTTTTATAAATAATTTTATCCATTTCATTATTAATTGACGAATTATTTTACTGCATTGATCTGTATATCTATAAATACTTTTTCACAGTATCGCCTTTCTAACGTTGTATATGATTTATTGACATTGATATGACAATTTTTCTATTGCTTTTTATAGTCAGGGTCTGTAGCAATCACCAGTGACAGTGAATACTGTACTGAGTTTCTTCTTCTTCGTCGTCTTCCTACTTTATAAATAGGCTTAATGCCTGTTTTACTTCGGTTTTTAGCCTCAATTGACGTTTTCTGACCATATTTTCCTCGTTCGTCCCAATGATCTTCTTCCATTTGGCGATCTGTCTCTTGCTATTCGTACTATTCTATTTTTTGTCATTCTTTCGATGTGTTGATTCCATTCCAATTTTCTTCTTTTGGTCCACGCATTTATTTCCTCTATACCACATCTCGCTCGTATTTCCTCACTACTTACTTTGTCTCTTAGAGTTTGGTTTTGTTATTTTTCGTAAGACTTTCATTTCTGTTGCTTCCAGTAGTCTCTGTGTTTTCGCCGTATCTGCTCTTGTTTCTGCTGTGTACGTCATTATCGGTCTTATTGTTGATTTATATACCCTGGTGTTCGTTTTCGTTGTAAGGTATTGTGTTGTTGAGACATCCTGCTGCTCTGTATGCCATGTTCACTTGTTTTTGTACTTCTTCTTCCACTTTTCCGTAACTTGACGGTTTTATTCCAAAGTATTTAGTTTCCATCACTTGTTCTATTATTTTGTTATTTACGACTAGTTTACATCGTCTCATTTCCGCTGATATCACTATCGTTTTAGTTTTCTCTGTTGACATCTTCATGTTGTATATGAGCGCCGTATCTTCGAATTCTTTAATATTAATCTTTGTAGGTCATCTTCATTTTCGGCTGTTATTAGGCGTCGTCGGCGTAGCATATTATCTTTATTTCCTTTTCCCATTCTATATCCGCTTCTTTTTTTACCTTTTTTTATAGTTTCATCCAATATCAGATTAAATATTAATGGGTTTAGCAAACCTCCTTGTATAATGCCAGTTTCATATTTGATAGGTTGCGATAGATTTCCTTTACATCTTACCATAGCTATGTTATCTTTATAATGGTTTTTACTAACTCCAGTGATACTCCCTTTTTATGTAATAAATTTTTTTTCTTTCTTTAAATCTATCAGACACATAATATATGCTGGTTCTATGCTGGTGGTATGCTGTACTTCAGCGACTTTTCTTTTACTGAGTTTTGTACTGAGTTTATTAGTCTAATTCATTAACTTTATTTATTATAAAATATTCTAACACTTAGTTTATTTAAAGTCTTTAATTTGTACAATATAACTAATTTATTTCACACTAATAATTATATAATTTATTTACATTTATTACAATACGCGCGTTACATTTTAAATCTCGACGTGATATTATTTTTCAGACTGCCTTCAACAATTAAAATTCCGCTATATATATCAAAAAATCGTTAGCCTGGAATCTCTCGAAGACCATGGATGTTGACCTGTGTTGACCCTTGAATTGTCTCGAAGCTTCTTTGATCTTCGGTCGCCAACGAATTTATTTGACCCGTTTCTGGAGAATTCCAACCGCAGGTATAAGAGGAGTATACCCGTTTGAGTATTATCTGCTAAAAATTACTTAAGTTAAATCTGAATCATAATTTTATCGTAACAATATATATATAAATATTTAGGGATTCTACAGTATTCACTGCCTTCCCTCGCTCAACCGTTTCCATCTCTCTCTGTTGTTCCATTCTCCATCGTTTAGTCCTCTCTTACTCATGGCGTCGTCTACTTCGTTCCTCCAGGATTTTCGGGGTCGTCCTCTTTTCCTCCTTCCTATGGGGCTCCATTCGGTTATTCTTTTTATCCATCTGCTGTCGCTAGCTCTTCTTACATGTCCATACCACTTTAGTCTTTTTTGTTCTATATATGTTAGTGTGTCTGTTTCTATTGATGTTCTTTGCTTTATTTCGTCATTACTTCTCCTATCCATTCTTGTTACTCTGCAGCATCTTCGCAGGCATTCCATCTCTGTTGCTATTATCTTACTGCTGTTTTTCTTGTTTATGATCCAATTTTCGGCCCCATATGTCATAATACTTCGCACTAATGTTTTATAAATCTGCGTTTTTGTCTTCATATTTAGGTGTCTATCCCACCATACTGAGTTAAGTTGTCGGATTGCTGTTCTTGTTTGTCCTAATCTTTGTGTAATTTCTTCCTCTGTTGTTGTCTTTTTCGTGATTATAAACCCCAGGTATTTGAATTTGACATATCGTAACAATACTGAGCTAATTTTGTATGTGTATATCCAGCACACTACCGTTATGATTCACCCGTAGGAAAGTGGTTTTCTTTGATACAGATATCTGAAGTTCGTTTTGTGTTGGTTTCGTATATCTGATTTACAGTTACATAATTTATTCACAAGCTGTAAAAGCAATAATGCTAGTAAGCTTGTTTCTGTTTTTCAAAGACTTCGTCGCTTTGTATAAATAATTATTATCAACATTTCCGTAAAAGTTGCCACGCATATTTCAATTTTGTAGGACTTAATGATTTAAAGGTAAGTGTATACATAATATTCTGTTTTATTTCACTTGCTATAAATAGTTTACTTATAGTATCCTTGCTTTTTTTTTAATATCGTAGTTTAATCGCTTATATCTAGACTCCTTTCTAAGGTATGTCGAGGTCATCGTATGTGCAGAAGGTAACAAGTAATAGTCCAGAATAAAAGTGTAAAATTACTAAGAAGAAATCTCCGTAATTTAGGAGATTACTAACATCAAATAAACAAAATATTACCAAAATAGTGGTGTTTTTTGGAACACACTTTTAGTTTCCCCAATTAATAATTACGTAACAACTAGTTTCAGTATTCTGGGTTAAAAATTTGTTAAATCTGATAAAGGATTGACTAACAATTCAACAAGAGTTGATGACGGACGAAATTTTATGGAAGTGTCTATAATCGAGTGGGAAACAGTTCGGGCGTTTTAATAATTGAGCCAATTTCAAACCGTCATCAGTTCAGTTTAAAATTGTGCAATGGGGAAATATCGAATTATTTGTTCAATTGGAAATAAAAAATTAATTTTAAAATGCAGTCTTTCTAACAAAAACTAAGGATAATTGTAAAAGCTGTGATGTTTTTGAATTAGGATTTGACCTGATACGTCAAAATTTCAACAAAGTGTCTAACCATAAATGCAAAAATTAAAAATCCATTTGCATAAAAAAAAATGATCTCAATTGTAGAAGCACTATAATAATTCTCATTAGTTTCTATTCATTTCACTAATTTTATACTTTATACTTTAGTCCAGGAATTGTGTAAGCAAGTAGTTCAAAGTACATTTTTTATCAGGTGCCAGTCTCAATAGGGGATAGATCAGGACTGCTTAAAGGTCATTTTAAAGCAGGAATATTTAGTTGCTGTAACCATGATGTTAAATATTTCGCTTTAAGGCAGACTGCGCCTAGTTGAAATATAAATCTCCCATGTGGCAGTTAAATTTCATTAATAAAAGGCAATAATTCTTCTTGTAAAATACTTTTGTACTTCATAGCATTGACAGTGTCATCAATAAAAACGAGATGTCCAACTCCTTGAAATGACATGTAAATCCAGACCATCTAAGATATCAGGAACTTAACCTTCCTTTTAAGATAATATTTTTGGTACTGTTTTAATGACATTTAAGTACCTCTACTTCTTTACTTCAAACTTAGATTCAACACTCGAAATAACGGAATCTGATTGGTATATCGTCTGTATTTGAAGAAATGTCAGAATAACCATAAAGATACTATTTGGAAAGAGAGTAAATATAGACACATATTTAACACCCAGTTTATTATTGGATTTTTCGTGCTTCACAAGGACCAGTGTGCAACCTGCCATCAGTATAATAATTGTACTGAACTTAAAAAGAAGAATAGAGGGGTAGAGTATCAACGTCATCGAAAAAACGTAAAGTTATCGAAAGAAGAAAGTTCCAAGGATGTCCCGCATCAAACCGCGTCAAACTTACAGAAGAAATCAAAGTATGTGAATATAATTTACAGGCTATAATTCCATTACCATCAGATGACGTGTCCAGCTTTTTCTACAAACGCCGTTTAAATACCTACAACTTTACAATTTTTGAGAATGTTACAAAAGCAGGATTCTATTACATGTGGGATGAGAATCGTGGAAAAAAAGAAGCGACAGAGATAGCAATCTGCGTTTATAGTTATATCCAGGAGCATGTTGATAAAAACGTAAAACTCTTAATATTTTTTTTGGATAACTGCTCAGCTCAAAATTAAAATAAATTTCTTAATACAATGTACAATTATGTTCTACAAATCAATAAATCTCTGGAGACCATAACTCACAAATATCTGACAGTTGATCACACGCAGAATTCAGGTGATTCCATGCATTCCTGCATTGAACGTCAGTGTAAGAGAAGTCTTAAGAGTTCACCTATTTACACAACTTCACAATTTGCTGGTATAGTCAGTGCAGCCAAAAAACTGGAGATCCTTATGTTGTGAAGGGGTTACACTTCACTCATTTCTATAATTTTAAGAAATTAGCTAAAAAATTAATAGTTAGAATGGTTAATGGCTAGAATGGTTAAAAATAAATGTGCTAATGATGGCAAAAAGCTAACCAAATGTAATATTTTACAAAACATCATAAAAACAGAAGGAATTTTTTAAAATGCAGATGAAGACAGTTACTATCCGAGGAAGAAAAATAGTGACTTCAACATTAGATCCAATGTACGCAACCCTACCTGGAATTTAGATTAAAAAAAATAAGAAAAGAATAAGAAGAGGAATGATACGTAATGTGTTTTTGTAAATAACTTACAAATTATCATAATTTTTGTTCAATTTTTGATAATTAATAAACAATTTTATACTGTGGTGCATTTATTTTCTAATTTTAAACTGTGCTATGTTCCATGCCAGAATTTTATTTAATTATTTACAGCTCAAGAAATAATTTATTTAATTAAAATAATTGTTTTTAAGGTACAAAATTGTTGCAATAAGTATTTGAAAAATGCATGGTACCCTTGTACATAATATTAAAATTACTGGAACCGTGGAAATCTTTAAAATTCGATTATCTCGAAACTTGGTTTTGGAAGATTCGATACTTGTCATCTCAGGGTACGAATTACTCAATGGCCTTAAAATAAAAGAGAACAATGTTACATTATAATAATTAACTTATTAATACAGATTACATAAAAATAAAAGAAAAATCATTAATACGTGCATAGCAACTACAATGATTGTGCGCCAATTGAGATGTCTATGCCTGTAATTACAACTGTCTATTGGTTAATTAACTGGAAATTACCATATATGTCCACGCAAGGATTGCATTCAACATCCTGTACATCGGCTTTAATTAATTCCCAGGATGCATCTCGCTTGCAATATCAGAGGCCGCTTGATATTTGATTGAATTAAAATAGAAATGAGTAAAGTAATTTTCGCTTTACGAGCAAAATAAACTAAGATGATTTATTATACCAATATGCCGACACCCTATGGCCTAGTTTACACGAATATTATCATTCGGTTTGTAAATACGAGATGTAATAACACAAGTTGTGTGCATTAACAACCAGCACTATATATATATATCGTCGCTACAGAATGAAAACCACGTATGTCATTTTTTTATGAAAACAGTTGTTTGCTTACTCTGCTTGAAAACCTCGTAGCGTACACACTCACAAAACATTTTAATTTAGAAAGACTTAGCAGTCGTAGTGACATCTAGTAGTCTACATAAAAAAACGTAAACATTTTAAAAGTATTATTTGATGTGTACCCTACGAAATATTAAAGATGCTATGTAAATCAGACAAACAGTTTCTTGATAATCTAGTTGAACTTTTTAATAACATATATAATAGCGGTAAAATCCCGAAGAACTGGCTGCAGTCAACATTTATTACAATCCCGAAGAAACCAAATGCCTAGATCTGTGATGACTACCGGCTTATAAGCTTATAATCATGTCACTAAAGCATTCACTAAGATCATTTATAGAAGAATATATGATAAATGTAAGTCAAATATTGATAGATCGCAGTTTGGTTTTCGGAAAGAACTTGGAACTAGAGAAGCAATTTTCGCTCTCCGGGTGCTTATACAGCGATGTAGAGACGTTGATAAGGACGTGTATTTGTGCTTTGTGTATTTTAGAAAAGCATTTGACAATGTCAATCATGAACAATTGATAGATATTCTGCGAAAGACAGGTATTGACGACAAGGACATTCGAATTGTGGCAAACCTATACTGGGGTCAAACAGCAAGAGCAAACATTGGCAACGAACTCATTGAAACTGTGCAAATCAAAAGAGGTGTCCGTTAGGGGTGTATATTATCCCCAGTCCTATTCAATATTTAGTCCGAAGAAATATTTAACAAATGTATGGAAAATGCAAATGAGGGCATAAAAATAAACGGCGAGTTAACGAACAATATAAGATATGCCGACGACACGGTGTCCTTGCCAGTACCATAGACGAATTACAGCAGGTAATGAAAAGGGTTTATTCAGTTAGTGAGGAATACGGCCTGAGCCTCAACTTCAAGAAGACAAAGTGGATGCTGATAAGCAGGGAGCAACAGCCTGCCGACAGTTACGGATAAGTAACATACTAATTGACCATGTAGAATGTGTACCTTGGCACCAACGTAAATGCAAAATGGGAGGGAACAGGCCACAGAGATTAAGGCGAGAATAGAACGAGCTAGAGCAGCATTTAGCAATATCAAAAAGCTTCTCATAAGCAGGGATTTGTCTCTTCCCCTAAAACTACGTCTAGTTAAATGCTACATTTTTCCGATCTTACTGTATGGTGTGGAGGCCTGGACGCTGACGGAGACGCTCACCAGAAAACTAGAAGCATTCGAAAGGTGGGTGTACCGAGGCATTCGTCGTATATCCTGGACCGAACATGTCACCAACATAGAGGTAATCCAAAGAATCGGAAAGGAGAAAGAAATCGTGAATACAATTAAACAAAGAAAGCTTGAATATCTAGGCCACATATTGAGACATGATAAGTACCGTCTACTGCAATTGATTGTCCAGAGAAAAATAGACAGTAAGCGAGGGCCAGGCAGGAGAAGACACTCGTGGCTCCAAAATGTGAGGAAGTGGTTCGGGCTTACATCAGTCGAACTATTCAGAAGCGCCGCAAACAAGATCAGAATTGCCATGTTAATAGCCAACGTTCGCAACGGACAGGGCACTTGAAGAAGAAGAAGAAGAAGAAGAAGAACTATCTTATAGTATAATAATGTTTATATGTAAAATACCTAATATTCATATACCGCTACTTATATTTCATTATCAGAAACACCTGTGATTCTTAAAAACTAATATTATTAAATTTGAACAAAATTTAACTCTTTAAAAATACTGATGGTAGCATTTTTTCTTTCACTCTGTATAACCTTTAAACTTACATCTTACAAATCTTCAAAAGAGAAACGTAAATTGCGTCTCAAAATCTTCAAGTAGAATAAACCTAATCAAATTGTGTACTTAAATTTTCAAACGCCGCGACTCGAGCCGATACAACCAGATATCCAAGGTTGAGAGAATTAAATGTTTTATTTTTATTCCCGCGTAGCTCGTCTGGGAGTCAAAAAGTACCAGCTACGCTGGTACAATCGATGTTTGGTTGGTTGAGCACACCTTTGGTGACACGAATGTATCTTTACCAGTTTTTAACACTCACATTTTGAGTATTAAAATAGTTCTGAAGCTATTTTTTTGTGGCATCTTAAAGTAATTACTATTTTAATGACAATAAGCCACAATTAAAGACGTTTATTGACATTTTAATTTCCACATCGGAAATCGTTAGTTGAAATTGAAACGTCAATAAACGTATTTAAAACTTTAATTGTGACTGGTTTCAATTAAACTAGTAATTACTTTGAGTATTAGCAGCCAGTTCTTGAAAGATTCTTACTAATATGAATCGATATGTGGCACGCAATTTTAGATTCCCCTTGTCAGTCCATTCATCGTCTGCTTGCTTTGTATATCGTAGAAAGCACAGATTTAAGTAAGAAATATAATTTTGGTTTTGAAAAAGTAGAAATCTGCGTATTTTTACTTTTTGATTTGGTCTTAGATGTCGTCGTTTACGCCTTTAGGAAGTTATATCATTATTACTTTCTTTGACGGGAAATATTTGATTTTACTGTAAGGCTTATTACTGAGTCGCTCTAAAGAGTCCTAAAAGGACCAAATATATATATATATATATATATATATATATATATATATATATATATATATATATATATATATATATATAAAAGCGAATTTTAGAGACTATAAATTAAATCAAATCTTAACTATTCTATTTATAAATCCATTTTAAATATTTTTATAATTTTGAATAAATTTATACTATTACACGCAAAAAGTTGTTGTTTCAATGGTAAGTTTTTAAAAAATATAATACTGTTCAAGAAAACCTACTTACTCGATGTATCTTTGAACTATACAGCGAGTATTAAGAACAGCTTAAGGTTAAAGTACAATCACTGTAATAAAAATCAGATGTCGGTAATGAGAGCAAGTGCTGTGTAAACTCAAAGTGGTAAACTAAGTAGTTTAAGATATTGGGACAGTGTTGATTAGGATGCCAGATCATCAGTGACGTCAATTACCATCAAACTGCAAGGAATACAACCGAAGGGAAGAATGAGCTCAAAAAGATTGAAGCTCATTATGGGGCTAACATCAATATTGCTGATTATAATCTGCGTAATTTGGATTTGTTATTATTGAAAAATTACTATGTGAAGAAAGAGCAACATGTAATATAAATTATTTACTATCCCTGTATAACAAGTGTTTGATATGATCCTAAGTTATGAAAATGAGATCAAATTTATATTTAAATATGTGTACCTTTACACATCTCTGCATATTGTTTAATACATGCGTAACACTCATATGAATAATATACGCAATTTTGCTTACCCAGACCCATGTCACCAACCTCTTAAATCAATTCCCTCTACTTAGGCGCGTTGCCTGACAGGGCCATCCAAAAACAATTGAATAACGGCTTTCAACAACAAAAACTGGGATGGCCGTGAAGGGTCGTTGGAAAATTTAAAATATGGAAAATATATAGAGGAAGGAGCGTCAGAAAAACGATATAATTTATACATATTATATTAAACAAACTTTTAGGATGATATGTTAATAAAATATGAAATTTTAAAACAACTATCACCTGGTAATTTTTCGAAAAAGCATGTGAATATTTTAGAAAAAAACGATGAGGCGTAAGTATCCTCCTTCTCAATGCATTATCCTACGCAAGGATATGGTGAGGTAACGATGATGTTTGATTGACGCTAATTAACCATTAAACTCTATTTTAAGCAGTGAATTTTTTAATTTGATCTCACAACCGTGAAGGAGATCTGCCTCTGGATATCTTGTCTTCGAATTTAGCTTTGACGATAAGTCTTTCCATGCGCTATTTTCTTCTTGTTATATAACTAAAGTACCTCAAAACATTTTTGTTTATTGTTATAATAAGAATGGTATTATTACTTAGTTCTTGGAGTACAAATTCATTTATACGATATGCTGTCCATAGAATTCGTCATATCATCCTATATACATCGTAAACGTACTTATTCTATTTATGTCAGCTTTTTTGATAGTTCATGTTTTAGACAAATATGTGTCATTAATATTAATACAGATGCAAGGCGAAGTTTCATGGATTCAGTTATGTCGGTTCTCAGATTTTGCTAACTAGCAAAAAAAAACTATGGACAGACAGGATTAAATTTTGAACGCTAAAAACAGAGACTAGTTTGCAGTTCAGTAGTCATCATTCATTCATCTTCTTAAAGCGTCCAGTAGAGTGTGCTGTAGAAAGAAGAAGATTACTACCAAAGTAGCGACAGAAAAATGATATACGAGGTTAAAACTTACACACCAAAGAATTATACAATGTTTTAATTAATATACAAGTTGAATTATACAAGTGCTTGAGGTTTGAGCATATATGTAACTGCTCAATGTAACGAAAAAGATAGATATGAATGTGATATTAACGTAACCTCAGTATATGACCAAAGTATTGGACCTTTCTCATTTTGATGGTGTTCTCAATTCTTTCTCTTTTTGCATGGTTTCTAGCACAAATTCGTTGGATATATGGGTCGGCAATGGAATTTTTAAGATGCGACGGTACTACCAAAACTCGAACGCTTGAGATTCTTAACTTTGATTGTCCAGGTTTCACATCCATAAAGCAAAGCGGGCAGGATGGCAGAACTTTTAAAACAAAAACAAAGAATATCGTAATTTGTTTGTTTACATAGCGTGTAAGAGACTCTTCCAGTGGGGAGTTCCTTTACTTTATTTAGCAACTGTAATTGTTACTAATTTATTGTGAATAGTTTAATTAAAGAGAGTTTAATTTAACAGCAATAAAATAATAAAACACAATCACAAGTCCATATCATATAATTAAAGTAGAATTTAAAATACAGTTGGTTTTGGTTAAACATTAAATCTGTTTGGTAGATCATTTGGTTTAAAACGTTTAAGCCTATGCACTTCATTATTGTCATCGAATAACCGCTTCGCGAGTACATTGGAATGCTCTTTTATCCGTTTACCATATTTGACACTGTAACTTATCAGTTCTTCTTTTACAGAAGGCACTTCCAGATCTTTTTCTATAAAGGAAGATGTAACATACTCTGGAGCTTATACACTTATACAGCTTATAGACCTTTACACTTTATTCTGGAAGCGTTGAAGGATTGCAAGATTAGAATTGCTAGTGGTGCCCCATAGCTGAATGCCGTATGTCCATATGGGCTTGAGGATTGTCTTGTATATAAGGAGTTTGTTATTTAATGTTAATTTAGAGTTTTGACCAATTAACCAGTACATAATTCCAAATTGAATGCCCAGTTATTTTCTTTTGGTAAAGATGTGCTTCTGCCAGGTTAGTCGTTTGTCAAGATGGATAGGTACCTAAGTATTTTGTGTCGTTCGCCTTACTTAATTGCTTGACATTGAGTGTGACTGGAGGGCATTTACCCAGTTTCATTGTAAATGTTACATGCGTTGACTTGGTCACATTTACTCTAATTCGCATTTTTTTTTAGCTAAGTTTTTATTTTATTTAGATTTTCTTCTAAATTTTCTGATGCTTTTATGGGAGTAGAGTCCATGGCCAGTATTGCGGTATCGTCTGCAAAAGTAGGAACTTCTTTGTTACTGTTGGATAAAAGGTCTGCAGTAAACATTGAGAATAAAATAGGTCCTAGTACGCTTTCTTGTCGAACACCTCCTTTGATAGGGTGGAGCTGAGTGTATCAACATGCTATTTTACCAGGAAGTATCTATCTGATAGGTGGGATTTTAGGAGTGAACAGACAGGACATGGTAATTGTTTCTTTACATTATAAAGTAGGCCTTCATGCCAAACCTTATCAAAGAAAGTCTTGGAAGGCTGCTGAGAGGTAGGATTTATTTTCAAGCGCGTAGAAAATTTTTTTACTATTCTGTGGACCTGCTCGATTGTCGCATGCTTTAAGTTTTTTCTTTGGAATCAATTTTATCGATAGAAGCTTTTTAAATATATTTTATAGAAACGGCAGTTAACTTATAGGTCTATAGGATTTTAGGTCTTCTGGTTTTTTCCAGGTTTTGGTGTCAGGATAATCTGTCAAATTTTCCATTAACCCATTAACCGCCAAGGTATGAAATATGTAAATTTTTTATAAAAATAATATAAGGGTTAGTTATTTATGGTGTTTTAAAGACAAAACTGGATATAATTTTTTTTAGGTTATAGGGTGTTCTAAAAAAATAATGTTGCGTTTTCGCATCAACGGCGGAATCTGTTAAGAAATTAATGAAATACACTTTTATGGATTATGAGATTTATTTCAAAATTAAAGATACAAAAGTAGTAAAACTAAATAAAATATTTGTAAAAAAACTATAAAACCTAATATTACAATTTATGGAAGCTGTCAAAACATGTAGAGTGTAAATGTACATTGCACTTCTGACACATATATATAGTTTGGCTTTTACATTGTCTGCATCTTTTTCTTGACTTTTCAGGGTGGCGTATTACGAAGTGGTTCACTTTGTCAGTTCTCATTTCTTTCGGTATTACTGACTTTGTTGGCCTTCCTCGTCCTTTGTATTTAGGAGCTGATGTACCCTCATCGTCGCTGGCTGATAATGAATTACTTTCTTCTGATTTTATTAGCGCCATAACAATATAAGAGCGAAACTCTAATTGCGATATTGTAGAGTCATTTGCCAATTTATAAATTTTCCATGCATTGACGATTGTACTGTCTATAGTATTTATAAAAAGAGGCCACCACCATTTCTTTCCTCTTACTCTTATACGATAATTGGCTATGCCGTTATAGTGTAAATCAACACCCCATATATTTTTGTTGTATTCTTTTATTAGAAATGGCTGGTCTACACTTACTTCTTTTCGTTGTTTTGTATCATACCGTTTAACTTGCTGAATTTAATTTATTGGTATATTATTTGACATCATAATAACGATTGAATTATCATTCCATTTAACTACACAAATTTTGGATTTTAAATCATATCTAAAATCGAAAGCACCTCTGCCCCCTTTTTTTTAAATCATTTGAGCTATCTAAAGGACACTTTTGGATTCTGTTTTCCCGCACAGTTCCTGTGGCGTATATATTATTTTCAGTAAGATATTGAAATAGTTTAAAAGACGAAAAAAAATTGTCAAAAAATATTCTGTGTTGAGAAGGAAATTCAAGAACTTTTAATAGATCTATAACAACATCTGCTTCCAGTCCCATATTACTTTTATGTTCTCGTGCTCCAGCGTATGGACTAAACTGAAACAAATATCCATCTTGAGAACAAAGACACCAAATTTTAAAACCGAAGCGAACAGGCTTTCCTTTGATGAACATTTTAGCGGAGTGTCTACCAAAATAAGGAACCATTTCCTCATCGACTGATAAATTTTGTGAAAATACACCAAACTTATCTTGCTTGTCACATACATGTATATATTTTTTTATATTGCGAAACTTATTTCGACTCATGCAATTTTTAATTAATGGTACTCCCTTGTCCTCATCTCTGCTCCAATACATCTCCATTTGTGGCAACGTGTGATATCCTGACAAGATCAAAATAGCAATAAATTTCTTTAAATCAGATACTGTCATTGAAAAATTATGTCGATTGTTGTCCTTGGCATATTTTAAAGTGTATTTTAAAATCATGTCTAATAATTCCTCGTCAAAAAAATTATAAAATACTTCAACTGGTGATTTACCGTAAAGCATGTCCTTTATACGTTGTTTTTGAATGTGCTCCTGCGATTCCGGAAAATTACTGTATACGGGGTCCCTTTTGCTCCAGTTTGGATTATATTGACCAGATTTTGCCCTCTTTGAAGTAGCCTGGCTTGTAGAAGGTTCATTATAATTATCTTCAAATTTATTTGTGTTGTCCTCAGCCATCAATTCGAATGTCCCAGCAGTGTCTTGAGGCTTATCATGGCCTATAAGTAATAAAAAAATAAAAGTTACATAACAGTATCTTATATAATTATACCGTATAATACCTTCCAATAAATCGTCATCTATTTCCTCTTCATCAGTAAGCTCATCGACATCTGGTGGTATTATAACAGCATCAATTTCGGTCTCATTTTGAATTTCTTCAATAGCAGCTTCCAATTTTTGAATAGTAAGAGGTCTATTCCGATCATAATTATCTTTCCACTTTTTTTTGCCAGAACTCATTATATATATGTTTTATCCGCAACAATACAGAGAAACACAATTATTGCTGTATATGCTTATACTAAAACGCTCTAGACAAGACTGAACTAGTCAAATACGGTTACACTCGATTTATCACGTAGCGTAGGCGGTATTACCTAGAGACAGCACATTCCGCCGTTGATGCGAAAACGCAACAATAAGTTTGAATACATGAATACTGTTTGAATACTTTTTCTTGATAAAATTATTTAATTTTTTTGTACGGTTATTGCTAAATCTGTAGTTTATGCTTTATAAAAATCATATAAACCATTATGTTATAAGCAAAGTGAAAATTCTACAAGAAGATTATATAGTCATGACGAATCATGTAAAAAACTGCTGAAGAAATTAATTTATAATAGATAAAGAATTAATTATATTTGTTCTATAAAATATATTTCAATATCATCAAGCCTTTAGGAATTAAAACATATAAAGAATTTTCTAAAAACAAAATATTTAGTTGTATAAAAAAAATTCCTTTTAAAATGTTGCGTTTTCGCATCAACGGCGCTTAATGGGTTAACTCGAAAAGAAGCATATTCTAATGAGGGCGCTGAAAATGCTATGCAGATATTTGTAACCTTTTATTCTACTTCTTCTTCTTCTTTGTCAACCATTTTCCATCCACTCCTGAATGTAGGACTCTCCCAATTGCTTCCATCTTTCTCTATCTTGCGCCAATCTAATCCACTGTTTGCCTGCCACTGTTCTTATGTCATCTACCCATCTTTTTTGAGGTCTTCCCATGCTTCTTGTTGTCGTCCTTGGTCTCCATTCTAGAATTCTCCGTGTCCACCTGTTGTCATTATATGTTTGTAATTTCTTACACAATATCCCTAATCTTCGTTCTACGTATTATTTCGGTGTTTCTAATCTTGTCTCTTAGTGATATTCCAAGCATGATTCGTTCCATTGCTCTTTGCGTTGTTTCTAATGTTTTAACAGATTTTTTGGTAAGGGCTACTGTCTCCAAGCCGTAAGTACAAATTGGTAGTATGCATGTGTTATACACCTTTTTCTTTAGGTTTACAGGTTTATTGTACATTCTTGCAATAACTTGCCTATTATCAGATCAAACCCTGGTGCTTTTGTAGTTTTTTTTATAATTATTTCTTATTTCGGTCAGCGTGAAGTTTTAATTAGTAAGTCCAGTTGAAGCGAGGCTTCTAAGAAGTTATGACTCTCGCTAAAATTGTCGTTGGGATCCGGTTCGTTTGGTTAAAAAACTTGTACCAGGTCTGCAACAAAGGCTGCGACATTTTATTTGTTATCTGTGGCCTATTTATCCTGCATATCTCTTATTGTACGACAATATTGTCCTCGTTAATTTAACTTTTTCGTTGAATTCCAAAGTGTGTAGTCTGTATCATCAGAGACTGCAAGAATCTAGGTAATCCTCGATACCTTTGTTTTTGATATTATTTAGTAACTTTGTTAGACCTTTGGTAGCTCTAGCTTTAGTTCTTTAGTTTTGCTTTATCGCTTGCACATCTTGATATCTGCCATTTTTTTGTAGCTGCCTTTTTCTGGTATTTTTTGTTTAACTGTAAGTAACCTGAGGATAAATCTAAAAAAGACTCAACTGAAAACTAATTTTTACTGATTCCTTTTATGATCCAAGGGTAGTAGATCGGGTAGTTTTCTTGGATCACTGGGCCAATAGGTTGGTTGAAGAGTACTTAAGTATGTTGACTTATTATCTGATACATCTGTAGGTAATTATTAGTTGTTCTGACCCTAGAACTTCATTATGTATGTTTAGCGTTCCAGTCTCTACCAGCTATATATCTGTATGCCGGAGGTAAAGGGCACTATGTCCATTTTTGTCAATATTGAGATTAAACTGCAGTTATAATGAACTTTTAATTCTCCACACAGAGGTATAAAGCACTATGTCCTACGTTATAAAATAACGAAGATAGGCACTTTTAAAAAAAGTATCATGTCACATTTTATTTAGAGGCAGAGGGCACCATGTGGACATGAAACCCTATACCTCTGTGTACATTGCAGTATCATCAGCTTTGATTACAAAGGTGTAGGTAAGCACTTCTAAGATCAGTTTTTATAAGAGAAAATTGTGGACATTTAATTTTACGATTTATGATTCCTTCGACTCTTCAGTACACTACATGATGTGGGATGAAAGTAAAGCAGCTCGTGACAGAAAAGAAATGGCTTCGTATTTATTAAAATGGTCAAACTGTTATGATCAAAATAAAAATACGTTTATTGTAATGGCATATTTTTGGATTTTGAAGACCTTCCCACAAATTCCCGCAAATAGATCACAAGTTTTTGTTAAAGGGCCATACTCATATGGAAGCAGACACTGTATATGGCCACATTGAAAGGAAAAGGAAAAGAGTGCCAAACATGACAATACTGACTCCTTGGGATTGGCAACAACTACTAAATACACTGTACACAATATGAAATGTAAGGACTTCAAGCAATTCAACTCATTATCTGTCGGAAAAGAAGCTCCTTTTGTCTTAAGAAAACTTGACACTGAAAAACAACGTGTATTAATGTCTGCCTGTGTTCATCTTCAAGTTCGTCGAGAGGCTATAGGAAAGCTATTTTTTAAAACTTCTTTTGATGATAATAATTTCAAACAACTTGATATGATACGATTTTAATTCGGGTCGAAATTTCCTCGTCACTCTTAACCCTCTAGTCCTAGATCCATCTAGATTTTTCCTACGATCATCCGTTTCATTTTATTTTCGTTGATGATTAACCACTTTTCATTAAATTTATTATTTGCGGCGTTCAACTGAGTTTGAGAGTTTTCTATACTCTTTTCCATTACGGTAGTATTATCTGCGTATTAATGTTATTTATAATTTCTGCACGGATTTTGCCGCCTTCGCTGCGATTATTTATCGATATTTCAAACACTGCTCCAGAGTAGACATTAAACACATAACACATCTCTGACTGACGTCACTCTTATTGGGAACAGTCATATTTATTACGGTAGATTTATTACGGTTTGTATTTAATGTCTGTACTAATTACATTATATTACAAACTAAATACAATTATTAAAATTGTTTAGAAATTAGTTTCTATTATGCAACCTATAATACACGGCAACCATCACTGCGCAACACTTTTAATACAGTATATGATTCTAGCTAAAGCCAATAGCATATTTTAACTTAAAATTTAAATTAATAAACATATTATATTCATGTCAGGCATTTTGTATAATGCACATAGATTACTATGGATAATAAATATTCTAGTTAATTAACCGGGATATAATTATATAAATTTTGTTTATTTTATGACAGTTATATTGATAAAACGTCTATATTTCGCTAAAGTTATTATGTATGTTTAAACGTTAAATAAACATACCAACTTTAATAACGTTGTTTTGTATTACATTTTTTCAGTACGACCTGGAAATAGCCAACATTTGGATGATTCAGTTGATTAAAATTATGCCTTGTTAAATTATTATACAAAATTAGATCATTTAAAAATGTTATATTTTTTCTGCTTCAATTTTTTTACCTTTATATGAAAAAGTTACTTTAACGTAAAAACCTAATTTCAGTTAGGGTAACGGGTACAGTGCACTGATTGGCCACTTAAGCAATTGGCAATTAAATTAAAATTGTAAAAACTGAAACTCTAATATTTTTGCGGCATCAACTGTGTGTACAAAATCTTCATATGTTATTGATTTGGTCATAGAAATAGTGTGATTAATACCTTTAATCGGATCTTTGATCTTTTCTAATAAGATAATAATATTAAATCTAGGAGAAACAAAGGTAATCTGGAATAAACTTGAATGGTGATTGAAGAAATAGTTTATAAGTTATATACTGGAGAATATTATAAAGAATGTTTGTATGAGGGCATTCTTAAGAAATTAGCATAATAATAAGTTTAAAAAGTTTTTTATTTTGCAATGTATTTGGTTGTTTTTATAATAATGATATTATAAATATATTTGAGTAAGCCATCTGAGCTATAGGCAACCAAATATACACTGAAGTAAATTTAGTGTTAGGAACTTTTATAAATAATTATGGATTAAAAAATAGTGTTATTTATAAATTTAAGATGCAATTTATATATAAGTTTATATTCTGATCTGAAAAGCCTAAATTTTCATAAAATTCTAGATAGAATTTTAGTAAGAATAGTAGTTTTCTAGATAGAATAGTAAAGAATTATCTAGAACTCTAAAATAAGATGTCATTAGAAAGAATTTAACCTTTGTTCGGAGTAGAATTTTCGCGAAGATTGTAGTGTCTATGAAATAGAAGGATTCGAATCTATTTTCTTTCAAGAATATTCGTGAACATTAAAATGATATAAATACGATGTGATTTGAATTTAAGGGGGTCAGTATGTTGGTTAGTTAGTATAGTCAGTCAGTCAAGATAGTCAGTTATCAGTGACTCAGAAGTTGGAAAGTAAATTAGATGAAGATTAAGAAATAGAATTAAGAGAGTATTAATTGAAGATTAAAATTATATTATGTATATGGTGATTGGAGATTGGAAGAGAGTATTAGTTGGAGATTAAAAATTATATTATGTATATGGTGATTGGAGATTGGAAGAAAAAAAAAAGATTATTAGAAAGAAGAATAAACAAAAAAAAAAACAATTAAAAAGGAAGAATATTTTACCGATTTATAAATTCTATTAAGAAGAAAAATATTTTAAAATGGTGGAGCTGATAATTAAAACATTGTGGTGTATTATTGGCAATGCAAGTTTACAAAAAGAAGGATATTCGAGGCTGACAACGAAGATCTTGAGTGGTGATTGAAATCTTTATTTTGGAAAACAGTTTCATTTAGGCATTCAGTGACAGAAAGGTACCAAATTTTGTTAATATAATTTAATTAGTGTCGTAAGAATTTCAATTTAAAGATAGTTTGTTTTAAATTTACATTGTCTATATAATTTAATTAGTGTCATAAGAATTTCAATTTAAAGATAGTTTGTTTTAAATTTACATTGTTTATATTAGATATATATGTGTGTTTCATAATAATTATAATAAAGATAATTTCAAAAAGTGCTTACAAACTAATTCTTTGAGAACCGCGATAAAAACCCTATATATATGTTATTTTAGAAACACTAATTGCTCATAAAACCATGCACAAAAAAAAACATCATAACACTAAACATTTGGAATAGTCTATTGCTTCAGGGTTCCATGGATACAATCCAGGTGCTTTAACCCATTAATTATGGAATCTGATTTTAATTGGCTAATGGCTGTGTTTAGTACCTACGAATGTAAAATTCTTTTTGGTAACTAGTGAGTTGGGTTTTTGCGTCTGAACTTTAATATTGTCCGGTTCCAATTTCCCTTCAATGGTTTAAATGCAGCAATATCTGCAAGTTGTATGATTCTGGTCGCATTGGGATACAATGCCACTTAAATATTTTTTGTAACTTTGAACATAATTTACTGGTTTAAATGGTTAAGTAAGTTTTATGTACATCAACGACAACATGACTGGAAATTTAGTATTTTTTGCAACTAGGTACTTATATAAGACGTTTCCTATGTAATCATAAAAGTTTTCATTTGTATTTATCCCATATCGCTACATTCTATGTCCCATTCTCGTGGAACGAAATTTAGAAGTTTGCTGGGAATTCGTTTATAAGGGTAAATAATCATTGGTGCTGTCATTTCTTCAGATGCTGCAAAGGTAAATATAACCGTCAAATTTACTTTGTAGTGATGCTCTATTTGATATACATTTTTCCTTTTTTTTAGAGCCAACCCTTGTTAATTTTTGGTACACAAGACAAATCAGGTTTCATCGCCATTTAAAACATGTGAAGAGTCTTGAAGAATATCAATGAAACCTTTACGATACAAGAATTCTTGAACACCGGTGAACCAGTTTTTTATATCTTTTTTAGATACAACTGAACTTGCTGCCGCTAGCGCTTCTGGAGTTCTCTCACTTAAATCTGGGTGTCATTTTAAAAAGCATCTATACCAACCTCTTCCGGGCGGACTGTCAGTAAAAGGATTATATATCTTCTATTCTTACTGGAAAACCTTTGTCTTTGGATTCTATGATCCAATACTTTAAACGATTGTCTTCCTTCTAACATAGAATTGGATTGGAACCAAGGGTAGTTTTTTTTATTAAATTTTTCGCTTTCTCTAAACTGCAGTGTTGCTCTTGGCACATTAAATTGTTCCGCGGCTTCTCGTTGGCTCATGCCATTTTCTACGGCCTGAAAAGCAGACTGAAGATCTTGTTCTGTATATTATTTGTAATACGTTTTATCTTTCCAGATATTTGGCATTATTGATTCTAAAACTAAAATTAATTTAATAGTATTAATGTTAGTTACAATATGACCATTTCAAATTTAATTCAATATGCCAACATTAGCTAATTTTATGATAACTAAAGTAATTGTAATTTTATAAATACGAATCCGGACAAAAAATATATTCTTATTACACATTACAGTTATTGGCCACCCTGTGGTTTAGTGATTGGCAGTCGGCCAACCACTGGTTATTGCCTTAAAAAATAAGAAAAAATGCTTAAAATATCATATCTAGGCTGAAAAAGCCTAAATTATAATAAATGTTTTAATTTAGGTAGGTAAAGTAGGTACAGCAATTGGCCGGTAGTCCAGTCATTATAACACGAACGTATTTAAGATACAGTGTTTGAACACTCAAATTTACCGCCAAAAGTTCATAACCTTACTATCAAAACCACTAATAATGTAAGATGTACCTCACTAAATTGCCATAAAACATTAATATACCCAGATACCTAATACAATTAGCCAAGATAACTCATCAGTCAAAGCGATACATTGATATCGGGTAGACGTGTTTATCGATAAAGTCATTAAGCTCCCAGTTTTTGTGACAATTAGAATATTTAAATTTCGTGGTGTTTAAAAATATTTACATATTATTGTAAAATAGTGATAAAAAGTGAAAATATTCTCCCCTGATGGGGGAGAATACCAATAAGACGCCAATGCGCGAACTAAATACTGCTGAAGTTGTTAGTGTTAGTGAACAAGATATGGATACAGGAATTAATACCACCGTTTCTCCTGCTACGAGGGAAGTAAAACTTTTTAATATTATTTCTAATAATTACGACTTTCAAAATTGTTGTGTATATGTTGAAAAGACCAATGATCAGAATATAGGCCGATTGCACCCTATGGTTGTGGGTGATATTTTACATCAAAAATTAAAAATCAACAATATTAAGGAAATTAAAAGTATAGGAAGAAACCGTGTTAAAGTAATCCTCAAATCTATTTTGGATGCAAATAAATTAGTCAGTAATAGTCATTTAAAAGACGATAATTTAAAGGCGTACATTCCCAATCACCTCTTAGAAATCAAAGGGCTGATACGTGATGTCGATACCAAATATAACATTGAATATTTGAAAAAATATATGACCTCTAGTTCACAAATTATTGATATTAAAAGAATGCATAGGAAAATAGAAAAAGATGGAAATACAGAATATGTACCTAGACGTAATGTTATAATTACATTTGAAGGCAATTGTTTACCAAACTATGTTGTAATTAATTATGTATATTTTCAAGTTGAAAAATTGTTAGGTAAAGTTACACAATGTTATAAATGCCTCAAATTTGGACACATTTTTAGACAATGTAAAGGTGCACAGGAATACTGCATACGATGTGGAGAAATAAAAACTGATACACATACATGTGATGAAAAAAAAATGTATTGCATACATTGTAAAAGTGATAAGCATATATCGATCTCTAAAAACTGTCCTTTTTTCGAACATCAAAAAAAATAAAAAATATCATGATTGAACATAAAATTTCATATTTGGAGGCCAAAAATTTAAACGATTCTTCTTTTTCTGGTCTTATTTGTAATAACAGATTTGAAATATTGTCAAATTCAGATAGAGAGTTTCCAAAATTAACTAACACATCTGAAGTTAATAAACCTGCTTATTCCAACCTATTGAGGCCTAATTTACAGAACACCAAAAATATTAGTCAACCAAGTTGTAGTAAATCAAGCACTGATTATAGAGAAAATAAAAAAAGAAAAGTATCATCTCCAACTTCCGAATATCCTACATCTCCTCACATCCCTTTCAGATTTGGACCATCTCAACCTTTACCACCCTTAAACAAGGAAAGTTTTTCAACTGTAGACAACGATAAAAATAAATTAGTAGATTCTTTAGTAATTCTTTTCTCAGATTTTATTCAAAATATTAATTGTTTAGAACAGGCAAAATCACTTGATATCAATATGTTAGCCAAAGGTATTAATAATGTTCTAGATAATATTTTTAAAAAATAACTAATCTAATTACTTTCAAAGCTAAACTCAAAATAATACAATGGAATGCTCGATCAGCTGTTGCTAACAAAAACAGCCTTCTCAACTTTTTAATAACCGAAGATATTGATATAGCTTTAATAAGTGAAACTTGGTTTAAACGGGATGTTGTTTATAGTTATAGAGGTTATAATGTAATACGCGAAGATCGGGATGACGGATATTCCGGAGTTGCTATTTTAATTAAAACTGGTATTCCCTTTGAAAACATAAAAATTAAAAAAAATTATAATAAAGAATTGCTTGCTTGTGGTATTAAAATCAACTATAACAAAAGTCATTTAACTTTACTCTCTGTATATAGGTGTCCGAAAGCTAAAACTAACACCGAAGATTGGGATAAGTTATTTTCTCAATTAAAACACCCTTGTATCATTGGAGGAGATATGAACGCACATAATTCTCTGTGGGGCTCATCTAAAAATGATAAAACAGGCCATCAAATTGTGGAGACAATTCAGAATCTAGATTATGTGGTAATGAATAATGGACAACCAACTTGCCAAACGAGACCAGGAAACACAGATTCCATGATTGATGTCACATTTAGCTCACCTTCTCTCTTTGATAAAATTTCGTGGTCTGTAGATACTGATACCTTGGGATCAAATCACTTCGTTATAAGGATTGTAATCGATATCTTGGAAACTGATGCGAATATCATTTATCCCAGCAGTAAGTGGAACATTAAAAAAGCCAATTGGTCATTATACTTTCAGTTTATTGAAACGTTATTAACTAACAACCCTCACGCCTACTCAGACACGCAAGAAAAATATAATTTCCTTATTGACTGTATTAATGAAGCTTCTAAACAATCAATTTGTCAATATAAATCATTTAAATGTAAACGTACTCCCGCTGGTGGGATTCGGAATGTGATGAATCCGTTGCGGAAAGAAAGAAAGCATTAGTAAACTACAAAAAAAATCCTTCTCTTGAAAATTTTTGTAAATGCAAAGAAGTGAATGCTCGTGTCAAAAAATTCCTGAAATTAAAGGCCAAACAAAGTTGGGTTGAATGGTGTTCAAAATTAAATAAACAAACTCCATCTAGTCTTATTTGGAACCAAAGGTAACCATCTTGGTAACCATCTTGTTACCTTTGTCTTAAACCATTTGTATAACTTCCTCCTCCCCGTGACCTAGTGTTGTTGTGTCTTATATAAATAAATGCCTTGATAGGTCCCTAGGCGAGAAGAGTGTGTCCCTGTTCTCCTAATATCGATGTAATAATCTTTTATTTTGATAGGGCATTTAGGTAAAAATTATAATGATGACTGTCTTAGTCCTTTTGTGTCTGGCTGTATGACGATAAGTCTAAGCCAAAAAAAAAAAAAAAAAAGATAACTCATCTCGTAAATGGCATTCCTTAACAAATTCTTTAAAAAACTCTCAAAATTGGATGCACCTGTTAAGCTTCGAACAACACACGCCGTACCAACTAGATAATATTAACTGAGAGAGATGATAGATTGACCAAATATACAGCAATGTTGCCAAATTTTAATGCAAATAAATTTATTTCCCTACAGTTTCTGAAAGTCTTAACATTTCAGATTTTTGTGAAAGTGACCACTAGTGACCGGCCAACAACTATACCCGTTACCTTATTAAAGGTGCAATATTTTAAATAACAGTAATTAAAAAGTGTATAGGCCTATTTTATAGTTTGAATGCTCGATCAGGGAAAACGAATTATCAGAACCCGATAGAAAGTACTAATTTAAAAAAGATTAACTTTAAAAGATTTATTAGTACAATAGCAGCTTATTAAGTATCGACAAACGGATGTGCAATAATGTGCAAATGTGCATCCTATCACTAGAAACATTTTCCAAGCTTAACCTTCCACGGCTGGCGATTATAATCTGGACACTTCGGCTGGCGCGCCGAGTTTTTGTCCGCATATATTTTTGTTAAACCTACTGGCTTAAACTTTTATACTAACTTCGGAAATGATTTAATTAGATGTTTATCAACTATTTGAAAATGATATACTATTTTTTTTGTTGCCATTTTATTGTTGCTTCTTAAGACAGAAAAGATTTATTTTTCAGAATACATCAACAGATACATAGACGCTTTGTGCGTGAAATCAAATCTTTGCTGTCTTATTCATACTAAATTATTGACTTTATCCTTCGACTTGCAAAAAAACCTACTGCTGCTCAAAGTCCCGGGTCAAGCAGCGTAATACAGCAGACAGCTATATGAACATAACCTGACAATCATAGTGGGACATTCTAAAGCCCCATTAATGAAGGAAAATTGTTTTAGCTATGTATGGTCAGAGGATAAGTATGGCATGGGCTCTAATCAAGTGGCTTCGGCAATATATCATAGTGTTGATTGAATCAAAATCACAGGCTGTCTAATACTGATCTAAAATATATCAGTGTCATAAGAATATTGTGTAATGAATGTGGAGGCCAGAATAAGATACAAATAATCGTATTCATGGCAAGTCGCTGGCTAATACAAGCTCCAAGAAACATTAAACATATTGAAATAGCGTACCCTGTTCGAGAGCATTCATATTTGCCGTCGGACAGGGTGTTTGGGAAGATCGAGAAAAAAATTCCGACGAAAGTTATTCCGACATCTGACGACCATTTTAAATTAATATCTGAAAGTACAACTTTGCAGCGCCCCAATATAGACTTCAAGTTCTCCGATTGGAAAACCGAAGCATTGTCTACATTCAAAGCACTGCAGAGTTGGCACTTTCAGTATCGAAAATAAAAAGGATTTGTTTGGCAAGATCAACAAAACAAAAATATTGTATGATGTACAGTTCCAGCTCGTTTTCCGTTAAGATGTTACGTATGTTTTGGTCTAGCTCTCTTGCATAGACTATAATATAGTCAATTAATTTTTTCGCATTTCTCTCTTTGGCCACAAATATATAATATTTGTCATCAACGGTTTGTTTACTAAATGTGTTTCCTATTATCAGGTCATTAGTATAGCAGAATTCTAGCATTTATTTCCATTTTTATTTAATATTTATTTTCCATATTGTCCAATATATCCTAATCCACTATTAACGTCCATAACTACTCTTTAGTTCTAATCTGCTAAGAATATTATTTTTTCTCTTGTCCCTTTTAATGTGTCCAATTTATTTTAGAGTGCGTTGTAGAATTCTATCGTTGTTTCTTTTTCATTTTCTTCCGTTGGTCCATATATATTTGTACTACTCTCATCTTGTCTTTTACGTCTATTTGAGCTGTAAGTATTCTGGATGATACTGCTTCGTATTTTGTTACCCTTGATTCAATTCTTTTATTCAATATTATACCGACTTCTTATTTTGCTTTGTATTCCTGCGCTACTCCGGAATAGTATAGCCTATATTTGTAGTTGATATTTACAGGACCTCTCCCTATCTTTTTTGTATCGCTTATTCCCTTATTTCTACATCCATTTTTTCTATAGCTTCTATTTCCTTGCCTGTTAGAGATGTCACATTTCATGTCGCTATGCCTGTATGATTTGGGTCTCGTTATGATGTATTTTTTTCCGTTTGTTTTTCTTCTCCATTAGTAGAGTTATCATTGATTTTATGCTCCCCGGTTTTTGCATTATCAATATAATATCTGTTATTTGTTATATTACCGTGTTTATTTTTAAAACAAATATTTAAGTTTTCCTTACCTTCATTACTATTACTATGCCATTCGCCAATATTCTCACCACCCATAATATTGACCCTAGCCTAATAAGTATATTCCCATCATATATATATATATATATATATATATATATATATATATATATATATATATATATATATATATATATATATATATCGGTTTCAAACCGTCTTGCGTCGTTGTCCGATGCCTAATTTCCACGAATTTCTATCATTCCATTGTTCTTCGGTCAAGTCTCGGGAGCTCATTGCCTTTGTTATTCCCTCCTTCCATGTTCTTTTTGGTCTTCCTCGTTTCTTACGATTTGGTGGTATCCATTTCATGGCGATTTTTGGTAGTCTTGTTTCTGGCATTCTTTGAACATGGCCATACCATATAAGTTGTTTCCTTTCTATGTCTGTTGCCAGTGATCCATCTACCCCCATCCGATTTCTTATTTCATCGTTTCTAATTCTGTCTGCTCTAGATATTCGAAGTGATCGTCTAAATACATCCATTTCTGTTGCTTCGAGTTTTCTTTTATTGCTTTCTGTTAGTCTCCATGTCTCTGTACCATAGGTTAAGCTGGTTTTTATGAGAGATTCATATATATTGTATTTTCGTCTTTTACCAATTTCTGAGCTCCAAAGAACTCCGTTAAGGCATCCAATTGTTCTACGGGCCTGGGTTATTCGTTTTCTAATTTCCCTATTGTCTGTGCCTGTGGTGTCGAAATCAATTCCTAGGTAGGTATATTCAGTGCAGAATGCAATTTCGGTTATGTCCATCTGAATGTTGGATAGTTCTGCGCCTATTGGGAGATATTTTGTTTTTTGTGTATTGAGTTCTAAACCCCACTTCTTGTATTCTTCCTGTAGTTTTCTGGCCATATATGTCAGGTCTTCTTTATCGTTGGCTATAAGGACTTGATCGTCTGCAAACTGTAGGGTATATAGGCAAGTTTCTCCCAGGTCAATGCCCATTCCTCTGCACTTTCTTTTCCACTGATACAGTGCTTTCGCCACGTAGATTTTAAACAATGTGGGGGATATGCATGCAACACCCCTGCCGGAGTCCCTTGTTTACAGGAAATTTTTTTGAAAGTCCATTTCCAATTTTTATTCCCGACGTTGATCCTTCATAAAGCTGTTTAAGGGCGTTAATTACTGTGTGGTTAATGTTTGTTTCCTGCAAAACTTTCCATAGCTTTTTAGCGGGTACAGTATCATTACCATCAACTGTTATATTATTATTACAGTATATATCCTAACATTCCTAATCCTATGCTTATTACTACTTAAAACTAAACATTTATTATCATTGTCCGACTTATTTAGAATTTCTTCTTTTTCTATTCATCGCATGGCCTTTCCTTTGCTTTTTTTATGCAGCTCTGGATGTTTTTTACACTCGCTATACACAACTTTCTCTACTTTTTGGCACCATCTCTATTCCTTGCCGTCTATTGTGATTTTATTGTATCCCATTTTAACCGTTTTTCCATTTTCTCTAATCTCTCTTCCTTTATATGTTAAAGCTTTTATTTTCTCCTTCTCTATTATGTTCAATATTCTTATTTAGTCTTATTTACCTTTTCTCAGCAGACCTTACTCATCACTATCTAGTCCTCTCGTTTCAGTTTTCTACCGGTTATTTTAGTCCTTAAATATTTAATCCCTCTATAGAGAAAAAAAGAGTAGCTTACGCAAACATGATATGATTTGTTATTATATCTGACATCAAAAATAAAATAAATTATTTTATGTTATGTGAAACCTATATAATTTACAATCTCTCTATTTTCCTCTCTCTATGTCTAGTAAAAAGTATATTTTCCCTTTATTATTTTTTAATGAGTATAATGACTAACATAACTACATTTTAACCTGAACTACACATTTTGCGTGAATATTAACGACATTTTAAACCAGCCAGGATCTCTCTGTTACATAATTTCCATTCATTTTTTGCATCGCTTCGAACTCGTGCTTTTTAAAATTTTTATTTTATGTTATAGTGAGTGCATGTGTTGTAGTATGGTTAGTATTGTTTTGTTCGATGCATGTATATGTCATTAAATGCATGAAGCTGCTTTTTGATATATACTGTTTGAGTCAAAACAATTGAGGTTTTTGTTTGGGTACACTTCGTTTATAGTGAAAAATGTTTGAGTAGGTATTAACAATTCATATTTTATATATTGTTAGTGCATCAAATAGTTCAATTTTACATAGTCACTCTTACTCGTTTCGTTGCTGTAGGGACCAAAACGGGTACAAAATATAATATACTATTCCTCCCCAAATGACATGTCCTTGCAAATCAATAACTTTATTGATTTTAATCCTTTAGTACTTTAAAACTAACAACTATTGACTTGGAGAGCCGACAAATCGAAATAATAATGGTTCATTGAGGAGTGCAAATTTAATAGGCCATGCAAAAAAGAAATCAAGAACACAAATATGGAAAGAAGAACCAAAAAATGAAGAGCCAGACGGAGGGCTAATAAAATATGCCGAAATGAGTAAAGAAAATACGAAAACGGTAGTATACAGTAAAAAAAAGAAAACCTTCAAAACGATATAAAACAAGCGTATAAATATACGCATATATAAATACGCAATTTAACAAAAGAATGAAAATTCATGTAGAAATTAAGAACATATAACCAGGGATCCAAGAAAAATAAAATTAGTCTAGAAAATCTATTGCCAAACTCATTTAGAGACTCTAAAATATAAAATATAGAATCCCTGACGATGGAAAAGGTAAAACAAGTAATATGAGCACAAATAAATAACAGGACTCTCCAGGTATTCACAACGTCCACTCTGAACTACATAAATTAGGTAGCGAACATGACCGTTCCGCTTCCGGGTTGCTGGATGACCGAAGAGGGTTTGGTTTAACAGGTGTAGGTTCGACGTAGACTCGGCGATAGGAGAGCGTTTTATAGTACCTCGGGTATTATAGTCGGGACTACGAAGAATAAATCCTGCACTAAGTCAAGCGGCGTCCTGGACTAAAAATATCTTTTGAAGATTTATGACTTTCCTCTCTAAAAAAAAAATAGCCAACATAACAGATCCCTTTGATCCCTTTCATCGATTGAAAAAGCAAGGAGACTGGTAAGCATCGACCTGTTTCTCGAATATGTGATGAAGACAGTTGAATATGGGAACTGATGGAACTTTGTCTGATCTCCACCAATTGTGGGGGGGGGGGAGCTTATTAAATTCCTTTCCCAGCGAGTACAGTACCAAATATTTTAAACCTTAAAGAGATTCCTTCGATATATGTAAGCAGACTTCACGGCGATGATTCCTTATATGTTTGGTTTGATCGTGTTATACTTAGCGATAAATAAAGCGTAACTAATCGATACTACACATTTAATAACTAAAGAATATTTACAAAACATACAGAGTATTTACATAGTGTTTTTGGGGCGCGCGAACATAGCGCAAACTAATGCACTTTTTTTTACTCCATTTTTGAGAGTTAAGAGAGCGTAAGTACCAAATTACCGCACACAGCCGCACGTTCGGCTATCAACTTGAGACACACAATACACAATCACGTCCGCTAAAAGTGTCGACAAGTAGGCATCAGTTAAACCCAAGGTCCATATAGATCCATATAGGTCCATAAGAAAAAAGCTAACCCAGGCAAGAGCTAGGAAACAGGTGCAAATATAATTAGAGGACGATTTTGAAACTGTAGAAAATTTTACATATTGGAGAGTTGCATTAAGCACATATGGAATAGGAGAACCAGAAATTCAAAGAAGAATAGTAAAGGAAAGCAAACCTTATTTTTGGCTTGCCCATGTATTCCGCTATAAAAAAACATACTGGGCATCGAAAACCAGGGTCTACAAAATTATAATCAGATCAATAGTATGTTATAGAAGCGAGACATAAGCGATTCCAGAAAATAAAAAAAGAAGGATGAAAGTGTTTAAATGAAAACCCCTAAGGAAGATATTTGGACCTATTAACGAAAATGGAGTATGGAGATTCAGATACAACCAGAGACTCTAGCAACTGTTCAAAGAGACACCGATCTTAGAATACCTTAAATTTCAGAGACTTTAATGAAGTAAAAATGGAGACCAATATATTGCCAAAAAGAGCCCTAGATAGGGCGCAAGAGCAAAGGGAAAGCAACGAAAAAAACTAGACGTAAAAACTTGGAGAAAATCGACGCGGGAGTTGCAAGGTTGAAGTCATAGTTTGTATGAGGCCAAGACACGATTTAGCGCTGTAGCGCTATTGGATAGAGAGAGATAGATAGATAGATAGAGGGAGAGAGAGAGAGAAAGAGAGAGAGAAAAAGAGAGAGAGAGATAGAGAGAGAATACATTGACCAGTATAGCCGATAATAAAAGAAGTAACTATTGCCGCGAACTCCACGGATTCTGCTATTAAATACCATAAAAAGGTATATAATTATCGTCAATATTTAAAAAGGTTATATTTATAGTCTATGTTAATGTATTTAAAAAGTAGACAATCACGTATCGACTCATTTGGCACTACACTTTAATTTCTTAAACCATACTCGAGAAAAAAAAATGGGACTTGGCTATTTTTAAATTCAGCATATTTATTCGACTTATGATTAGTAGTTTTACTTTGACAAAGACGTGACCAATTTTGCTTGATTGATAAAATTAGAAGCAACCTGCGACAGCCCTTTGTTTTGGCCGCCCATGTGCGGTGCACGAGCTGCACCTGCTAGGATCGGCCCTGACTAGAGAAAAACTAAAACGAGAAAAAACGGTAACAACATGGATGAAAGGCATCAAAAATGCGATGCCTTAAAAAAATCTTAAAAAAAAGGCTACCAAAAATAGAAATAAGTAGCAAAATGGAACGGAAACGCATATTACGCTACGAAAACCGTTTAAATAATATGATAATAAAGATACCTGCCAAACCAGTTTTCTTCATTTTGATTGCTTATATGTATTATACTTTTGTCTTATTTTTTCTTGGACTTAGTTTGTCAACGATTAGGGCTTATAAATTTTCTTAATAAGATTCTTAAACATTTTTTTTTGAAATTTTACCAAGCGATTTAGTTGTAGTGTTCCCGAGAATACTTACTATAGTTCTACAAATTATATTAGGACAACCTTTTGCATTAGGTTTTCATTTATTTTCACAGAATCTTTATTTCTTGCTCTTACATCCAACTTTTGATGTTTGGTGATCTGTTCTACTATCCCAAAGACCCTATCGTGTGCACATTAGAGGTGCTTATTGAAATTTTTGTAATTTTCTATCCATCTATCCGTCTACCTGTTTGTCTGTCTGTGCGATAACTCTTAAAGGAAAAGCTTAAAAATTGTTTACAATTAATAGGTGGTTTACAAAGTCCAAGAAGTAGTCGTATTTTATTTACGAATCTAATAGTTACTATTAAATAGGTCAAACTTGTAGACAAATACAGATAAAAAAATTTTATTTCAAATCTTTAGTAAAAGGTATAAATAAAATACCCAAACGGGCTATATCACAAATACAGAACGTTTTCGGAATGTAAATTCCATCATCAGTGTAACAAAGTGTAGATGCTATGAGCCACTAAAATATATGGGTGAAAACTCCTTACATGTTATAAATTTATAAGTCTGTCACATTATATGTTAATAAAAATTAGGATGTTTAAGTTACCGATGGAATTGGTAACATGGCAACGTATGGCTCTACATCGATTACTTGGTCCTGAGACAAAGTGTCTCCGAGGACCTGTTGTTATTAACTTAGTTTCCTAGTGGAAATACAGATAAACTTAATGCAGAGGATTTTTTGAGACTCCTATTGCTATAGTTTTGTTACATTTCTACATTTTTTGAATGGGTGTTTATTTTTAAAATCCTTAAAAAAATAATTAAAATTTAAAATCTTTTGCTTTAAAATTTATTTCATTTAGAGCGAAATTTTCTTCGGAATTTTCTTAAGTCGTAATAAGCCTACATTGCAATATTTCGATGGAAAGTCATAAATTATAAAAACATAGCGTGACTTCGCATACTTAATCTGGAAACATCCGTCGAGGATATTTCCCGGTTTTCCAGCTTTCCGCCCCTTTTCGACGATAACTTAATTGCTTATTTGTAAATAGGTTTTGATAAATTGGCCCGCCAAAGGCAACAAATTAATTTGTTCGTGTTGATCGCGATGCAAAAGTTTACCCTTTTGTAGGGATGAATCGATATATTTTTAGCGCATCAAAAGGGCCATCCTTTGTTGTTTTGAGCAAAATATCAATTTAACTTTCCTTTTTTATTTTCTTCAATCACCAAGAAGAATCTAATAAAATGTAAAAAGGAACATCAATTTTTCAATTTGGGACAAACATTTAATAAATAAATAAAAAATCATGGCATGGTTTACGTCTTAGACTTAAAATTAATATATTTTTAACAGGTTGACTGCCAGGCGGTCGTATACTACTGACAGTACAGTAAGTAAGTTACGATTTAATATGATCTGTGATACCATACGTTAAGTTTAAATAATAAATTGGTTTTATAGTGGTAATTCTGGATGAGAGTATGTAGTTTTATTTTTTGAGCAATAATCGAATTAGATTCAACACGTTCAAGTAAATGCGTTTCTAGGGAGTTAGATGTTAGCAATGTTACTGTAACGAAAGTGTGGAAAAAGCACGGTTACAAAAATTTTAAATATTCGAGAACGCAGCAGCTTTATCCAGACGACTACTTTCGAAGAATGAAGTTTTGTGAAACTCTAATAACCAATTTTATTAAAAACATGTTAAACACAAATTACAAGTATTCAATTTCTTACAATGTATATATAACTTAAATATATTCTATTAAATATTGTAAAAATTAATGTCTTTCAAATATTTCAGCACTTGGTTGAACTGGCAGCTTAGTAGATCCTTCATGTTGGTAGAGAGGTTATTTTTTCTTCTTTCTTGGGTGTATGTTTTGCATTCTAACAGAATATGTTTCACAGTGATTTGTGTCTTGCAGTTGTGGCAGAAAGGGATGGCTTCTTTATTTATTAAGTGAATATGGGTTGGTATAGTATGTCCTAATTGTAGTCGAGTTATTATCACTTGTTCACAACGTTTGAGTGGGAGTGGTAAGGTGGTGCTGACAATTTCTATGACATCTTTTAATTTGTTCAGGTTCAGGAGTATAATTTTTTTAGGTTTATTATAGAATTCTCTTTGAAGTGAGTTTCTTGTATACACAGTATTAGTGGAGAATATTTTTGAATTATTAGTTTAAGTGATTCGAGGTGAGCGAAATAACCATTTGGGTTCCATTGAAGGATTAGTGATTTATCCATCGGATTTTTCAGTCTCTTCCGTTGAAGATGTGTGAGTGGGGTTAAGTTTTTTCTTTAATCTGGTAATATTGTTTTTTAATTTAGAGTTGTGAGAGTAACAATGAATAAAGTTAAGGATATCGGTTAATTCGGAAGGTTCATTTGAGTTGTTCTTTGAGATAGTTTCAGGATGTTTAGCATTAAGGGTATTAACTAGAAATTCGCATATTTCATTAAAATTTAATATGAATGGGGGTGATCGGTTTTCAATTTTGTCTTTTATTAATTCTAGAGAACAAATAATATGTGATAGGAGAAGTAAGGATTTGTGAGTCCGTTTATGGGTTATTTTGGTCGATGTCAGGTGAGGATGGGATTGGTCTTTTAACTTGATTAGATACTTGAGTAAGTTGTTTATTAATATTAACTGAAGGTTGCAGAGTTACAGTTTCAGCAGGATTATTAATATTATTTAGATTTGATGATATTGTTTCTTTTGGAAAGGAGGGTTGACTTGCGTTTTCTATAGTTTCAGTTATGCTGGCGTTCGTTTCCATGTTTTGTTGTGTTTCAGGATCTCTATCATCTATTTCAGGTGTCGTATTTGGAGAGGTTTCTAAGGGTATGGTTGAGGAGTTAGCAGTTGTTATGATGGGACAATCTGTATCGTTATGTCCAATAGTCTTGCACTAAGAGCAGTTTAGTCCATCAATAGAGAGGAATAAACGATAAGTTTTATTGTGGAATACATTAAAGGAGTCAGGAATGGAGGTATTATCAAGGGGCGAAATAAATACTTGCCGTCTGAAGCTTAGGACGTGGCTATATTCGGTTTCTGCCATACCAACTCTTAAGAAAGTCATCTTGGAAACTGCAGTGATGCCTAATTTTTGTAATTCTGCTTCAATGATACTGTTTGGAATTGAAGAACATCCGTTAGAAATTACAAGTCGTTAGGTTGGTGTGATTAATCTTCTTATCTCTATTTCTGACTCATTTATATTAATGTATTTGTAGGAATGAACAAGCATATCGACTATGTTTTTGGTAGAGAGGTAGATACATATTCTGTTATTAGGAATTCTAGATGCAAACAAGACGTTAAGTGGACCAACCAGTGATCAAATTGCTACGATGTAATGTTGGATTTTGATGCCTTCGATACTGGAGAGTACTACTACTTGGTCCTCTCTTGGGTGTTTGAACGTATTTACTACATTGGAATAAGTATTTTTTTGTGTATTTGAAGTAGAAGTAGTCATGTTGTTAATTGAAGTCATTTTTATTTTGTTTTCCGCGTTGCCGCAGGTCCGGTCCTGTCACCGGCCAAGGAACCGGCGTGGATCAGTTCCGAACGGTTCCAAAAAACCAGTTGATAAAACCAGTAGGTTGAACTTGATTCGAATTGTATAGGTTATATTTACTATTGTAATATCGTATATAAAGGTTTTTTGTTACTCACGTCGGGTTGAGTTGATTGGCATTATCACTGCACTATTGTTTGTTGATAGTATTGAAGGATATCAAATTTTTGTTCCGTATTTTACATTTAAAAATTGAAACATAACAGAGCGGTTTAAAACGTGGTATAATCATGCCACTGTCAGGGCCGTCTCTAAAAACATGTTATTTACTAAAGAATATCCTGTTTCATTAGTAGGGAGACACAATCCTTCCATAACGATGTATTGGGCTTGGGAAAACCAGCACAGAAGTGTTGTTTACCGAACTCAACGTCCTCAAAAAGTTAACGTCTGGACTAGCATTTTAGATCACATAATAGGTTCATTTTTTATTTAGGGCAACTTGAATAGTATAGTATACCTCGATTTGTTACAGATTTATGTTCCTCTCGCTATTCTCAATCTTCCTGATGTAAATCTGAAGAATGTTTGGTTCCATCAAGACAACTGTTCAGTTCACAACGCTCGAATAATGAGTGAGTACCTAAACAATACTTTCCCGAATAGAGAGTGGCCTGTGCGATCTCCAGATCTTACACCCATGGACTTCTTTTTTTTGGGACATTTAAAAAGCACCATCTATGATCATCCTGAGGCTAAAGTCTAACATTTGGATGAATTAAGAAGCCGAAGAAGAGAAGTATCCAATTTAATTACAGCAGAAACTCTTTCATCTGTTTGCAAAAGTTTTTATAATAGATTGGGATATTGTTCAGCCGTAGAAGGTCAAATACTTAAATCATTTCTGTAGGGCATAGAAAATTATTTCTTATTTTATTAGGAATTATTTTCTATTTTCAATAAAAGTATATTTTTTGTTTTATCTTTTTAAAGAAATGCGCTTTTATTTTTAATTCAACCACAAAACATTGTTCACATTATTAAAAACCGATACAAATGCATGGCGTTATAATGTCAGTATATTTTTATCGAGTTTATGTTATAAGAAATGAACCGGGTGTCCGTAAGCAAAAGAAAAATCGACGGACGAGTTGCATATCCCTTGCCTTGTTATGTGTTACTAACTAGTTTTTTCGGTTTCTATCTAGGAGTCTAGGTATCGGAGCGGAGAAAATCGGAGAATTACAATTACCTCGTACGAGGCAATATTGTCGAGGCAAGGTTTTTTCCATGAGAATTTTTTGTTTCCATCAGCAGAATTCTCCTGGCTTTGGTGATCTTCATTTAGTTCATATGATAATATATTTTGTTACCTTGTTCTAACAGTACTTCCAAAGAGTGTACTTTTTGGAAATTTTAGCCTGGCTTAAAAATAGAACCCTTAGAACAGCATGCCTCATTACCAATTTCTCGTTTTGCAACAAAAATTTTTGCCTTTATTTTTCAATTTTTTTCTGTTTCCGCTTCTAAACCATCGGAGCTATAGTTTATTTTTATGAACGGGAGAGTAATTAGCATAATTTTAATTGGTAGCTCCGACCACTCCATGGGCGTGCTCAAGATTAATTGAAAAATTACTTTGAATAATTGTAAAAAATAAATGAATTATTTCAGTGTTATAAAGTGTTATGTGTATGTAAACAAAAGTGACCTCTTTTATCACACACTATATTAGAACTGACTGTTCTACATTAAAAAGGGTTTTAAAAAATTCACATTTTTTTTAATTTTTAAAAATTACAAAAGAGAAAAAGAGTTTTTAAAACCGTCTAAGGTATGTTAAATAGATGAATAAAAATATTAATATAAAACTTACAGCTACTTGTTACAAATCCAAATCAGATTCAGAAGATGAACTTTCAGAACCAAGATTTATAATAACTGGCTCGATCATTTTATCAGTAATATTGTCCAGCTTCCACATTTTTTCCTCTTCTTTAATAGTGTGATTTACTGCCTTTTCCCAGTTTTCATGTTTTACATTATTTACGGCCTCCACAAACAACTGTTTAACATCATGAATTTTAAAAGTGGTATTTTTTCTTGAAACTTCACTCTTTATCTGTGCCCATACCAGTTCAATCAGGTTTAATTCACAATGATATGGTGGGGATCTAAGTACTGTCATTCCACGATTTTTGGCAATTTCATCAATTTCGTATTTTTTAAATTTTTCTTTATGAAGGGCACACAACGAATAAAGTTCCTTTCTTATAGATCCGGGATGGTACGTAATATTTTTTGAACTCAGCCAATTCTGCAAGTCTTTTTTTAACCACTTAGTTGTGGGCAGTCCTTCTATAAGTCTGGAGTGATAACTTGCATTATCCATTACTATTACACAGTTCTTAGGAAGAAGATCTATCATTTGTTCGAACCATTCTTGAAAGACATCAGCGTTCATGTCTTCATGGTAGTCACCAGTACGAGTTGATTCAAAAGTTAATAAACCACCTTCAACAAAACCGTCTGAACTGCCAATGTGTACTATTATCAGCCTGCGTCCCTTTCCTGATGGTGGGTTTAAACCAGTAGATAAGTTATTTACAAAAGCGTGCATTTGACTTGTAACATTTTCATTCTGCCAAAATTTATTTGGTGTATGACCCTCGTTGATCCATGTTTCATCAAGATAAAATATTTTTCTTTTTTGGTTTCTCATTTCCTTTATGGTTCTTAGAAAATGTCTTCTCCATATGACAATATCGCTTCTTTCTAATAAAATAGACTTTCTGGGATTCTTTTTCCAGCGGAAGCCTATTTCTTTTAAAAGTTTCCATAACGTACTTCGACTCATTTCTGGGTAATCCTTATCATCTCGAACTGAGACAAGAACTTTATTCAATGTTGGAAATTCTTGTCTAAAGAAGAATTCATGCACTTTCCGTCGAAGTCCTTCTTTAAAATGATATTCTATTTGAAATTTTGGTTTCCCTGGAGCATTACGTGGCATTTGAAAACTACCACATTTCTCTTCTTTAATAACTCTGTAAATCGTAGATTTCCCAACACCAAGTGTACTGCTAACTAACTCAACGGTCTCATCAACACTTTCACATAAACGTTTGTCTGTAAATGATTTAAAACAATTAAATATTAATGTTTTTTCATTAACTGTTAGAGGACCAATTTTTCGGCGTTTACACGGCACTTCCAAATTTTCCATAACACTAGTATACACAATAAACTGCACCTTGCAACTGAAGTACCTACTTTTAGTGAACTGTTAAGAATTTTGAATATGCCACTTGGACCTTCCTATATACAAAATGGAAAAACCCACTATCACATTTTCTGTGGAATAAGTTTAGAAGGTAATTATCTAGTCAATTACTGTCGTAGATTCCTGGAATTAAAGAATTAAATGTTTGATTGTTGAAACCCTTACTTCGTGGAATGCACTCATTTCAGATAAAATAAAACGTTTTATTTTATCTAAAGAATTAAACTTTATTTTGCAAATAGGCAAAGAATTAAACTTTATTTTGCAAATAGATAAAATAAAACGTTTTATTTTATCTAAAGAATTAAACTTTATTTTGCAAATAGGTAGGTACTTATTAAACTTTTATTGGTTATATATAACCAATAAAATAAACATCTTACATTTCTTGCAAATTCATTAGTACCTGTTAACCTGCATCACTCCGACACTGGCAACCTTATTTAGGGATTAGTAACCCTCACAACTATTGTATTCTATTCTGCTCCAACCTTTATACCTGGTGGTCATACTCAATTTAAAATTGTTTTCCTATATACTTCTGTAAACTTGTTGACAAATATCTGTTTTTCATTGAGTCACCCGTATCAACAGTTTAGGGATTTGCATACATAATTTATTGTTTTATTACTCTCTCATACATAAAAATACACTATAGATGGAATTTCTTCATAGCTATACGGTAAGAATAGAGGGTCTCATCATGAACAGAACGACTGCCCGAACGACGGCTTGGCACCATAGCAATATATAGGTCTCCTACGCCCCGGCAATAATATTCGACAGCTAGCATATTTTACAAGAAAAAAATTTGTGAAACATTACTAATGGAAGTATTTCAGTTTTTTGCCAGGTGCACTATTTTCAACTTAGCACCATGGACTTCTTTTAATCATTTTTTTGTGGCAGTCAACTTGTTAAAGGTTGTAATCGCATTCGTTTAACACCATCTGCAAGCCCTTTCAGCGCAACTGCTTTGAAAAGGAAGGTCTTGAAAAATATTTATTTCACACCATGTTATCGGTAATTTTTAGCGCTGTCCACTGACTCAACATCATATGTTTGCATTTTTATATTCGATGATAAAAGTCTATTTTTTAGAAGACTGCTAATATTAAGCTTACGGTAAAAATAAAAAACAAAATCATTGTTTTATAAGTTTCATTGTATATCCTATCTTATAAGAATTTTCTTGATAAAGTTTAAATTTTTGGAGTTATTCTTGAAAATCCGTTTAACAAGATAATTTTTTGGCGTGTAGTTGGTGAACTTTCGGTCACAAATAACTCTAAAAATATTGACTTTTTGAATAAATTCGAAAAAATATTGTTGTCCTTAAATTCATTATTATAGTGACTACCATTGTTTTCAAAGTTCTTCTATACGCACGTTCGACGTTGGAAATTTGTACAGGAATGAATCGGAAAAATCATTACATATGTAAGAGACAGAAAGAAGATATATTTTCCCTCTCTTTCTCTCTCCAGAATAAAAATTTTCCTTTTGTAAATATATTTAATATTTATTAATATTATTATCTTTTTGTATTAATTTGGTAGACATATACATTTGGCCAGTCTTTTACAAATATTTAGTGCATATAGTAGTCATAGGCTTAGAAATGAAAGGGACAAATATAATGATTGTTATTTTAAATTTCTTTTATTTATATGTTTATATGTATGGAGATAAATCTCAAAAATTATTAATATTATTTTGATAGTAAATTAAACATATGCGAAAGTAAGTTATGTATATTGTCATTTTTAAATACTTTTTGTTATTATATTGAATTATGTTGCACTGTATTGTATTGTATTTTAATATTAATAACAAAAAAAAACAATGAATTATACTGCAGACTATGTGTAAAAGTTTTTGCCATTCAACTCCTTTCATACATATTATATGAAAATAAAAAATACATTTTCATCAAAATATTAATTAAATCCTTCATTTACTATACTCCTATTTCAGGTCAAATGTTTCTTATATACAGCAAACGATGCACCATATACTTATATACCTAATTCTGTTTCTCTTTCTGCTCTCTTTTACCTATAGCATTACATATGTAATGATTGTGCAGATTGACTCTTATATAAATTTTTAAAGGCGAACGCGTGTATAGAAGTATAACTTCTACTGGCAGTCCTGCCACACCCTTTTTTTTATATCAAGTTTTTCCACCCCGGAGTTGGGGTGGTAACCACCCCCAGAGATATAACCATAAGATAGATTTTGATATTTAAGGTATTTTTTAATAAGTGTCAAAATTTCAAGCAAATCAAATCGTATTAAAAAAAATCAGAGGTTTTCCACTATTTTTACTATCATATCCTGGAGTATAAACACCCAGTATATTCTAAATATAATAATATATACAGTCAGATAACTAACAGTAACGATTTGTAATACTTATTTAACTCATTAATGATTTATTTTTAATGTTTCATACGACAGAGACTGTAATACTGACATAACGACTCAAACATTTTGCGTTCAAATATCATTATAATGTCAAAAAAATTACATAAAATTTAAGTCACAAAATATAGAAATATATAGACCTTTTTCATTTTACTACACCGTTATTATGAAAAGCACATAAGGTGCTTAAACTAATTTTAAATCTGGTTTGGAATATAATCCACGATTATCTACAGAACAGACTTAACGAGCGCTTTTCTAAACGATTTTATGAAAATTGCCCACCGTATATTACATCAGCAGCTTACTAGTCGTTAAACAAAAAGAGAGCTGCAATGGTCATTATTCATATTTAAAAACATATTTAATGTTCCTTAACATGAGTCGGCAAGTTCGATACGTTGAAATGTGCATTAAAAATATTGGTTTCTATATTAAATATAGTTATTAGTTTTTAATGCTATCATATATAAATACATTTACTAGTTGTTTGCAGAAAATACAAATTTACTTGATCCGTATGTGAAAATATAAAGCATGAGAATTAAAATTTTTTATATTCAATAACAAAATATGTAACTGTGTCGTGATTTTAGCAGGTTAGGCTAGATTATAATATTAGTTACACAAGCGAGAAAAAAGATATACGGAAAAAAATATAGATGTGCACTTTAAGATGCAAAGAACAAAGTAAAAGATCAAATTAATTATGATACACGAGTTCTTGGTAATATGCAGTAAGTAGTTTTGCGAAAGAAATCACATTTAAACTAAGAGTCGCCTGGCTAATACATAATATGTAACTTTGGCTGGCTGTGCTTTAAACATAATAAAACTAATACACCAGGTAAAATAATGTTAATATATTTATCTCTGAATCAATAATTAGCGTTAAAATTAAATTAGACATTAAACCTTTAAATATGATAGATATACAGTGTGTGCCACGGCGAGCTTCCACTATCTATACAGTTATGGGTGTCTTACCACCCGGCTTTTTAACGTAAGAGATAAAAAACACAGTTACCTTGTGAAATAAAAAGAGATGAAATTCGTAGAGGTGAGAAATAATCGATAGAAACTTATCATTTACATTACATTACATTACCACTTGTTACCACTATCTATAGTCTCACACCTTTAGACGTTAGCTTCGAGCTAAATCACCCCGGCCATAATTATTATGAGTAACGTCGTATGTGTGACGTATTTCAATTTTTTAAGTAAAACCTGATTGACCACAATAAAGCAAAAATATGAATAAAATAATTTAATTAATAGTGATTATTTAATCTAAAGTTTTAAATTATTAACCAAGAATAATTTCTACTATAATTTGAGGAGTTTCATACACTCTTGTCACCAATCCTTCGTGGATTAGTGGTAAGAATTTGACACTGCGACACAGACGTTGCAGACGATTGGAGTTCAAAACCCACATGTGGTTTTCTTTTTTTTTAATAATTTGAAATTATGCAGAGATCGTTTTACTTTGAATCACTAAACATTTATGTCAGTCGTTACTAGTATTAGAAGTGTATAAAGTTAAACATAAATATCTTATTGAAAAAACAGTATCGTCGTACTTTCGAAAATAAAGTAAAAATTCTTCAAAATTAAAAGAACGTTTAAAGAATGTTTAAATAATTAAAATTCTACAAAAATAAAAAAAAAATATTGTAAATAAAGGTATTTACAATATATTCAAATAAGCCTTGATTGGCAGCAGAACAATACCCCAAACTGTCACTAATTAATTACAAAAGTCTGATGGATCAGAGTTCAAGGCAGAATGTTCTCATCCAGGTGCTCAGGTTTCGAATCCAACATGAAGGTTTTACTTTTTTAAAAATTAAAATTTGAAATTATGCAGATATTATATCGTTTTGTTTTAAATCAATAAACATTTATTTCAGTTTTTATTAGAAGTGTTTACAGTAAAACACGAAAATCTTATTGAAAAAATAATGTTGTACTTTCGAAAATAAAGTAAAAATTCTTTAAACATAAAAGAACGTTCTAAATAAATGTACTTACAAAAAATGTTTAAATAGGTAGAAATTCTATAAAAATATTCTAAATAAACGGATTTTATTCAAATGAAATGTATTTACAAAAAATGTTCGAATAAGCCTCCATTAGCAGCAGAACAACTACCCAATCTATTATAAAAGTTTCATCTAACATTAGTTAATGTTTCTGGACTAATACCTCTCATTGAATCAGAGATCTTTTCTCTTAATTTTTGGAGAGAATTAGGACTATCGTCTTTAATTTCATATAGTTTGAACTTGATATATCCCCACATAAAAAAATCACAAGGTGTTAGATCAGGTGATCTTGCAGGCCAAAAAATATCTCTGTGGCCACTAATCAATCGATTAGGAAAAGTCGCACTGAGATATTCACTGACAATGCGAGAATTGTGTGCAGGACAACCATCGTGTTGAAACCATATGGAATCGAAAGGTATTGGTAAATTATGAAGGGCTGGGACAATTTGATTTTGCAGAAGTTCCAAGTATTTCCGCCCAGTCAACATACCGTCTATAACAAATGGACCAATGATATGATTCCCTATTATGCCTCCCCAAACATTTACTTTTTGAGGACGCTGGGTACGAGCGACATAAATCTGACGAGGATTTCCCCGAGACCAATGCCGAGCATTCATTGAATTGTGACGGCCATGCAATGAAAACGTACATTCATCGTTAATTATTTCACTGTACCTTAATTGATTGTTTGATCATTTACAGATTAAAAAAAAAATAAAAAATAGAAACGTTATGAATTTAAAAAATGTCTTTCCGATGAGGATTCGAACCCAGGTCATCAGAGTCTTACGGCTCGTACAGCTAAAGATCCACTGTAAAGAATTTTTTTTTTAAATCCATTATGTTTTTATCTTTTATTTTTAAAAATCTTATAAAAAATAAAACAATTAGTTAGTAGACAAGGCGAAAATCTAGAGTTCGTTCGGAAAAATATTTCTATGAGATTTTTTTCCATATATAGGGGTGAATTCTATAACATTTCCGTTAAATTTAAGAGGCCTCTACAATTTAACTTTTAACAGTCCTCTTAATGTTTTGGGTAACATTGACATTCTATAAAGTAATATTATAGCAGACCGCTAAAATATTTTTTTGTAGAGAAATCCTCTAAAAGTTTTTCAATGAGATACGGCAACGTCGCACGTTGATCGTGTTGAAACTACTTGTAAGGTAGAAATTGACCAAAAACTAAGTGTCGGAGACCAAAAACTTAAGAAAGAAGAAGAAATTGAGAGTCTGCTTGACTTAATATTTTATTATTATTGAAAATATATTTCAGTTTATTTGTGTTCGCTTTGGTGTTATTTTCATTTTAATAAATTTTTATTATGTCTCGTGCTACACGAACAACAAAATCTCAAAAAGAGTTTTTAATAAGATTTTTAGAAGAAAATAAAATTCTAACAGGAATTAAAATTAATCCTAAATGAATTCAAAAAAGTTCATGTGTTATGATTCCTTATCTCGAATTATCTTTTGATGTAATCTGAATTCAGCTCTACAAAAAAAATAAAAAATTTGAATTTTGTTATTGGTATGACACATGGATTATTAAGTAAACTGAGAGTTACCTTTTATTATTATTTATTATTTCATCAACTAAAACTTCGCCAAATATGTCATAAAAAGACATTTGTCTTTTTTAATTGTTTATCTGCACTATAATATATAAATAACAAACTAATAGTCATATAAACCTAACCAAACAAAAATAATCAAATGATATTTAACGGGCTGCTAAATATAGATAGATAGATAGATAGATAGATGGTTTATTGGTAATACATCAATACAAAAGTATTTTTTACAAGTCAAAGATAAAATATGTCAATATAGTTAATAAACACATAAATATAAACACAAAACATAAATACAGTGTTTTAAAATATACTTACAACAATTACAACAAATTAAAATTGGAGGTGAAATACTCCGCATACGTAAAAAAGGCATTCACTACAAGGTAATTCTTAATTTTCGCCTTAAACTGATGAAAATTGAGAGCTTTTATTCTAGCTGGCACTAAGTTATAGAATTTTATGGCTAAATACCTTGAACCATTTCTGGATCTCTCAAGACGGCTAAATTCTGGTATAATATTATTATTAAATCTGGTGGGATACTTGTGAAAATCTACATGCGCATTGTATTGACTAAGTAATAAGTCAAAATTTGTAAAGCTCTAAAGGAGTTTCTACAATCTGCTCTATAACAGAGCCCAGAGATAATACGAACACACTTTCTTTGTTGTGCAAACACTTTATCAATGTGACAAGAGTGACCCCAGGAGAGAATAGCATATGTCAGATGAGAATAAAAATTACTATGATAGGCTGTTAAAATAGTTTCCCTGGAAGTCACCTGAACAAGGTTCCTAAAGAGGAAAAGTTGTCGGGAGAGCTTTTTCGATAAAACAACTATATGTTGTTCCCAGGTTAATCCTGCAGCCAAATATATTCCCAGAAACTTCGCTCTGGTTACACGTTGTGGTAGAGCAGCGTTTTCAACGTAAGTGTTATTTCTTAGAGTAAAATTAACACTTTGTGATTTAGAGTTGTTCAAAGAAAGACGGTTAGTTAAAAACCAATTGAATAAGTTTTTTTCAGATGTTTGGTAATCAAGGATGTCGAATTCAGAAGGGTGATAGCTTGTATAGAAAGTAGTGTCATCAGCAAATAAAACAGTGTTAACTGTTTCATTTTGAGAGTACACTAGATCATTAATATAGATAAGAAATAATACTGGACCCAAAACCGAGCCTTGAGGGACACCAAACAACAGAGATTGTTTTTGAGAATCACACTGGTTGAAGTAAACATATTGATCATGATTTGATAGATATGAATCAATTAGTTGAATAGCATCACTATGAAAATTATAATAAGGAAGTTTTCCAAGCAAAATACTATGTGTGACACAATCGAAAGCCTTAGTAAGATCTAAAAACGATGCAAGAGTATCAAGATATTTTTCAAACCCTTCCAAAACATTACTAGTAAAATGATCAATAGCTAAAGTTGTTGTTTTATTTTTTAGGAATCCGTACTCGTTTATGGCAAACAGTTTATTAGATTCAAAATGTAGAATAATTTGATTTTTTTAAATTTGTTCATAAACTTTTGATAAAATGGGAAACAAAGAAATGGGTCGATAGTTGTTATAATCATCAATAGAGCCTTTATTCTTAAACAGATGTACTACCTTTGCAGTTTTGAAAACTTGAGGATAAGTATTACAAGATATTGATTGATTTATTAAAGTTGTTAGAGGTTGAACAATTATATCTTTTATTGTTTTAATAATTTTTGTGTTAAACCCATCAGGATCTTTGCTGTTACTATTTTTTATTTCTGTAATTTCTGTAATAGCTAAAGTCAACTTCACTAAAGTTCACTGGCTGAAAGCTAAAACACGGGATATTTTTCTGTGGTATACACTTTAAATAGTCATCAAGAGTTAGCTGAGGAACCTCAAGTTCATTTATTACTCTCTCAGCAGTTCAGCAGAAGTGGCTATTAAAACTATCTGCATTGAGTTTAGAATTATCAGTGAAGAAAACATTTTTATGTTTGTTACCATTAATTAGTTTCCACATAGCTTGTTGAGAGTTGCCAGAATTTTTTATAAACCTATCATTTGCATTAATTCTTGCAAGTTTGATGGCTTCCCTTTACTCTTTTCTAAGTTTGATAATGGTACTTCTAGGTGCAGCAATGGGACCGTTTCTATTTATTGCTATAATAAATTGAAGTCTCTCACGCATTTTTCTCAAAGTGTCATTGAACCAGTTTACTTTTTTACCTGGATTGTTTTTATTCAGCAATTTCGATTTTTCTGGAAAAGAGATATTTATGGAATTTAATAATACATCAATTAGCATTTTAAATTTTAAATAAATAAGAGGACAACTCCTGACATCCTCCAAAATATTCTGTTTTAGCGGGAGTTTTAACGGTTTAGGTTGATTATGATTTTAACAGATGCATAAGTTACGGAATACAAAAATAACTTAAGCGGACGCTAAAGTTTTAGAGACCTCTAAAATTTAACGGAAGTGTTACAGAAAACACCCCTAATATTGGCGAAGAGTTGTTAAAATTTTTTTATACAATTTTTTTTAAATAAATTGTAACAATTAACTTTTTCGGTTCGGACAATTTTTTTATTTGTTGAACTATTATAAACAATATCACTCTTAAAGTCTGTTGCATATTTTCTGTATACTTATCGTTTTCAAGTTATAAACAAATTAGAACTAAAAAAAAATTTTAAAACTCAAAAAAAAACAACTAACAAATATCATATTTGAATTCTCCAAAAATCTAAGTTTAAGTTCAAACCTTGTATTATCATTTTATATTCGATAAGTATTTTGGAATTATGTAATTTTAAAATATTGTTTTTTAATCGTTAATAAAGCTCTTATGACAGGCCGGGCGCTCCGACTCCAGAGTGTATGAGAGGGAGAAACAACATCTATTTCACAAATTTTTGCTTTAGATTAATATTTTTACTTTTTTTGGTTACATTATCAACAAAAAATATTTGTTATAAGTTTTCTTTCAATTTGATCGTTTTCGAGTTATAAATAATTTAAAACTAAAAAAAAAAACGAATAAAAATATTTTCAAGGCTCAAAATCACAAGTAGAAAATATTTTTAAAATCAGTAAGTGCCTAAATTTAAGCTTAACACTAGAAGCACCAGAGCGGTCATTTTGACTGCTTCTCATTTTTGACACTCTGTATTACCTATTCATAAATGTTTTAGAAACTTGATAATTTATGACTTTTCCTAGATCTATTTGAAGATTATAATATCTCTTTTACAGGTACTTAGCGTAATTACTTTTTAAGATATGGTAACGTATACCTAGAACTACCATATAGCAGTCATTTTGACTGCTTTCTATTTTCGACCCTCATTAGTCTAGAGTATTACTCATTCATATTTATTTTACAAAATTTATGATTTGGGACTTTATTATTTACTTGAAGATTATAATTTCTCTTTTACAGGTACTTACTATAATTACATTTTGAATATATTTATGTTGATGTCTACCTAGAAAAATGCGGTCCTGATGACGAGGTACTAATTTTTGTTATACTTTTCTGGGAAGTTTTTACTTATTTTATGTATAAAATACATCGAAAACATTTGTTATTATGTAGTTTGAGTATACTCTTTGCAATTGCATGTTCAATCTGTATCTTGATTAATTTTACATTGTGATTTTTATTATTTCTGCTGTTATCATGTCTCGCCGATATTTGACTCAGCAGGAGCTATTAGAGTGTCTACAGAATTTGTCAGAAGATGAATCTGTAGCAGAGTTATCTGATGAAGATGTATCCGATAATGAAGTTGATGAGTATGTGCCTAATACAGTTGATCAAGAACATTCATCGGGCAGTGATTCTGAAGGTGAAGTTGAGATTGAGCTGATGCCCAGTACTTCTGCTTCAACTTCGAATGCAGACTTCAAAACATCTTCAGACATGATTACCAACCAGGTAAGAGGAATTCGCAGAATCAATTTAGAGAATTCTTCCATAGATACCATAGGATAGGAGTTACTTGACAACAATGCTAGTACACCAGGTAAGCAACTATATTATATTAGTAGCTTCTATTTATGTATTCACTTAGGTGTATAATATTTTTGAACATATTCTTCTTGATGTCACGAATATTGGCGATAATCATGGCAATATTTACCTAATCTGCAGGATGTTCTTCTTCCAGGACCCCGTTTTCCAAATATTTTTCCTTGCAGGATGACTTGTAGAAGAGCGCATCTAGATTCATTTCGCACAATGTTTTCGAAATATTGTAACTTTCGAGATTTGATAGTGGTCCACGGGATTTGAAGTGTTCTTCGATTTAGCCACAGCTCGAATGCTTCCAATTTTCTGCATATATTTTCGTCAAGGTCAACTATTCAACACCATAAAAAAGAACAGAGAAGACGTAGCATCGCAGCATCCTTACTTTTATATCAAGAGAGAGGTTATGGCTCTTGAAGAAGGCCCCCATCTAGTTGAAGGTGGATCTAGCTTTTCCGATGTGCGCTCTTATTTCTTGGTTGTTGTTCCATTCTTTATTTATTACGTGCCATTTATTTAAATAAAGAAATAAATGAGTATATACCTGCATACTAATTAATCTCGTTCATTTTAGGAAGGCGTACCAGTCAAAATGTTCTAAAGGAAGCTGCTAGGCCAACCCCTCATGCTAAGAGAAGCATTATTAGAGATTCTGCAGCTAGTGCATGGCGGCTGTTGATTGATGAATGCATACTCCGTAACATAAAATTATGTACTGTTGCTGAAGGTAGAAGAAAACTCAAAGATGAAAATTGGCAAATTTCTATTGAAGAAATCGAAGCATTTATATCCTTACTGTATGCTAGGGGAGCTTATATGGCACGAAATGTTAGCATAAAGATGCTGTGGTCGGGTACATGGGGTCCAAAATTTTTTCAAGAGACGATGTCTAGAAACAAATTTACACAAATAATGAGTTTTATCCGTTTTGATATGAGAAATACCAGGTCTGAGCGATTATCAACAGATAAATTTGCACTTGTGTCGGGAATTTATAGAGAATTGTATATTATGTTATACACCTGGCGAAAATATACCTATCGACGAACTGCTTTTTTACACGAAGGCAAGATGCCGCTTTACCCAGTACATGGCGAATAAACCCGATAAGTTTGGAATTAAATTCTGGCTTGCAGCTGATGTCGAGTCCAAATATTTGTTGAACGGATTTCCTTACCTAGGGAAAGATGAACAATGACCAGCCAATCAACTTCTGGGAGAACATGTTGTTAGCCGTCTAATGGAACCATTTATAAATAAAGGAAGAAATGTCACGACGGATAATTTCTTTACATCCATAAAGTTGGCAAAATAATTACGAAAGAAGGCTACCAGCATTGTTGGAACAATCAACCGAACAAGAAAAGATATTCGACCGTCAGTAAAAAATGAAAAAATGGAATTGTACAAAACAAAAATTTTCAAACACGAAGACTTGACGCTAACGGCGTACTAGAAAAAAGTCAACAAAAATGTTCTAGTGCTGAGTTCTTTACACTCAAATGATATTAAAATGGGCACAGATAAAAAGAAAAAACCGGAAACCATGATCTTCTACAACCAGACAAAATACGGAGTAGACGTTGTAGATCAGATGGCTAGACTGTATTCAACCAAATCTGCTTCAAGAAGATGGCCGTTGCAAGTTTTTTTTAATATTTTAGATATGGCAGAAATAAATGCTTGGGTTCTGTATAAGAAAGTTACGGGCAGTCAAATATCTAGGCAGGATTTCCTACTTCAGTTAGCAGAAGAATTGCGAGAAGATCACATGACTAAGGGCAGGACAACATCAACGGATACAAATCCAAGAGGTACAAAAAAACCACCAAATAATAAACGTAAGCAGTGTCAAACAGGGAATTGCAACAAAAATAAAACATTTGAAATTTGTCATACATGTAAAAAATTTGTGTATGGGTCATGTACAAGCAAAATTGAAAAATTTTGCTACTGCATAAATTGTACTTAAATAATTATATAATTTATTTAAATATATTAAATATGTCTTTTATTATTAGTTATTACCTCAATATAGGTTTTTATCAAATAAAAAAGAATACAAAAACGGCTGGCAATAGAAAATTCTAATATCCGTCATTTTGACCGCCGGTGGTGCTTCTAGGTATGCACAAATGCTGGTGCTTCTAGTGTTAAATTTTCTTTTATTAGCTTCTGGTGAAAATTCTGGGCTTATTTTATTTTAAAACATTGTTTTTAATTGTAGGGCTTTAAAAGTGCATAGTATAGCTGGTGCTCATTTTCACATTGAGAATTCGAACTAGCAATAATTTGTGCCATAGATCTTATTTTTCTCTCCTATACACACCGCAGTTCGAGCGCCTATCCTCTCATTAGCGCTTCATTAACGAATAAAAACACTGTTTTTAAATTAAAAAAGCCCAAAATACTTATAGGAAAATAATGGAACTAAGTTGAACTTGAACTTTTTTCCTTGGTGGAATTGGGATTGGAATTTAAAAATAATATTTTTTAGTTATGTTTTTTAGTCTTGAAAATCGTAATTTTATAAGTAAGTTTATAACTTGAAAACGATAAAAATTTCAGAAAAATTACAAGAGACTTATTTTGTTTAGAATTACCTAAAAGATAAAAAAATTTTAATACAATTTTAAAATATATTGTGTAATATTTAAAATTATTGACTTACTGGGGTTTGTGTGTAAAAGGAATACGAGCGATGGGGACTAAATGCTAACTCAACAAAAACGAATTACATGTGCATAGGAGGAGCTAAAAACGATAAACTAGACTTAGAAAATGGAAATCTTATTTCGTCAATTTTCGAATATATCTACTGTAGGGGCAAAAACTTTGGCTGGATTTGGAAAACTGAATTGGATCTTGAAAAGCACTAAAATAGAACAGTATTTAACAACCAGAATTTACGATCAATATTTCCTCCCTATACTCGCGTATGGTTTACAGACGTGGACACTCACCTAGTCCAATATAAATAAAATAGTAAAAGCACAAAGAGCGATGGAAAGATCAATGCTCGGGGTGAGACTTATAGACAAAAAACAAACAAATGGATTAAAAGCAAAACGAAAGTAAAAGGCACAGAACAACATGCTGCCAAATTAAAATGAAGCTTTGCAGGACACAATGCCCGACTAAAGGATAAGAGATGGAACCACGACATATAACAGTGGAGGCCATGGTTAGAAAAGAGAAGCAGAGGAAGGCCACAAATGAGATGGGCTGATGATATTAAGAAGATCGGAGGACACAACTGGAAGCAAGTGGAGCAAAATAGAAGACACTGGATTGATTTGGGGGAGGCCTATGTAAAAAGTTGGATTACTGAAGGCTGAATAAGAAGAAGGGACAAAAACAGCAAGATATGGACGCACTGAAACAAAAATCTAAAAACAAATTAGAAACGGGAAAAAATAATGCGCGCACGAAACTAGAAATTGTATAGCAATTTTAAATAAAATAGGAATATGACAATAAATGTTAAAAAAAGAATTAAAATCAAAAAGTTATTGTAACGAAATTTTATTTTAACCTTTTATAGTCTGTATTGTAAATTTATTTCTTCCTTACATGTCAGCTGCAACGGAGACAAACATCATCAAAGCTGTTGTTTCATTCTGAATGTAGTTGCTGCTGCAATATATAAGCTAAATAAATTTGATTACTTTCTGTGTCTATTGACATAGCAGAAAAAATAAAAAAATATAAAATAAAAAACAGAAAACCCACTATTTTAGAAAAAATATAGCAAAAGCAGTAGTTTGTACGGATATGTACAAAGTATGATATACTATCGCTAACCGAATATAATATTGGATTGGCAGTCACCTGAGCAAAAAAAAAATGAAAAAGACCGAAAACAACATTGATTTCTTCTTCTTCTTCTTTAGGTACCATCTCCTCTAAGGAGGTTGGTAATCATCACAGCTATTTTCACTTTTGAGAGTGAAAATAGCTGTGATGATCACAACATAGCTTAATTGAGTTCAAAAATTATATATATTTTATTATTGATTCCAAGCCAGTGGAAAGTGGTAACCGCTTTCTGCGTCTATTTATATAGCAGTGAGTAGAATAAATTAAAAACCAAACATTGTAACTGTATGTAATATCATGAACCATAACTTAAATATTCAATGCAAAAAATTCAGTGTTCAGATCGAAAATTATTTAATATGAAGTTCTAAATACATAAAAAGAAGAGGGAAAGAAAGAATAAATAAAAGGATATATTAAAAAAATATTATAAGAGCATATTTCAGCGAAAATAAGGAAAAAGTGTTCAAAAATATTATGCTTAGAAAACCCAATAAAAATGGGATTTACGCAGAAATCAAAGAAAATAAGAACTAAAATGACGGTTAAGTTGTACTGATAGCGTACTCCTAGTTTTTAATAAAAACAAGTGGTTTTATTAAATAGTTTTTTAAAATTAAAGTGTTTATCTACTAGATACTACTACGTAAGTCATCTATACGTAATTATTATTTTATTATTGTGAAAAGAAAACGTCAAATAATAAATATACACTACCGTACAATCATTTTGTGAGGTTAGCTGCTTTAAATAGCTTATAGTAGCATGCGATTGGTTTTTCATTTACCAGAGTCGGAGTAAGGCCTTCGCTACCGCAGCTTAAAATGACTTCAAACAATGTAAACACACCTTCCGATCTAACCAGTCCAGTAAATCAACGTTCGAATATCACAAACAGTTATGCTTCAGCCGCTTCACATTCTTTTCCGAGTAAGAACCAAGCAATTGTATTTAGTTGTATGGATAATGCTAAACTGCAGGATTACCTCATTCCTTTGGGTACAATCATCAACCCAAAAAATATTATTTTTTCATCTAGATTATCTCATAATAGAATCTGCATGTATTTGGCAAACAAAACCGTAGTAGATAACTTCATGACACAACATGGTTCTATAGAAGTACTCGGCGAAGTTTTAACAGCACGAAGACTTGCCTCCAGCAGAAAGACTAGTCTTGTCTGGAGTCTGCCCGTCAATTTCTCAAGTATTAGTTGAAGAATTACAGAATATCGGTTTAAAGCTTATTTCCCCAATAACATTTCTGAAAATTAGCTCGACTCTTCCCGAATATAGTCACATATTGAGCTTTCGGATGCAAGTTTATATAAGCCCTATAACATCACCAATTCCAGATTCTATTCTAATAAATTTCGACCAAACACCTTACCGCATATTTTTGTCACAAGGTACACTCACCTGCTTTATTTGCAAAAATACAGGACACATATCATCCCAATGCAAAACGAGTTCAGTAACGGAATCAATTCATATTGAGTCAAACAATGAAGTACCAAATCAAACAGCTTAAACAAGTATACTACACAAGGTACCAAACACCCAGCAGTCATCAAGTTATCCATTATCAAATCCGAGCATATCACCTACACCTACAAATCTCCACGACAAAGAAACTACTAGTACTCCTCCTCATAGCAACACTTTTAATCAACCTCATTCAGCGGCAACACCGTTTTCACAAACTTCGGAAGCAATATTTTCCAATCTATTAGCTCCTTTTCCATTAGATACAACTGCAGAAAATTCTAATAAAACTGATACATCACCACAATTTTTTAAAACAACCAATTCAGTACCTCCAGTACTTCCAAATGTAATAAAGCCACATCATCTAAGTGAAAACTCTAATAGCAATTGCGAAAACGCAAGTTCTTCCATAAAACGCAGTATTGGTGAGATCGACACGCCTCCTTCAGATTCAGCAATTTCATCAGAAAATCTGTTTGCAAAACCCAAACTCTCTAAACCAAAAAAACCGCGCTCATCTAAAGTTCAATCTACACGGGAAACTCTTGAAAATTTCATTGATAATTATACCCCACCATTCGTTTTAAATTTCCACCAATTATCCTTACTGATTGATAATGTCCAAGGCTCCCCCGACACTATTAGCGTCGTTAAAGAATTTACAACTGATATGGTTGGTTTACTCCATCTTTTACAAAGCAGCTATCAATATGCAAATGATAGATCTACAAAAAGCAAGTTTACAAAACTTCAAAAGAAACTATACACCCACTTAGGGAAAGAGATTTCTGACTTAGAAAGTGACTCTTCTGTAGACAATCGTTCAGTATCATCTAACTCCGAATCTGTTAACAACATTCAACTCGATACTTCAATGGAACATTTATGGATTCTTCCATCGTCTCCCTATGCTACAGCTTCTTTTATCTGAATATTGTCTAGATATTATTTGTCTACAGGAGACAAACTTAAATACCAATCAGTTGTACAATTCAAAAAATTTTACTTGTTTCCACAAAGACCGTACAGATGCAAGTTGTGCAAGCGGTGGTGTAGCAATACTAGTAAACAAATCCATCGAGGCGATACAAATTACAATAGTCAGTGATTTGGAGGCCGTTGCTATCAGAATCATATCTATGAGGTTAGTATCTATTTGCAATGTTTACCTTCCTTGTGACAAACAAGTAAGTTCTGATAGCCTTTGCAGGTTATTAGAGCAACTGCCACGTCTCTCTACATTCATTAAAACACATTTTTCCGAAACATTCTTTTGAAAAATTGCTAAAATACCAGCTTTCCCAAGCTCATGAACATGGAAGAAGCGTCCAGTTTTTATGGGTACCCTCACACGTCGGAATAACAGGAAATGAAGAAGCTGACAGGATTGCACGAGAGGCAATTTTAAGTGATTTGTCGGAGCCGATAGGCAAGTATGTTTCCAGTGGCGAAATGAGTGGTCTCAAACTAATTCCAATTTAAATAAAATCAAAAAGAATGTGTCTCAGTGGTTTCCATCGTCGCGCAATAGACGAGAACAAATTGCGGTTGCGCGTTTACGTCTAGGACATATCAGATTAACGCTCTCCTACCTCTTCACAAAGAAAAATCCACCTATATGTGATCAGTGTAACATCCGATTAACAGTCGAACACTTTTTAACAATTTGTAGTAAATATGACCAAGAAAGACAGCGCTACAAGATCCCAAACGCTCTACCACAGGCTCTAGGTCAAAACTGTTCCTGTGACAATATAGTGAATTATCTCAGATCCATAAACATTTTGTATAATCTGTAGGTGTTTAACTTTGTTATTTATATTTTGTTCCGTCGCTAATAACCTTTTGGTGGATGCGACATCTTTTTCTAATAAAAAAAAAATAAAAAAAAAAAAGAACTAAAATATGGAGAAAAATATGGACGAAAATTAAAAATATGTGCAAAATATACCTATAACAGGTTATAACAAAAAACATATGTGGTAAAAATTTAAACAAAGAACCGTTTTAGCTTTAAAATTCTTTGAAATTTTTATAAATTTTAGATTTTTCTACTAATTTTGCACATAGTAGTTCCGCCAGGTATTAATTTTCGCAAAAATTAGAAAAAATGCTCTTTAAAAAGCTTTATTGAAAGTAAGCTTTGGTAATCTCTTTCTAATTATTGCGAGTACATATAGCGTTAAGCACACTTAAATTCCATGTAAGCTTTTCCAATTTTGAATATTTTTCAAAGTTCATCGTGTCTAAACAATCCCAGTTGAAATGAAAGCGACTAATTTCCATAAATTCGAAATATATATTGTCGGACACATAAAATCGCAATTTAATCAGAAATTCTCATATTAAATCCACCCCAAATTGATCCTAAATCCGTTTTTATTCGATCTGAGTCACGTTCAAAATGATGTACATTCCCATCGGGTTTTTTCAACAATAGCCATAAGATTGTAAAATTAAAAAGTGGTTTACTAAATTTATGATAATAAAATAAAACAAACAATATTTGTTATTATTTATGTATTTAAATAATGAATTACTATTTAAATGGGCATAAGCCACAATTAAAGATTAAAATACGTTTATTGACGTTTCAATTTCCACTTCGGAAATCGCTCTTATTTTGTATTTTGAGAACGATTTCCGAAGTGGAAATTGAAACGTCAATAAACGTATTTTAACCTTTAATTGTGGCTTATTCCCATATTTAAATAGTAATTAATTTAAAATGCCACAAGAAAATAGCTTCAGAACAATATTTAAATAATGGTTTATGATGCACCCTAAACAACTAAAACCCTTTCACGTGTTTGCAATACCGAACAAAGCGACAAACAAATTAATTACAAGTATTATAGAGAGTAAAGTAGAATGGTAAAAGTATTTTTACTGTGTACGGTTTCTTTTATTTCGTTTTAATAATAATTTTCTAGTAACAATAAATTTTGTCTCTCACGCACTGTCAGCTCGACGCTTTGTGTGTTCATTTTTCGAGGGGACTGTATGAAAAATTGCTTCCACTGCAGCTTTTTTTATCGGATACTATGGAAGATTCGGAATACTGAAAATCAATTTATACACTCGAATTTGAAACTATATTTTAAAGTTTTGTAGTAACAATGACACACTCATATATATATATATATATATATATATATATATATATATATATATATATATATATATATATATATATATATATATATATATATATATATATAAGAAAAAAGAAGAAGTACTTGTGACTCGTTTGGAACAAATATATAACTGATTTGGATGGGTTGGAGTCAATAAAAGGGCTATTGGTTAACTATTTTTTTATTCTCGAGCTTTCAATTGTGTTTACAATTATTATCAAGAGCTAAAAAAGACAAAATACTTACAAGGTTGAACTAAAAAGAAAAAACAATTTTTGTTAACTTACCAAATAAAAATTAGTTTAGTAAAAATTACTGCTGATACATTTTCAAAATATTTAATACAAAAATGTTTCAATCCAATAAATGTTTCTCCGAAAATTTTTATAATTTTGAAAACATTTTTTTTTTTTTTAATACAAAAATAATTGAATTTATAAATAAGTTTAAATAGCAACCAATTACAAATAGCCTCAATGTCATAAATGCCAACATAAAATTTTTATTTTTGACAATTATATTGCCAAAAGTAAAATTTCGTTTAAACATTCGTTTTTGTTTAGTAACAAAAAGAAGAAGATTTATTCACCGTTGACAGATGTCTGAAAGAATGTGACAGATATATGGAGAATTAAATATGACATTTTACAAGTTTTATATATAAATCATAAAGAAAGAATATAATTATAAATTTTACTTAAATTTTGAATTTCTGATCTTTTGTTTAAACTATTATCACTTTTGCTAATACAAACCATTTCCAAAAAAGTCCTTTTAAATTTATTACTTTCACTACATAAAATTTTAATGTTATCAAAATCCATAATATGGTCTTTATCGATTACATGCTCTGCCAAAGCACAAGATGGTTTTTTAATTCTGCAATCACTTATGTGAGAAATAATTCGATTTGAAAGATTTCTTCCGGTCTCACCAACATATTCAGCCTCACACTGAGTACAACTAATGCTGTATACTAAATTCGTTTTTTCAAATTTGTCTATAGGATATTTAGTTTTAGAATATAAAGATGAAATAGTTTTGATGTTCTTTGTTGCTATTTTTATATTGTCAATGACTTTTAGTGTTTGTATTAATTTAGGTGTTAATGATGGTATAAAAGGTAGTGAATGATAATATATGTTCTGATTGTTAGATACAATGTTTTGAGATTGAGCAAAAAATTGTGTTAAATTATTTATATTACCAATATTAGAAAAAAGCATCCTATGTAGCATATCTGGAGGATAAGAGTTTTCAATTAGAATATTTTTTAATAATTGAAGATCTTCTTGTAGATAATCTGGATGAGAAAGTTTTAAAACACGTTCTTTTAATCCTGTTATAAGGTGCATTTTCATTTTATTTGGATGGTGAGAGTAATAGCTTATAAATTTGTTCAGAAAACCCATATGTAGTAACAGATTTATAAGCTATTACTCTCACCATCCAAATAAAATGAAAATGAACCTTATAACAGGATTAAAAGAACGTGTTTTAAAACTTTCTCATCCAGATTATCTACAAGAAGATCTTCAATTATTAAAAAATATTCTAAATTCTAAAAAAAAATTTAAAAGGACTTTTTTGGAAATGGTTTGTATTAGCAAAAGTGATAATAGTTTTCAAAATTATAAAAATTTTCGGAGAAACATTTATTGGATTGAAACATTTTTGTATTAAATATTTTGAAAATGTATCAGCAGAAATTTTTACTAAACTAATTTTTATTTGGTAAGTTAACACAAATTGTTTTTTCTTTTTAGTTCAACCTTGTAAGTATTTTGTCTTTTTTAGCTCTTGATAATAATTGTAAACACAATTGAAAGCTCGAGAATAAAAAAATAGTTAACCAATAGCCCTTTTATTGACTCCAACCCATCCAAAACAGATATATATATATATATATATATATATATATATATATATATATATATATATATATATATATATATATATATATATATGTATATATATTTGTCTATGTTTAAACCTAGATTAATAGAGATTAATACTATTACAGAAATTCATATTACACCCACGGCTTCCCGCTTGACCCACGTCGATTATCATTGCGCCGAGCTTTCGACAATATCTTCGATGTCTTCTTCAGGGCTTCGGAGGTCCCAGATTCCCGAGCCACCAAACACTGCTACAGTGATAACTAATCAATTCATTACTGGTGCTGGAAATAGAGTAAGGGTCATTTATACCGTCGGTGATAACGTGCCTTGGATAAAGGTTGGCGTGAGTGACAGCGTGGGGATTGGCGCGGTGGTTGATTGTTGCGAACATTTCTGACAGCAGAATTTTTAGTTTCAGGTGGAGTGGACGGTATTTTCTTTATGAGAGGTTCCAAGTCGAAGGTAACCGTGTGCCGCCATCTCTTTTATTGGGACAATTTGGCCTTTCTTCAAATTAGAAATATTTAATATATACATTTCCTATATCAGAGATCGCATTTGGTTAAATACACGAAATAAAATAAAATTGTACCTGTAGCCATCTCCAAAAAAAGTTATACGCTTTTTTTCGACAATAAATTATTCTTAGGTTATATACACCCAACCTACGGGTCTATAAAGATAGAAAAATTGTGATGAGTATTATTTTTTAATCACATAAAAAGTAAAAATAGGAGAAAATTGATTCAGGATGTGTCAAAACATATGTTTAAATTCGCCAAAATCCATTATAACCGCAAAAACATGATTTTTGGGGGAATACCTATAAAAAACCTTGATTTGATCTATGGTTAAGTCTATAACATGGAGAAAATTCCACAAAACTCATAAAAAAACACATCAAGATATCACATCATACGGAATAATTTGAAAAAAAATCAGAGATATAGATTTTGATCAAATACACAAAATAAAAAAAAGTTGCCCCTGCAGCCCCTCCTAAAAACAATTAAACGCTTTTTTCAAAAAGAAATGCATTTTTAGGTTACGTATACTTAACCTACACTAACCTAAGTCACAGACATATATGTTTAAGGATAGTGATGGTACTATGCAGAAATCTTGTAAGGTATTCTTTCTTGATACCTTAGGATATAAGAAAAGTTGTCATAAGGTTAACATATATATTATGGAATAGCAGGTGGAACAAAAAAAAAGGTAAAATTACTTGAGATAAAATAAACATTTCAACCATGGTCTGATAGTTTCACCATTAATTTTTTTTTAATTTTTATTTTATTATTTGTATATTTCACAACATCGTAAATTGTTATAATAAAAAGTTATTTGTTATTAAAATCTATGTTTAAATATGCAATTTCATCCTTCTCAAAATAAATTTTTGCAAATTTTTCTCTGTTTTGTGTAAAACTAGAGGTCACTGGTTATAACAAAGAAAAAATGCAATATTTTGACTGTGAATAAATTATCGGAAATAGCAAATATTGATTGTGAATAAATTACGATAATTAGCTAACTTAACTCCTTGCTGTTATCTGTAAAAAGAAAAAGATTTAAAACCCACAAGGAAACTAAGTTCCTGTATTTGGCTGTATACCATATATTAAAAAATTTTTGAATAAAATCCTTTATAAAAAGGTATATAAAAAACCCAGTTGGGCTATGTTAAATTGACAAAACGTTTTCGGAATAAGTATTTCATCATCAGTGTCCTAAAAAAAGTATTTAACCACTTAATTAAAAAGAACATGAAATAATTTAAGTTTTGACTAAGGTTAATGTAAAATGTGGTTAATACTTTCCAAAATCAACCAAATTCACCCCACTATCAAGTTCAATAAAGAACTAAATATACTCAGACAAATAGCAGTCAACAACGGATATGATCACAACATCATCAACAAACTCATCCACAAAAAACACCTTAAGACCCTGCGGAAGACTGCGTTCCCCAGAGACCTTACCACCAAACCCAACTATGTTTCACTCCCTTTCTATCATGAAAGTCTTTCTGGAGATATTCGAAATCTCATCCAACGTTCGGTTGAAAACACCCATGTTTCTTTCAAAGTACCCAGAATTTGGGACAACATATTTCTAATTCCAAAGATCCTATCAATTATATGAACCGGAGTGGAGTATATAGACTTAAATGTTCAGATTGCAATGTCACCTACATAGGTAGAACATGCAGATCTTTTTCTTCACGCTCTCTAGAGCACATAAAAAGAGAAAATACTTCCACTTTCTCTCAACATCTCAAAGAACACAACCACACCCTCAATATCCCAGACGACGTTTCACTTATCCACAATATCTCCCAAAAAATTTCCTCAAATTAGATTTATACGAAGATCTTGAAATTCATAAAGAAAAACAAAAAAGCCCAAATTGCGTTAATCGTCATGTTTCATTCAATCGAGATTTTCTCCCTCTCCATCGCCAACTATTCTCCTAACCCACATCCCCAATTTACTTCTACAATTAAAATCTATATTCATTATTAGTTCACCTAATACTCATCTTCCTTAGTTCACTCTAAAAACTTTTCTTCCAATACATCTTACTCTCCATCTATCCCACTCTTTTCTTTTCAACCCAAACTTCATGTCTTAATAACTATAACCAATACTTTCCATGCTTCCATTTGGACACTTCCAAATTCAGATCAGATCATCCGTCATCCACCACCCATTCCATATTATTAAATTCCTATTTTACTTCTCTACACAATTCCCTCAGGGTTTGGCTTCGGTTCTCTGGGGACCTTAGCCTTCCGTAGTCTATCCGTTTATCACAATTTTCTCAAAAACACCTTAATTTTCATTCTCTTTACTCAAATTTAACAGAGCCACCTACAACAATTTCATTATACTATTATAGTCAATATAGACCAATAGTTCATTCAACTTACCAACTTATAACTTAATCTTTTATTTTCCCTATGTACCTAGTGTTGCTTTACAACAGATAGGGCCTTTTCTCAAGTTATAAGTTGAGTACTTTACGACCAATATATTACAAAACCACTTCCAACCATCAAATTTTGTCCATTTCATATACTTGTCAACACACAAAATATAACTACATCACTCAGTTTGTCAACACCCAATCAGATATTTATATTAATGAACTTGCAACTCAAGAAGTTTTATATTTTCCAGGTACCAAATGTTGTTTTTTTGACATACAGGGCCTAATATAATTGAGTTATAAGTCAATTTTTACATTAACTTTATATCACAATAGTTTTATTTCATTCATTGAATAACATTCTCACATATTGAGTCAATTATTAACAATATAAGTCAATTTTTACATGAACCTTATATCACAATAGTTTTATTTCATTCATTGAATAACATTCTCACATATTAAATATATTAATTCCTATACTTTTTCAAGAACCCAACTTCCCACATGTGTCTAGTTTCCATTTTCCAGGTACCAAATGTTATTAAAATATAAAGGGCCTTATATTAGAATCTTTTCATCACACCACTTGACACTGTATAGTTGGTTGCCTAACTATAATCACATAATTTTCTCACCACAATTTCATTTCAGATACATAATTTATAACAATAACATTGATGGTTGACACTGTTATAATTTTATTTTATTTCAACTTTCACAATTTTTAAACAACGTTGGCTTCTGTCTTAAATAGACATATACAGTTACACTGACTGCTCTGTCACAACTTCCGTCATAACCTGCCAAGATTGTCATTTCAATCAGTTGTTTTAATAAAGTCCTCGTAGACATACCGTCTCACGACTTGCAACTTAATGTAGAGTCATATGTCGCCATGTTACCAATCTAACGGTAACTTTACCATCTTAATTGTAAATTAGACATAATGTAAACTAAATTTCATTTAGTAATTTTTAAAGGGTTTTTACCCCCATATTAACCTTAGTCAAAACTTAAATTATTTCATGTTCTTTTTAATTAAGTGGTTAAATACTTTTTTTAGGACACTGATGATGGAATACTTATTCCGAAAACGTTTTGTCAATTTAACATAGCCCAACTGGGTTTTTTATATACCTTTTGATAAAGGATTTTATTCAAAAATTTTTTAAAAAGATTTACCTTTGAAATATTGGTGTATTAATTATTATAATCAGTGGAGTAGAGATGTCTTTGACCGTCGCAACGCTCGGCCGAGATACAAAAAAAGCGTAACCGGTCAACTGGATGCGTTTCGTTCGCTGTCTCAATAGGAAGTGTGGTGAGATAATCAGAAAACCGAGTGATTGTTCTTATTCTTAGGTAGTCTATGGGACAGGTGCTCTCCCATAAATTAGCGCTTTTGTATAGCTCTTTTGAATGGCGATAATCTAACTAAATGGTCACTGGAATATGATACTTTACAGCGGTTTGTGTGCTGGCGACATAATTTCCAAAAATAACAAAAGAAAGCCAGATTCTTTCAACTTAAAAACAGACTAAATGTGTTTAAGCTAGTTTTACATCGAGATTTTACTGAATAACAGAAAATAATATCTTTTAAAGCAAATAATTAATTAGAATACACCATTAACCTTTAACTACGGGCGCCCCTCCATTAGTCATAACTACGTGCGCGGTGTATTCTGTACACCACCGACTAAAAACGCAAATAAAAGCCACAACTAGGTATTTTTAGTACATATATTGTATATAATAAATGTAGGCATATATTTAAGAGAATGTGTTAACATAAAAAATAATACATAACGAAAATATAAAGATTAGCAACAAATATAAGAACAAAAACTCAACCACTTCTTTTTCTCTAAAAATAACCTTCTTGAGATTCTTGTATATTAGCTTAACATTAAAAATATTATAAAACTAGTATATAAATCTAAAAACTAGGAGTAAATAATCATTCACAAATGAACATATTTGAGAATATGTGTGCTATTCACTTTCGTTTTCTTCCTCGTTTGCGTCTACTTAATTACAATTTGCACTAATTGTAACAGAGTGCTCTTTACAAACCATTCTATTACATTTGTTGCAAGATATTGTTGTAACTCTATTTTTGCTCCTTCCACAACAATGGCACCTCCCCCGTTTTTTTGCTGGTGGTTCTTCATCGTGGTCGTCTTGTACGTTTTTGTATTTCTTCAAGAATATTTTTAAATCCAGAGGTAAACTCTGTATTTCCGCCCTCTCAGAAAGATGAGGTCTTATCAATGCCAATGATAATTCTTTTAGAAAAACTCTTCTATATTTTTGAGGATTGTCGATGTTGGCAGCATTGTACAGGATCTGGCTGTTAATTCCGGCAATATTCAGGAGTTGAAAAAACAATGCCATTGGCCATCTTCGTGTTCTTCGGGATACCGAATAGGTACTGCACATTTTGTCTACAGTGTCTACGCCTCCTTTATGTGAATTATAGTCTAAAATTATCATTGGTTTTCCTTTTTCGGGATCTACTGTAGAATTACTGTGCATGGTAGATAGAGTAATGACAGCTTTATTTTTTTTTGGTGTGTAGGATACAATGGTAACTTCTTTTTGAAAACCAAAAGTGGATGATCCAATTGGTGTTTTTTTTCTTGGTAAAAACTCTGGAGGTAGTTCCCTTTTATTTCGTTTAAATGTGCCAACCATCGTTATCTTTTCCTTCAAAAGGTCAATTGCCAACGGATAACTCGTATATCAATTGTCGCATGTTAAATTACGGTTTTTACCTTTCCAAGGTTGAAGCAGGCGATGGGTAATATCCGTTGGTGTGTTAGATTTTTTGTAGGGCCCTTCTGGTTGTTGACCACAATACACCTCAAAATTGGTGACATAAAAGGTCTGCGCGTCACATAACACAAACACTTTTAAGCCATACTTTGCCGGTTTACTTGGAATGTATTGCACAAAGTTGCATCTACCTCTAAAAGGTATCAACATTTCATCGATAGTCATTTCTTCTCCCAAGGAATAGTTGCTGCTACAGTTTTTCATAAACATATCAAGAGTAAAGAGAATGGCAGCAAGTTTGTCAATTGATTTTCGGTCCTTTCGAGTATCTTTGTTGTCAAACCTAAGAGCAGCAAGCAAAAATAAAAATCGATCTGCGCTCATACAGGCTCGAAAGTTTTTTGAGCCGGTACCATCTTTTGTCCACAATTCGAGGAAGTGTGTATGATTTTGTTTTTTAGTCCCTGCAAGAAATAATAATATAATCCTACTAATGCCATGATTTCCTGTTTAGTCGTATCTTTAGCCCGTCTTGGCCGTTCATAATTTAATCGCATTTTTGCAATCTGCAAATTTGTACATTCAACTATATTTTCTATGATTTCATTTGTAAAGAGTTTTTCAAAAGCACTTAGTTCCGTAGTAACATCTCTCGCACAAACTGTTGGCCCAGGAAATATCTTGACAATATTTTCTAAAGGAGTTTTAGTGTAAATTTGCTAAGAAGAGATTTCTTATACCATTTAGTTTTTCTGTCTTTTGCTATAAAATAATCATTGTCTTCATCAAGATCTGAACTGTTTTCAATGTTACTGTTTGTGTCCGAGTCAATCGTATATTGATTTTCGTCATTCAGATCAACTTCTGATTCAGTGTCGTGCTCCGTTTTTTCTATTAGCTCGTCGTCTGAAGTATCTGGGTCTCCACCAACATCTTCATCAGATTCTTCCTCAAATATAGCTTGAGCCATAGCTCTAAGTTCATCTTCTGAGAGTTTTTGGGGATTTCTTACTGGTACACGATCCCTGCAAAGTAAATATTTTGTAGTACCTCTCGATTTATAAACATTACGAGAAATATATAGAGGCAACGTTTGTAATTTTTATTATTTATTTCTAATTAATATTTCAAAGAGACATGACCGTATTGCTATGGAAGAAAGAACATGAAAAAACAAGACCACAAAAACAACTAGAAGGTCGTTAAATAGTCCAATAATAGGTACTCACAAATATCCAAATAGATAACGGTATATTAAGTTATGAGAAAATGCTAAAATAAAATATTTGATCAAATGTATTATCATAAAACTAGTTTTATTATAATAAAATGAAAGTTTTATTAAAAACAAATTACAAATTCTTTCATTCAAAACGTTGCAAAATGTCTAGCTTTTGTTACATATAAGTCGCTATACATTAATAATGCTATTTTTTAGTAGATAAACGTAATATAAATCTCACAAAATTTACTTACATAACTAGGTGCTTGGTGTACTACATACACCACTGGTAAACTTCTCCTGAATTTTTCCAACCGTCAGTCTATCTCTGCAGCAATCAATTTTACAACTGTTGAGGTTTATAGCTGACACATCAGAGATAGGTTAGGTAGAGGGACACATGCGCAACCAGTGCTTATCAGAAATAGCGGCCAATTTAGTGCGACTGGTGTACTGAGTACACCGTAGCCCGTAGTTAAAGGTTAAATAAGATCATATTATAGTACAGTACAAGAAAAATATTAAATGTAAAATATGAAAATAAAGACTAAATAATTTCCCAAACATTAGGTCCTTTGAGCCGGATTTGAACCAGCGAATTGTACAATAATTTTTGACCAACAAGCTCTATCTTTCTGTTTTGCTGCTAATTTTTGTGACTCTTCTGTATAATTGTTCTCATTGACCTTCATAGTAATCCATTGTTAAACTTCTTCTTCATTCAAAATAACTTTCTGTATTTCTATATTTCTATGCAGAATAATTGGCTCCATTGAAACGTTCAATATTAAATATATTCTTTAACGTACTTGTCATATTTTATTTCTATGGAGTTTTCTGGGTCCCTATCTAATCCAATTGTAGATTAAAACTTTCAAACTCTTTATTCCTTAGATTTATTTATATTTATACTCAATATTAATACATACTACATAGACACTGCACATTTCTGCCATGTGCTTCGGAATCATATCATATACTTATTAACCTGTATTTCTAATTATCTGTCAATCTGATTCACTCAATGACACCAAATATCACAAAAAGGATTAAGGGAAGTATTACACCATACACAAATTTTTACACTTTTCCCAACTTCTTCTTAAGGAATCTTCATTTCTCTTTCAATGATTATAATCGATAGAGAATAACCAGTTGCTTCATGTGGGAAACTTCTATAAGTTAGCAGGGATAAAGGAACTTAAAGTATCCCAATCTTTTTGATTATCAGCGACAAACATTGAAAGGTATTGGCAATAACTTCTATTATGTGTTTCGACCATTCCGTCTAATTGAAGATATAGACAGGTAATGCGAGTTTGCTTAATACGAAAGGTTTTCCTTAATTCTTGCTATAAATCTGACTTAAAATTACAGTTTTAGGCCGTTTTGAAAAATAATCCATCGCGTCCATTACGTACTTGTTTCCTGTATTAGACATTGCAAGTTAACCAAAAATATTCACTGTAAGTCGTCCAAAGGCGCTCCGGAAAGATATTCTGCCATTTTACTACTAGCTCTTGTTCTGAGACCTTTTCTACCATTAGATAAATTGAATTTCTTACAATTATTTTCTTCATCTCGGCAATAATTGATTCACTAGAATGGCTTAATTTTCATTAAGTAATCTTTTGATTGAACGCAATGAACAACGATATGACCTATTTTGGACCATACATCAAAGTAAAGTGCATGGTAAAAGAGGTCCAGGACGAAGAAGAATATTCTGGCTGCATAACCTGCGAAAATGGTTAAACTTAACCACTACCGGATTATTCAGGGCAGCAGTCAACAAAGCTAGAATAGCCATGTTAGTGTCCAACATCCGTAACGGATAGGCACCATAAGAAGAAGAAATCTTTTGACTTTAAAATGTCCTCCAGAAAGGCTACTATAAAGTTCTTACAATACACTTTTAATGTGTGATTTTGGCAGTACGAATTGTTGAACTGTACGGAATTCATTGGGACTTTCCCACTTTCGTTATAATACATTATTAAAAAGATACAGAAATTCCCATTGAGACCACGTCGCCTTTATAGTTTCACTATATTTGGTTATTTGGTTTTTATGTTGTTCTGTTTTTCTTCTAATTTATCTATTCTAGTAGTCATTTAGATAAGGAGGCTTAATCATGGAGTGTACAAGGTGAAGCAGCTTTTGTGAGAGTAGCTTCAACTTAAGATCGGCGTGGTATGCTTCTTGCGGATGATGAGTTATTTTGGGCTTAAGATGGAGATGTGAACTAAAGTTGGTTAGTATTTGTGGAGTAAATAGTGCAGAATTTATTATATTGCAATTCTGAGTATCAAAATCGCAAACGTTGTTTGTGGTCTAGAATGTTATCAGATCATATACAGCGAATGTTCCAACATTTGCTCGAGAAAAGTTTACCTACTCCTGGACTATTAATGTTTCTTATAACAAAGTACAATTTAACACTCGCTTATTACGAACTTGTTGATAAGGCAACTAAACATACGATCGCTCTCGTAGAAATTTAACTTGCGGATTAAAACCGCTCGCGAAGCGTCCTCTATCAAATTATTATTCTATTACTGAAATATTATATACCGTAAAGTGATACTTTAAGTGGGTAATAATAATTAATTACACTTAACTTATGCGAGATCGTATTTTTACACAATTTTTCCCTGTGGATAATTTTGCAAGGGAAAAATACTATTTTGACTTTAGATACTTTAAATTTGTACGAAAAGTTTAAATATTGCATAAATTACGTTCGAATATCGACCGTACCGCTTCGTTTTTCGAAAGTTTCACGAGCACAGTGGGAGTCGTCATGGAACTCGTTCCGTGCCATTTAATCATTGCTCACTTGACTCTCTACGAAGTTTTCGTTAGCCAGAACCACCCCTAATAAATTCAAAGTTGTGTAACTTACGTGTTAAGCTCTAGATCCAGTCGAAACTTGTGGTTGAAGGCTTTGATGAGAAGCGAGGTGCGATGGAAGTGCTTGCCGGTCTGTAACAATAATAAAGGCTGAATTAGATGAGATTAGTTGGAGATTTATAGGGTAAAATTGGATGTTCTCTGATGGTGGGTTAAAAGTTATCAGCGGGTTTTGTGTCCCAGTGATTTACGTTGGGCTGACTCTTGATTCTTACTTCTTATCTTCTCGTTTTTCGGGCGAGCGTTCGTCTTTCCCGTACAAATTATTTTTGGTGATAAATTTATCACAATTATTTATAACCCCCGTAAGGAGAACAGTAGTAAAAGTAGAGAATGAGGCCGAGGTTGGCTAATATACGCTTAACCTACACGATTAAAAATATTTCTACAATAACATACAAGTATTTAATAAAAAATATTAAGCATAAAAGTAAAAATTTATTTAACAGTTTTTTATATTATAATCAATAATAACATATTGTATATAAATTCACAAGGAAACTAAATTCCTGTAGCTGGCTGTATACCATGTATCATGTATCATTAAAAATTCATTTAAAAATTCCTTTATAGAAGATATAATAATAAAAACTCTGTCTGAGTTAGGATAGCACTGATGATGAAATATATTAATTCCGAAAACGTTGTGTGATATAGCCCGATAGGGTTTTTAATATTATACCTTGAACAAATGAACTTTTAAAAAAATATTGTATTCAATTTAGTTTAAATTATTATTGTCTTAACCGTAAAGGTGTACTAATTCCCCACTTTATTCTATTGGTCCATTTTCCTAAAAACGCTAAAAACAAAGGCTAAAAAAAATTTTTGGTTGAAAATTTTTGTTTATCGATTTTTGTTTGCTAAAACTAAATCTGGTGTTAGTTTTTTGCATCACCTAGAGTTATTGAACAACCTGATTTTAGTTATATAATTTAAAATCCCTATACGGTATATAGCGAGACTTGCGAATTATCTCAGAACTATACTGGCACCAAACGGCAACAATTGAAATAGAGCACACAATATCCGAAGACATACAAATCCGACGAGGAGTGAGACAGGGTTGCGTCTTATCCGCTACTCTTTAATTTGTATTCGGAGTCTATATTCAGAGAAGTATTAGACGAGGTCCAAGGCGGAATTAAGATTAACGGAATCAACATAGACAACATCAGATATGCTGATGAGACCGTCCTAATAGCAAGCAACGCACAACAACTACAAAATATAATAAATGCAGTAGTTAACCACAGCGAAATGTTCGATTTACATCTAGACGTTTCCAAAACTAAAACTTTAGTATTTTCAAAGACACCAATAAACGTACAGGTGTACGTCAAGGGTCAAATAATAGAACAGGTAAATTCCATAAAATATTTGGGAACAAATATCAATAGTAAGTGTAATCCAAAAAAAGAAATCCTATCAAGAATCGAACAAACAAGGAAAACATTCATGAGCATGAAAAAATTTTTTACAAGATCAGACCTTAGTCTACAACTTAGAATCCGAATGATCAGATGTTACGTTTTTTCTGTCTTTCTTTCTGTCCTTCTATAGCACCACATCTCACATGATTCCAACTTCTTTATGTTATCCACGTTTAGTGTCCAGTTTTCCATTCCATACAACAAAGTCGAGAACACGTAGCATCTTAAGGCTCTTATCCTCATATCCAGAGGAAGGTCTCGATTGACAAACATTGTTTTCATTTTTATAATTGCTTGTCTTGCAATTTCAATGCGTGTCCTTATTTCTCTACATTGGTCATCGTTTTAATCTACCCAGGTTCCCAGATATTTGTAGTTATTCACTCTTTCTACTTGTTTTCCCTCGATATCTATCCTACTGTATGTTGCTTAGAAATAATCATGAACTTGGTTTTCTTAACGTTCATTTGTGGTCCATATTTGATACTGACTTGATGTAATCTATTTACTAAGCGTTGCAATGCTTCTAGACTGTCTGCAAAAACAGCGATGTCGTCTGCGAATCTTATGCTGTTTAAGATTTTTTCCGTTTATTGATATACCCTGTTGTTCCTCTGATATTGCTTCCTTAAAAATAGCTTCGCTATACAGATTGAATAACAATGGGGACAGCACGCAACCCTGTCTAACACCTCTTTTGATTTCTATTGTTTCTGTTTCGACATTTTCGATTCTAATCTTTGCTTTTTGATTCCAGTACAGATTGACAATAACCCGTATATCTCGACTATCCACATTCTTTTCTTTCAAGAGTTTTACGAGTTTCTGATGTCGTACTCTATCAAAAGCCTTTTAATAATCTATAAAGCAGACATAGAGATCCTGGTTAATATCTAGTCGTCTTTGCGCGAGAACGTTAAAAGCGAACAGAGCCTCTCTCGTTCCTAGTCCTCCTCTGAATCCAAACTGGGTGTCATCTATATCTTCTTCTATTTTTTTGTAGTCTTCCATGTATTATTTTGAGAAATATCTTAAGTGTGTGGCTTATTAAGGAAATTGTTCTGTACTGGGAGCATTCTGTCGCATGTACTGACTTTGGTAGTGTTACAAACGTGGACAGCATCCAATCTTGGGGCATTACTCCTGTTGTAAATACTTTGTTGAACAGATCTAAAAGTATATGCAGTGTTTCTTCCTCAATGCAATTAATTAGATTACTAATCCGTCAGTAATATAGGCTTACTCAATCGTAAATTGTATATTTTCCATAACAAAGTAGGGATTAAATTGGGTTGTACATAATAATTGTTTTATTAATATCTTTTTTTCTCTCCTATTTTCATAATTTAATTAAAGCAACCATTACAGCAATAAAATATACTTTGGGAAATAATCTTGATACTTCTTCTTCTTCTTCTTTTTCTTCGTCTAGCCATTCACGTCCACATCTAAACATAAGCCTCTTCAAGTCTTCCTTTTCATTGTTTTTTATTGTACGCTACTTGTAGCCAATTTTTCCCGGCAGTCCTTTTCAGATCATCTGTCCATCTCATAGGAGGTCTGCCTCTGGGTCTTTTGTGTTGGTATGGTCTCCAGGTTAAAATTGATCTATGCCATTTGTTTAGATCGCTCCCAGCTACATGTCCAGCGTATTCCCATTTCAACTTTAATGATTTTTGCACCACATCGGTGACTTTGGTTTTCTGTCTTATCCATGTGTTTGTTTTCTTGTCCTTAAGTGATATACCTAGCATTGCTCTTTCCATCGCGTGTTGAGTGACTCTAAGTATATTCATATTCTTTTTTGTGATTGTCCATGTTTGTGCCGCATAAGTTAATATCGGAATAATGCATGCATCAAAAGCTTTAGATCTAAGATGTAATTGAATTTGTTGATTTCTGAGTATATAGTTCAGTTTACCGAATGCTGCCCAAGCTAACTTTCTTCTTCTTTTTATTTCTTCAGTTTGAATTTCCCTATTTAGTATTATTTTTTGTCCTAAGTATATATACCTATGATATACCTTGATACTTATTAACCTTATAATATAATACCTTAATTAGTTCTTTATTTCAGTACTATTTTTTTGTTTACTTATCATTAATTTTGTCATTTTTTATATTCATTTCCAGGTAACTATCTTTTAGAGGCATGCAAATTGGCCGAATCCTTCCTGAGATTAATTGGTCTTCCTCTGGCACAGAGCTAACCAGCATTGTCTCACAATATTGTGTTGTGAGCACATCTCTTTTATCGTTGTTGCCTTGGCCACTACATCCGCTAACTCCTCATTGTTTTTAAATTGGTGCTTACCACAAAAGCCCACCTATACAATTTTTGTTACAATAGTATCATGAAGTTTTTTATGGTACTTGCTCATAATTTTACATGAAATTACTTAAAAGATTTTTTTTAACTAAATTATTACCCTAACAGATTAAACGAAACTATTACCCAAAAACAAAATAAAACAATTTGTATTTTAAGAACGATTTCCAAAAGTATTTTTTATATTTATGTTTAATTGCGATTTATTACCAGGAAATAAAGTATAATATAAAAAGGAACATGTTTCAAAATAGTTATTGATTACACACTTATACGTATGTATATACCCATGTAATAAATTGCTAAACTTAGAAAACGATATATTTTTTCCGGAAAATAAATGTTATCGTAAGTGACACTGTGTATCAGTCCTTAAGAAAGACCGATATATTAAAACACGGCTTTGACGACAGTGACTTTTTGTTTGGAATTTCCCCACTTCAATTTGATTAATGATGTTCGGCGGGCAAATGTTTTTATTTTCAAAATGTTAGTTACTGTTCCCCTTGCTTTGTGATCAATCATTGCTTCTCACCATCCGATCATTTTTTAAGATTGTTTCATACGGCGTCGAACTAGTGTTTTGATTTTCGTGTTTTTTATCTTTATTTTTGTGTGCCGATTTTTTATTAAGTTACATCTTGACAGTGTATTGGGGAAAATTAAATAAGATTCTAAATATATATATATATATATATATATATATATATATATATATATATATATATATATATATATATATATATATATATATATATATATATATATATATAAATATATGTATGTACAAAGTAAAATGGTATTTCGTTAGAAAATAAGGCAAAATAATATCTGTCTTAATAACTAATTCACTAAAGCAAAAATACGAACCATTTTCAAATGTTATTTGCTCATATGCAAATATAATAGAATTGGTCCTAACATTTCATCATCATCATCAGTAGCTCGACAACCCTTTCTGCGTCCTGGCTTGTTCTAGGATTTTCCGCCATTCTGTTCTGTTCCTTGCTTTGTTTTTCCAGTTGGTAATCTTAAGTGTTTTCAGATCTTGCTCCACTTGTTCCATGTATGTAAGTTTGGGTCTTCCCTTTGACCTTCTTCCTACTGGTGTTTGTCTCATAATATGTTTTGGTGTTTCAGTCTCCAACATTCGTTCAACATGGCCCATCCAGCGCAGACGTCCGATCTTTATGGATGTTATGATCTCGGGTTCGTTGTATGCTGTGTACAGTTCAAAGTTATATCTTCTGAGCCATATGTCATTTTCCTTTACCGCCTTATATATGTGTCTAAGGATTTTTCGTTCAAATGTGCCTAATAGGTTTTCATCGCTTTTCGATAGTGTCCATGTCTCTGATCCATATACAAGGACCGGTTTTATCAGGGTCTTGTATATTTTGCATTTGGTGCTTCTTGTGATGTTGTTAGATCTTAGATGTTTAATTAGTCCATTACATGTTTTATTAGCGATATGTATTCTTCTCTTAACTTCTTCACTGACATTGTTATTTGCGGTAACTAGTGAACCTAGGTATGTAAAAATTTTCACGCTTTCGATGTTATAGTCTCCTATTGTCAGATTCTGTAGGTTTCTTTGGCCTGTCGATTTACTGACCTTCATGTATTTGGTTTTTATTTCATTAATGTTTAGGCCACTGTTTTGTGCCGCTCTTTCTATCGCATTAAATGCTTCTATCATCTCTCTTTCGCTTCTGGCTATGATATCAACATCATCTGCAAATGCCAATATTTGTACACTTTTTGTTATTATTGTTCCTCTGGTGTTGACTTTTGACTCCCTAATTATTTTCTCTAATGTGATGTTGAATAGAATACAGGATAGGGCATCTCCCTGTCGTAGGCCCGTTCTCACATGAATTGTATCTGTTAGTTCGTTTTGAATTCGAATTTTGCTTTGTACTTTAAGTGTTTCTTTTATGATATCAATGAGTTGAGTTGGAATATTAAAGTCTTTCAGTGCATGAATCAGAAATTCTCGATGGATGCTATCATAGGCACTCTCAAAGTCAATGAAAAGATGATGTGTGTCTATATTAAATTCACTAGTCTTTTCCAAGATTTGCCTCAAGACGAAGATCTGATCTATTGTGGACTTCTGCCTGCGGAAACCACATTGATATCCCCCAACTATTTGTTCCGCATATGGTCTCAATCGGTCATACACAATATTTGACAGTATTTTATATGCCACAGTCAGTAGCGTTATTGCTCGGTAGTTTTCACATTGAAGCTGATCTCCCTTCTTATGTAGTGGAATAATTACTCCGGTATTCCAGTCTTGTGGCAGTTGTTTATTATTCCATATGTTCACTATTAGTTCGTGTATCGCATTCAATAGGGAGTCTCCACCTTCCTTTATTAATTCTGCGCTGATATTGTCTAATCCAGGTGACTTGCTGTTTTTCAGTCTGGTAACTGCTTCTTGCATTTCAGCCACTGAAGGTGGGGTTGTTTCTCTGGTATCCGTTTTATCCAGTATAATTCCATCATATAGTGGATCTTCGTTTTTTTCAAACTTTTCTTTGAAGAATTCTGTCCATCTTTGTAGTATTTCACTCTGTTGAGTTACTATATCTCCTTCTTTGCCTCTACACATCATTGTTCTTGGTTTAAATTCTTTTCTACTTTTGTTAAGTTTTTGGTAGAATTTTCTGGTTTCTGATGGTTTATTTAGTTCTTCCATTTCTTGGAGTTCTTTTTCTATGTGTTTTCTTTTCTTTCTGCGATGTATTTTCTTCTCTTCCCTCCTTAGCATTCTATATTCCTCCTCTGCCTTTCGTGTTCTATGTCGTTGTTGTAGTCGTTGATATGCATTATTTTTCCTCTCTGTTATGTTGGGACACTCTTCATCGAACCACTGTCCTTCAGTTGATTTGGGCTTTTTTTGTAGATCCAGGATCTCTTTGGCCGCGTCTTGTATGATGTTTTTACACGCTTCCCATTCTCTGTTTATATCCTCGTGCTTTTGTCTGTTTTCTAGCCTTACTTTTATATATTCTTTGTATTTTGCCTTTTTGCTGTTGTCTGCTAAGTTTTTTATTTCATATTTTTCAATTTTGGATCCCTTTTCTTTTTTAATGTTTGAGATTCTGGCTCTTATTCTACTTTCCACTAGATAGTGATCCGAGTCTGCATTTGCCCCTCTTCTGCTGCACACGTTTATTACGTCTAAGTGATGTCTTGAGTCAATAATAACATGATCGATCATGTTTACTGTAACCCCATCTGGAGATCTCCACGTTCCCTTATGAATATTTTTTCGCTGGAAGCATGTGCTGGCAATGACCATGTTAAGGGAAGTTGCTAGATTTATTAGTCTGATGCCATTGTCATTGGATACCTCATGAAGGCTGTGCTTACCTATAGTTGGTAGGTATTGTAGTTCTTTTCCTATTTTTGCGTTGAGATCACCATAAATAATTTTAATGTCATTCTTTGGGCATGAATGGTACGTAGCTTCTAGTTCTTCATAGAATTTTTCTTTAACATCGTCTTTCTTTTCCTCTGTAGGGGCATGCACATTTAAGATGCTGTAATTAAAGAATGTTCCCCTTAGTCTCAGGATGCACATTCTAGGGTTCATAGCACGAAAGTCTCGTACGAGGTGCTTAACCTTTTTATTTACAATGAAGCCAGTACCTAGTGCGTGGTCTTTAGCGTCGCAACTATAGAATATAATCCTAACATTTAACTAATTTTATTAGTGAATATTTAGCCAAAAATATTTCATTAACTAAAACATACTGCTCCGTATCGTGTGCAACTTCACCTCTGGCAAGTGCTGGGTGTATTAACTCAGTAACCACCACTGCTGGTCCCAAGTCCGGATAAAGAAGGAGCATTGAACGATAGGCACACCATCTTGTCAAGTTAGATACAGAAAATAAGAAATTTGGGGTGGCATTTAAAGTCAGTAATAAACTATACTACTTTTTTTTGGTCAATAAACGAAAAAACGACTAAATTCCTAGTAGAATGTCGATCGGAAAGACCAATACGATCTTACATGAAACTTAAAAAAGTAGAAAGCTTTATCAATTTAGGAGTCAACATCACAAAGGACAACATTAACGATGCAGAGCGTAGTAGAAGGAATCATCTTAGTAAATACGGCATACGGATCTCCAAGACAATAATCCGACCGATCGTGAGCTGTGGATGTGAAACTTGGGAGTTGACTTAAAAATCTGTAAATTGCATTAACATAACTTAGAAGAAAGGTACTGAGACGAATACTAGGCCCTATATATGAGACCTACAGGAAGCGAATCAGATACAATTATAAAATATAAAGGGTCTAGGACACGCGGAACCTGAGTGGCTTTTGGAGTACATCAATGCATTGCTTGAAGTACAGACATTTCCTGAGGTTTGGAGGACGTCCAGGTTGGTACTGCTTTCAAAAACTGGATACAAATATCGCCCAGGATGCCTCATCTCATGCATTGGAAAGTTGTACGAGAGGATGCTGCAAGGACGGATCGACGATACGATTGAGAGATCAGGAGACCTATTCCCACGACAATTTGAATTCTGTAAAGAGAAGTGCTGCTGTGGAATTGGCACAAACAACGCTGGGCGGCTCTGCTGCTCTTCGATGTTAGAAATGCATTTAACACTCTGCAATGGAAAGAGGTGATGCGAGGTGATGCGAATTGGAAAAAGGAAGTGTCCTAACTATCTGATGAATGTAGTGGCTGAATATCTTTGCGAGAGAAAGATCATGATTGAGAAGGACACGCTCGTTGACGTAACGGTTGGAGTCCCACAGTGATTGGTCTTGGGTCCGACGCTGTGAAACCTGGTATATGATGGGGTCATGAACTTCTAATATAGAGAAGGTATAACCTTCTTCGCATTTGCGGATGATCTTGCTGTGCTGGTTATATCCAGGGACAAGTTGGATTTCCGATTTCGTATTAGACATACAGGCAACGTCGTGAAGGATTAGATGACAGCTAATAGAGTAAAACTCGCAGCAGAGAAGACCAAAGTTGTCATTTTAAAGGATATGCGAAAAAGACAAGGGATGGAACTCCAATGTGCAGGGATATAGCTAACGTCAAAGAAATGTCAATAAGTAAGAAAGTAGCGAAGAATGTGGCTACGATAGGGAGGGTGATACCTAACATTAAATTCCAAATCAGAAAGGAGGAATTGACCTACAAAGGGCTCATGAAAAGAGTAGACAGAACAAGTCTGTTGCGAGTAGCATGCACCCTTAGGACTGTATCTGCGGCGGCCATGTAGACTATCACGGGTTGTAATCCTCTGCATGTGTTAGCAGTAAAAAGAAAAAATCCCTATAAGAGAAGAGAGCATTTGACAACAGCCATAAAAAAAGAGGAAAGGGAAAGATCGCAATGGAAAAATTGCAAGAAGAGTAGAATACCACGGAAGATATTGCCCAGTGGGAGCCTTGAAACTGGGTGGACTGTAAGCACAGGCGACTGGATTATTTTCTGATGCAAGTGCTCAGAGGACATGGGTGTTTTAGGGCATATCTTTATAGCTTCAGAAAGACAGATACAGATAAATCCCTATACTGTGAATACTCTGACACTATTACTCACACAATGCTGGAGTGTAACAGATGGAAAATGGAGAGAAACATAATTTATAGAGAAATAGGTATGAGAGAGTTACTGTTACCTTTTACCCTGTTAGTGTGAGAGAGATGATCAAGAATATGACGGGAAGTAGGGTAAAGCGAAATATTGTAGATTATTACATCCGAATAGTAATTAAGAATGAAAAAGAGGAAGAGAAATATAGGCTGGACCAACGACGGAGACAAGATCAAGATAAGAAAAGGAGTGCTCTGAAAATGTCGTCAGCCTTACAGCAGCCATCTCAGTTTCGGAGTATGGTACGTGCGACATTCAACTGTGCACAAGTTGGAGAGGGTGGTTTTAGTTGGTAGGCAGGATAAAAGAAAGACATCCGTTTGCAATACCTCCTGCTTCTAAGGGGAAATGGGCTCAGATGTACTTCGCTTTTCTGGATCTAACACACGCCAGTCCCTAGAGTTATCTCCATGGGTTAACCAGGTATGTTTTTTTTAGAAATTTCCACCCTCAAGAAAAAAAAGTTAATTTCAATTACCTAGGAGTAGAGATCAATAGTGACAGGGATATAAGAACAGAGACCACAAGGCAAGCACCAAAAGCGGGAAGAGTAAGTGGTTGCCTCAGAGAAACCATATGGAGAAACAAACATCTGACCATAGAAAGCAAAATATAATACATTAAAAACTATTAACAGGTGGATAAAAACAAGAACAAAAAACTGGAACCAACATGTAAACCGAATGGGACCAGATAGATTAGCAAACATCTGTAAAAACAACAAGCCGTATAGCAGAAGACCCGTTGGAAAACCGCCAAAAAGGTGGAAAGATAATGTACAGTCAACAACGACTGAAACAGAATAAGAGGCAGACAAACAGGAGTAATCCTAGTCGCGCGAAGAAGAAGAAGAAAAAAAGTTTGCAGAACTGTACTACGAAGTGTGTTATTTGAAATTGAGCCTAATTGGACACCATTGGGTAAATATTTCATTAAGAAACCCTAACTTCTGGAGAAAAGATATTTATTTATTAAGAAAAGAGGGTAGGAGTTTTCGACAAGATTATTTCTAAGCAAATTAAGAGAACTTCTTCTCACTAAAACTTAGTGCTTAAATGGGGTTGATTGTGTATATCAATGAATGAATGAATGATAAGAACATTATTTAAGAAACCTGTTGAAAGTCATTGGTTTCCTGTACCAATTTGTAACTAAGGTGTTGTCGGCCCTTCTGAACACACGTATATCCAAAAAAAGGAATGCTACTAGTAGTAAACCCATATAATTTTACCCACTATTCAGTGGTAATGCTAGAATTGGGTCATCCATATAGCATTTAATAAAAGGGATTTAAAAATCCAATAACCTTAATCGATAAGATATCAAATCATCTAAAACAAAGTTTACGATGATGGGTAAAACAAAGGAAACCATAGGTGTTCCAAAGATTCGTAAATAATATTCATTATGAAAAAATAAGAAATTAGTATCGAGGACTAATTACAATAATTCTGCAACCACATCCCAAGAAACAATTGAGTTAGGTTGGATAGAACTCAATGGTTATTTACGAATATATACACTTACATACATATCTACATGTTTATAGTAAATATTGTTTATTATTTAAGTGTCACTTGTTGCAATGCTTTTATTGCTTTACAATTATGTCACTGGTTTATTTGATGTTATAGCAATCGCTTGGCTGGACATAAAAACGTTGATGTACATTCTTATAAGTAATTTAATGGAAATTAAGAATACCATTTTAATTTACCGTCCATAATAATATGAAAAAAATATTTTCTAAATTTTTAAATTATAGCAATTCTGTTTTAGTCAAATATAATACCCTACAGAAAAAAAAATTGCACGCGAATGAGACTCACGAATTTCGTTTCTCGTGACATCTCATATTTTTTAGTAATATTGCAATATAATATAATTTAACGACTCATATTAAATAATTATAAAGACTTTTAATAAACGTTCTAGTCATTTTTCATTTGTTTCGAGTTACAGCTCCTGCAAAATTGCCAGTTAGGAAGTTTATTAATATAAACTTTTATATTACAAGAAAAAAAACTTTAAATTAACGACACGCTCTCCTAAAATTGTAACCATTGAAAACTTCTCCAAAAAGTTTGCAATCTATAAATGTTCAATTTTTATAGAGCTTTAACTTTCCTCGTTTTCTTAATATAGTTTTCAATTTTCTACACTTTTTATAACTTCTTATGGGATCTCTTTAGAGGTTCAGGAGTGTTTTGAGTAATTTTGTTCTTTTTTTTTGTTTAAAATATCTAGGCGAGATCAATCTTAATAAATGTATCCGAAACTCAGTTACCGTAAAATGTTAAGTTACAAATAATATTTTTTTTTTCTAAAGGACTATTTTATCTACAGTCTGGAGAAAACAAACGATATTTAAAACGGAACTAACGCACTCATACCAAATGCAAAGGCGGAAGAATTACTGGCAAAATAAAAAAAATTAACGAGAAATTAAAAAAATATTAAGTAAAAAACTGTCAGAGACGTATGTTAACTAATATAAAAAGGCATCACAAAAAAATAGCGGAAACAAAAAAAATATCTTCTTTCTTTATGTGCCGTCTTCTACCGAAGGTTGGCGACCATAAAACGATAGGTTTCTCTGTTTTGTGCCGCATGTATTATGTTCGCAGCTTCTGGTATTTGAAACCATTCTCTCAAGGTTTTCAGCCAGGATTTTTTCTTTCTGCCCAAACCTCTTCTACCTTCAAGCTTGCCTTTCGCGATAGGCTGTAGCAGACTGTACTTATCATTACGGAACACATGGCTTAGGTATGATGCTTTCCTCCTTTTAACAGTTGTTAACAATTCCACCTCTTTACCCATTCGTCTTAATACCTCTGTGTTGGTCACTCGGTCTGTCCAAGGTATTTTCAGTATGCGTCGATACAGCCACATTTCTAGAGCCGCTAACTTCTTTATAGTTGCTGCTCTTAACGTACACCCTTCAACTCCTTAAAGTAGCGTAGAGAGTACGTAGCATTTCGTGGCGCGCCATCGGAGGTTAACACTTAGGTGGCGGTTGCTTAAGAGCTTTCTCATTTTGATGAATTTGGATCTTACTATGTCAATTCGGATCTTAATTTCTACGTCTGGGTCCCACATATCATTTACTGTATATCCCAGATATTTAAATCGGTGTACTCTTTCAATACGTTCGGCTTCAATATTCAGGTCGATATGTTGAATGTTCTTTTTACTGATCACCATAAATTTAGTTTTCTTTCTATTGATCTTCAGTCCAAATTGGTTTCCAGTTGTATTTACTCTATTTAGCATCATCTGTAAATCTTCGATCTTATAGGCTAGTATAACAGTATCATCTGTATATCGAAAATTACTTAATGGTACGCCATTAATCTTGATGCCCTCGTTGTACTCTTCCAGTGCCTCTAGAAATATTTGTTCCGTGTAAAAAGAAATATGATAATGGAAATATACAAAAGGAAAAAAAAGTATACTCGTAATACAGATGTAAATAAAATCATAGATAAAATGATTGTATTCACAATTCTTTACATTCATCAATCATCACCATTTACACGTCCTTTTTTCTTTGTCACTTTTGTTTCAACAGGCTTTTTCCCATTTGATATTTTGTCAATAAAATTTTTTCCACTCAATATTTTACAAGTTCAAAACTTTAAAATTGTAATATAGAGAAATATTTTCCATTGTCTCAGAAAATCACGACAGAAAAAATACTTTTTTCTTATTTTGAAATATAAATTGTAATTTTAAATGAGTTTTTATTCCGAAAATGTTATCTGAAGCGTTTTTTCGACAGTTTCTTAACCATTCACTTGAAAGACAGCTACCGAGAAAGTGATTTAAAGTGAAGATGGAATTCGACAATAAAGTCTGACTTATTTCGTTCTTACATACGAAACAATTTTATTTTAGTTAATAGACTTCAAGAACACGCATTCTTTGTGTCATACCTTTATCAGTGCGTAAAAAAGTAGAAATGGCAAATGCGTAAGAGATATCGAGAAAATAAGCCGTTCTTACAGATGTCGGTATTTGTTTGTTATTGTAAGAATATTTTTTTATGTAATATATATATATATATATATATATATATATATATATATATATATTTAATAGTAGTATATAAGTACATATAGTGTATAGTACAAATAGTAGTATATATAGTATATAAGTACAAATCATTTTAATAATAGAATATCGCAATAATGGAGATGAAGCATCCTATTACCTCTCTTCAAAAAGATAGACAAATCGGACCCGAAAAATTAAAAAGGAATTTATTTATTAAACTTCTTCTTCTTCAAGTGCCATCTTCGTTCCGAAGGTTGGCGATCATCAGGGCTATGCGTATTTTCGAAACTGCTGAACGAAACAATTCGTTGCTGCTACAGCTATACCATTCCCGTAGATTCTTTAGCCAGGAGTTTCGTCTTCTTCCTATGGACCTTTTTCCTGCTATTATCCCTTGCATGATTATTCGAAGCAGTTCATATCTTTCGCCTCTTGTAATGTGTCCCAAGTATTGCAGTTTTCGTTTTTTATCGCAGTCTCTTCATTTTAGTGAATATGGATCTGGCTTTTTCTATTCTTATTTTGATTTCTGCTGAGCTATCGTTGTCTTCATTTATAAAAGTGCCTAAATTTATTAAACACAACACTTAAATTAAGAAGCAAAGTTATAACAAATAAACTGAATGAAATTAGAACACTGGCAGAATAACACAGTGTTTTAGGTCGGGAGGATCATGCAGCGACGCTATATTTATAACGAGGCAACTGCAAGACTACTCACTAGAATACCGCAAACCGGCATATTCATGTTTCGTAGACTTTAAAAAAGCATTTAACAGAGTCAAATTAAATAACAATATCCAGTTATTCTGAGCAAGAAAGATACCTTCAGAAATAATCAAAACGATCGAAAATATCTACCAAAACAACACAATAAAAGTAAAAGTGGAAGAACTAATCGACCCTATTAGCTGGCAATGGGATAAGACAGGGAGATTCCCTGAGTATCCCATTGCCATTGTTTAACCTGATTATGGATGAAATAATAAAACAAGTAAGAACTAAAAAAGGATACCAAATGGGAGAAAAACAACTTAAATAATCTGCTATGCAGACGACGCAATACGACTCTCTCAAAGTGAAGACGATTTACAACGCATGCTGCACCAATTTAATATAACCGCCAGAAAATTTAACATGTTAATTTCTCCAAAAAAGATAAAATGCATGGTTACAACAGCAAATTTACTAAGATGTAAATTGGAGCTGGAAGGTCAGATAAAAAGACAAGTAATAAATCATGAATGTGTTGCTTGTGTGAGTCCATTTCAAAAGGTAAAAGAAATAATAAATTAGACTTACTTACAATCAATTTAATTTAACTAATTAGACGACCGGTTTCGCTTTCGTGATCTGAAGATGCTTTGCATATTGTAGAAAGCGAAACCGGTCGTCTGATTAGTTAAATTAAATTGATTGTGAGTAAGTCTAATTTATTATTTCTTTTACCTTTTACAATTAATAAAGTTTAAATATCTGGGCATGACACTATCTAGCTACGGAAAGTCCAAAGCAAAAGTGACAGACAGATCAAGTGAATAGAGCAAAAATAACCTCGAGTTACCTATACGAAACAATGTAAAACAGGACTTAACACAAAACCCTTAAAAATGTATGGGTAAGACACAATGGAACGCTAGAAGAAGAACTAGAAGTACAGATATACGACGTAGGTGCAAGGTGGAGAACATCGAGGACTGGGCAAGAAATAGAAGGTTAGAAGAAACGATCATACAAGCCGAATAACAACAAATAGGGAAGTAAATAAGGTGAGAGACGGTTCCACAATAAAAAGACAACCATTCAGAAGACTACGATTAAACGACAACTTACTCGAGGCAAATAGACAAAGTCTCTCTCTTAATCTATCTCTCTTTAGTTTTGACCTCCCGGGTCATCCTGATGGCTTGTATTGTCCGTCTCCAAAGATCTTTGTAGCTGGTTATTAATTTTCACGTATGCATAGGTCTTTTACAAATTCCTGTAATTTGGTCGATCCATTTTGTTGGGAATTTTCTTCATGATCTTCGGCGTTCTACCTTTCATTGGATAATAAGTATTTCTATATTTTATGTGTTTGTTCTGATAACATGCCCAAAGAATTTTAATTTTTGGAGATAAACTTTATTGGAGAGCCGTTTGCTGACCTTTAGTTTATTCAAATTAAATTATTTGTCATGTAATTATTCCAAGAAATTCGTAATTTTCTTTTCTAATAGAACATTTTACTCGCGCCTATCTTTCTTCTAATTGTTAGAGTTTCTAATATTTGAGAGTCTTTCGTACGGCGAGTTTTGCTAGATCACATCTATGTCTTATTTCTTCCTATAGTGAACCTTACAAGAATCTTGAAACCTTGTAATTTCGTTAACAAAATATAAAAAATAAACTCAAATTCTACCACAAAGAATTCTGGCTGAAATCTAAACAAATCGTCGGCTTCTAAAAGAATATAAAAAAATTGGATACTCACTCATCAAAGCAAAACATAACTGACTCTTGACAGCAATCAGACTAATGGTTAAGCAGTTAAAACAACAGTAGTGCAAATAAGTAACCGCTGGCGGTAAATTCTAAACACAAAATAAAATCCTAACTGATCAAAATCCCATCATTCTTACCTTAAACATAACAACCAAATAATTAATAAACCACTAAGCAAAGCCGAAATTTTTAGTGATACATTTCAAGCCACAGTAGTCACCGTAAAAACCAATACTCAAGTCAGCGGTTCCGTAGAGAAACCGAGCGAAACATAGACTATCTTCCGGAAAATTCAGATTTCCAGAGAAGTCCTAACTATCATATAATAGTGGCCTTAATAGACACCAAAACTGTCAGGAGACTGTGTAGCCTAGGCAAAAATACAGCGCCTGGCCCAGATGGCATACACAGGAGATACCACAGGAGAAGCCATGTTCCCGCTGCTAGCCGAAACTATTCCTTTAGCTGAAATATTTTTCTACTCCTTGGAAGGTATCCAGCCCAATAATAATCCCTAAACCAGGAAAGCCACCGACCAGTGCTAAATTTCACAGATCAATTTCACTGCTAAATACTCTAGGCAAGATCTAAGAAAGCATTCCAAAGAAAAGACTCGTAGACCACCTAGAAATATAAAACGGCATTCTAAACTTCCAGTTTCGATTCAGAACTGGTCAGTTCACACGAAATGCATTGATAGAATCAGCATCTCTAACATCTCAGGCACAGCAGACCCGTGTCGTCAAATAAGCAAGAGATAATTCACCAATCGGCAGAAGTATCGGACGAACTCACAAAAAATGGAGTGACAAACTTTCATAGAGGTATGTATTAATCCGCCAATGAACAAACAGAATTGCTTATAAAAGGGAAGAAGAAGAAGAAGAAGAAAACATACCAATTCTGGCATGCTGGACCAGAGTGGTCACTGAGGTGAACTGCTCATTGGGTGCAAATATGATATTGGTTGAAGGTAATTTATTCTTCTTAATATTCTCCTAGGAACGCTTCGGTATAAGGCTTCAATTTCTCATACAAGATGTTTGACAATATCTTGTATGCTGTATTTAGGAGAGTTATTACGTGGTATTTAAGAAAGGAGATAGAAAACGATGCGAAAACTACAGAGGAATAAGCGTAATATCATCAATAGGAAGATTATATGGGAAGATACTGCGAGAAAAGATAGAGCAAGCGATAAAAGGCAAAATCGGGGAGGATCAGGCAGGCTTCACGGCAGGAAGATCATGCATAGACCACATATACACACTGGAACAACTGTTGGAAAAGAAAAAAGCAAAAAATAGAGATATATACTTGGCATTTGTGGATCTGAGAAAGGCGTATGACTCTGTACCAAGGTCAGAACTATGGGAGGCAATGTACAAATTAGAAATACAGACGGAACTCATAGAAGCTACAAAAGCTCTGTATAAAGAAAATAAAGTGTCCATTAAAATGGGAACAAGAATCATAGGAGACTTCACCACAACAAAAGGGCTCCTGCAGGGTTGTTCCACATCTCCAACGCTATTCAAAATATACTTAGAGAAAGCCTTGACTACATGGAAAAGAAAATGCGAAGGCATGGGAGTACCGGTACGGAACGAATACCTATATACGTTAAGTTTTGCAGACGATCAAGTAGTGATTGCACAAGACCAAGACGACCTCAGCTACATGATGAAGAAACTACAAGAAGAATATACCAAGGCTGGCCTAGATATTAACCTCGCGAAAACAGAGTACCTATCTACAAGTGAAGAAGACATAGAAGATCTACAGATTGATGACAACGTAACAATCAAAGGAAAGGATAAATTCAAATACCTGGGGTTCATAATCACGAAAAAGGCAACAACAGAGGAAGAAATTACACAAAGATTAGGACAAACAAGAACAGCAATCCGATAACTTAACTCAGTATGGTGGGATAGACACCTAAATATGAAGACAAAAACGCAGATTTATAAAACATTAGTGCGAAGTATTATGACATATGGGGCCGAAAATTGGATCATAAACAAGAAAAACAGCAGTAAGATAATAGCAACAGAGATGGAATGAATGCGAAGATGCTGCAGAGTAACGAGAATGGATAGGAGAAGTAATGACGAAATAAAGCAAAGAACATCAATAGAAACAGACATACTAACATATATAGAACAAAAAAGACTAAAGTGGTATGGACATGTAAGAAGAGCTAGCGACAGCAGATGGATAAAAAGAATAACCGAATGGAGCCCCATAGGAAGGAGGAAAAGAGGATGATCCCGAAAATCCTGGAGGAACGAAGTAGACGACGCCATGAGTAAGAGAGGACTAAACGATGGAGAATGGAACAACAGAGAAAGATGGAAACGGTTGAGCGAGGGAAGGCAGTGAATATCCCTAAATATATATATATATATATTACGTGGTTAATTATTGTATTCTAGTTATTTCCCCTTTTTGTCTAACGCGAGTATTAAACGTAAGCTACATTCCTCAGGCATTTGCTCCTCAGACTAAATTTTACAATCCATTAAAAGATAACCGATTTGTATCCATTACAAGTAAGAGGGCAGACTAGTTTACAGAACCCACCTGTAGTGGACTTAACTTATTTTTGGAGAAAGAAATTTTCATCCAATTGACTAAAATGAGTTTTATTTTATTTGTGATAAAGATAATATATTTGCATTTTTATTTGAACTAGATAAGCGTGTTTGTTGTGACGTTTAAGAACCCTTGCAATATAGATAATAACAGAGCTATTCAATGCAAGCAATAATTAAGTCTTTAAGATAAGTAGAGACTCCATAGCGCTCCTTGAAATTAAAGGATCTACTACGCTCAGGGCAATTTCTAATCTTACCATGCCGTCCAGCGCAGCATCGTTCGAGGTGTATAAGTGCAAGTTGATAGCATTATGCCGCCGAGTGGGAACAGAGCAGACTATCACGCCAGCAATTTGACCCGAGTTGTTTGCACTATTGTTTATTCAAGAGTCTGTTAATTAGGACGCAGGATATTGTTTCTGATGAAAGCGTACCGCCTGTTCAGCTTCCGCTAATACTCACACGCGTTGCTAGCCCAATATTAATTGGATTTATAACTATGCGCCGAATGATACTTTTACACTCAAATGGAAATATGTTACTGTTTTAAACATGAAATTCGATATCAAGCAAACCTACTCAAACAAAAAAAATCGTATTTGTATACATTTACAGTGCCCTTTTTAAATATTGAAAATATTATTATTACTTTTTTTACTTATTTCCTTTTGTAGTCAACCTTACAAAGAGAGACTTGACGTACAACTTATCTGTATATATTAGAGTACAAGTAATCTGTATATATTAGACAAGACAAAAAAGGAAGTTTTTGATCAAACAATAAATAAAATTATGTGGTAGCACATTCCGCTATTGTTATAAATATTTAAATTGATACGGTAAGTAGTTACGAAAATTGAAAACATACAAAGACTACTTGATTATGTGTGTTATAGGATTTTTTTTTGAGATCATTAAGATTTTTTAAGATCATTAATGTACTCAGAAAAAAATTTTAACGAGGCTCTTTACGGAATAGACGAAGGCATCCTTCTAAATGGTGAAAGAGTAAACAATGTTAGATATGCCGACGACACCATGGTGATAGCAGATAGTTTAGAGGGACTTCAGAGGCTAATGGACAGAATAAACGAGTACAGTCAACAGTACGGACTAAACATTAATACCCACAAAACCAAACAAATGATTGTCAGCAAGGAGAATATAAATGGGGCTCATCTATACATTAATGGGACGCAGATAGAGCGAGTAAAACAGTATTGCTACCTGGGAACTATTATAAACGAACAGTGGAGCAATGTACAGGAAATAAAGTGCCACATAGGAAAGGCAAGAACGGTCTTTAACAAAATGAGCGCCATCTTCAAAAGTCACAACATATCCCTGGATACAAAAATGAGACATTTGAGATGCTATGTTTTCTCTGTGTTGTTGTACGGGGCGGAGCCATGGACGCTTACAGACACCACTATTAAAAAACTTGAAGCATTTGAGATGTAGCTTTATAGAAGAATGCTGAGAATATCATGGACAGCAAGGATCACGAACAAGGAAGTTCTAGAAAAAATGAAGAAGGAACCAGAGATTATGTTTACGATCAAACCCATAAAATTGCAATATCTGGGACACGTTATGAGAAATCAGCACCGTTACTCCCTGCTGCAGTCTATATTGCAAGGTAAAGTCAAAGGTAAGCGAGGACTCGGTAGAAGGAGAATATCATGGCTGCGGAATTTAAGAACATGGTTTAAGAAAACCTCAACGGAGCTGTTTCGAGCCGCAGCGAGCAAGGTCATGATTGCCAATATGATTTCCAACATCCGAAACGGATAGGAACCAGAAGAAGAAGAAAGATCATTAAATTCTATTAATGAAGGTAAAACTGCTATGTTTTAGCCTTCTTCTTCTTCTTCGTATGTTAGGCCTTAAGGCCTGTTGTTTTCAGTTTGATTTAGTAGTATTTGAGATGTTGACTGCTAGCTTTATCTCCATCTTTTGTGGGTGGGGGGCTAACTTGTGGTCAGTACTTTTATCCCTGTTGTGCTTAAGATTTTCTTGGTATTTGCTGTTTCTGCTCTTTATTCTATAGCATAGGTTAATATCGGTCATACATACCGCAGTTATATTATAAATAGAGGGAGGAGTATATAAAAATATACTCCTCCCCTCCTTTTCTAATATATAGATGCATATATTGCATATTTTTGCTTATTATGATATGATATGATATGATTTATTTTGCAAATTTTAAACATAAAGGATATAAAAGTTTACAATTTTCTTAGTCATTAAAGTTTTCATGTCTCAAAAAAAAAGAATATTTTATTAGCATACCAAGTCGTAGGTACCTAGCTGCTTTTAAGGGTCTAATTATTTTGTTAATTTCCGGCAAAAATTTGTAAAAAAAACCTGTTTTGTGCATTTAATTAAAAAAAACTGTAAATAGGTTTTGAGATAACGCAGTATTCAATATTAGGCGACTTTCCTTTATATATATATATATATATATATATATATATATATATATATATATATATATATATATATATATATATATATATATATATAAAGCAAAGTCGCCTAATATTGGATACTGCGTTATCTCAAAACCTATTTACAGTTTTCTGTAATTAAATGCACAAAACATAAAATTGTTCTGTGTAAACTATATAGTTTCATTGTATACTACTAGATGGAAGCAAATAATTATATGTTTTTTCTTGATACGAGTTTGTTGTTTATCCAACTGAAAACTGTTATAAAAGGTAAGTACTGACAGTATTAAAGTGAATTTTGGCAAGTATATTCTTAAGAAGGTATAAAATAAGCTTCAATATTTAAATTGAACATATCTGCCAAATATTTTTTATTTTAATCACATAATCTTGAACATTAAAGTTGACTAATTTTGGATAGGAAAGGTATCTTAAAATTGGATATCCAAAATTAGGAACCTAATTATATGTAATTCAAAACGTGTTTATCTACACTTTTTTTTCAGTAAAATTTTTACAAAACGACTACCACATAAAAAATGGAATCTAGAAGATATGAAAAATATTATTGATGTTGCTAAAAGTAAACAAATGGGATACATAAAGGCGTCAAAGTGTTTTAACGTTCACAAAGCAACCATCGAGCTATATGTCAAAAGTGGCAAAGACTCAAAAGAACAATGTGCGCTACGAATGGGCCGAAAACGAGTTTCATCTGCAGAAATGGAAGAAGACTTGGTACAGTACTGTTTGGAAATATACAGAAGATATTATGGTCTAGTCTAGTACTTGCAGACAAAATTTCCTCAGACGGCATCCCAATCTATTTGTAAGAGAACCGCAGGATATTTTAAAAAACAGAATAAAAGGTGTCACCCCAGAAAATAACAAACGTTCTTTTAATATTCTGGAACCAGCTACGGAGAAGATAAATTTTAACCCCCTAAGAGTGTTTAATGTTAATAAAACAGGTATCACTACCGTATAGTCCAAGAATGCTAGGGTTATCACCATAAAAAAAAAACAAGCAGGAGCCCTAACTGCTGCAGAAAGAATAGCACTAGTAACTGTAGTTACGTGTATGAATACTGCTGGAGGATTCGTTCCTCCGTTATTTGTATTCCCACGCAAAAATAGGGAGGTCGAGCTATTAGACGGAGCTCTAGCTGGGTCAATTGCGGATTGTCACCCTTGGATACAGAGCCACATCTTTAAGCGATGGATGCAAAATTTTATCAATTAATTTTTTAGATTTTATCAAGGTAAAACCTTCAAACGATCCCATATTGCTCATTCTTGACGGCGATTATACTCATACACGAAATCTGGACGTTATAGTGCTATATTTCTATTGCATGCATCCCTCCCCATATGTCACATAAAATCCAACCGTTAGATTTGTGTTTTATGTTTCCATTAAAGAGATACTATTCTAATACTAATATACTATTAGATAAGTTCATTATTGTGCCCTGCTTATCAGAAATCTGCTACTGCTGAGATATCAGCCAATGGGTTTCGTAAAGAATAAATTTTTTCATTCAATCGAATATCTTTCAGAAACAGATTTTATTTTAGAAAAACAAAGAAAAAGGACTCCGCCTCCACTTCATACTTCTGATAAGACTTTGTCATTGGAACCAAATCACACCCGTAGCTCAATTAAACTGTCTATTGAAACCCCCACCCCCGAGATATCAAATGGGTAGCAGTGTAAAATTAATCAGTTATCGAACATTGTGCAAGACTTTTTACCTTTACCATCATGCAGTTCATCCACACCTACTTCAAATAGGGGACATAAAACCAATTCTGTGGCTTTAATTAAAAGTACGCCCTACAAGGTCCTGAGAGTAACTCATCGGGCCATGGAGAAAGCCATGTTAAATATAAGCCTCAGAGACAAAATTTCTAACACCGAAATACGTCAAAGAACTAAAGTAACCGACGTCATGGAAAAAATAGCGACATTGAGATGGCAATGGGTAGCACATGTAGCAAGACAAGACACCAACAAATGGTCTTATAAAGTGACGTTCTGGAGACTTCGAGAAACAAAAAGAAGCGTGGGAAAACCCAAAAAGAGATAGATAGATGATATAACCGCTATAGTTGGAAAGCAGTGGATGAGAATTGCAGAAGATAGAATAGCGTGAAAGCAATTGGAACAGGCCTATGTCCAACAATGGATAAATGAAGACTGAAGAAGAAGAAGACGCCCTACAAAAATGATTTAAAAGCTAGCATTAAAGAAAAACAAAGAAACGAATCACTTAAAAATAAAGAACAGTTGCCCAAAATTTAAGGTTTTAAAAGAAAACTAAAAGAAGACGATGGTCAAATACAAAAAAAAGACAAAGTAAAAAAAGCAAGTGAATCTTCGGACTCCTCAAACGTTCCTTATGATGATGATTCAGATATGGATACGGATCAAGAAGTGACGCAGAGTGTATTTTCTGCACTGAACATTATTCAAAGGACCAACATGGAGAAAAGTGGGTACAGTGTTCAAGTTTCTTCAGATGGTCACATGAACAGTGTGCTGGTAGTGGCAAAAAGAACACTTACGTGTGTGATTTTTGTATTTAATAAATAGGTTCCTAATTTTGGATAGAGCATCCAATTTTAGGAACCTTTTTTTATTTACTTTTGCCTAATACTTACATTGTTTCATAATGAAATAAATATTTTAGAATGCATAAGTTGTTTTTATTGATGTTATACATTTTATGTACAAAAAAATATTCTAAAATAACTCTGAGCGTATTACTGGAATGGTCTGCGCAAATTCTAGTGGAGACCACGCGCTTCCTCTATTGATCAAAAGCTTCCTCAAAAGCAAGAAACAAAAATACCTCAAAAATATTACCCACTTTTCACTGAGTTTATGCTAAAAAGAGCATCTGGGCAGTTAAATATTCACTGACTGGTATAAAAATGTTTTTATACCAAACGTTACGGAGTTTTGCAAAGAAAGAAAACGATGCCTATCTATTTCGTATGTTGGCGATCAGCATAGCTATCCTAACTTTACTTGCAGCTACTCGGAATGGTCCAGTTATAGACGTATTAAATCACTTCCCTAGGTTTTGAAGCCAAGATATTATTCTTCTCCCTAGTTCTCCCTTTCCAAATACCTTGACCTGAAGAATGAGTTGCCATAAGCAAAATAACTTACAACAACAATTTACAAGGTATCTGAAGTGATGTTTCTTACTCTCAACGTAACGCCACTGCTCCAACTAATGAACCAGAAAAAATTTAACAGCGGAATATATAGGAAACACGTCCTGCGCAGACTTCTTTTAGCTAGCTGATTTCTGAGACTAACTTACCAGAGAAAGCTTAAAAGAAACGTAAAATAATCTCTAACTAAAAAATAACGACACAGAAGTCGTCGATGAAAATGAACCAGAAACCTTTAATAGTGTAAGAGAAGTGGCTATTTTCAGTCCCAGGCTTTTAGGAATCTGGTGAAAATGATGCTGAAGATAATAAAACTGGTTGTACAATAATAAAAATGACGTGAACTACGAGATCCTGGATGCTTACGTATACTACGAGATATTTCAACCTCATTTTAGTAGTCAGAATATATTGAAGAAAGTGACAGTGAAGAAGAGCCAGCAGAATACGACTGCGTAACAGATAGTGATATCTTGGTACGAAACAGACCCAAAATGTAGTTCTTCTCTTTCTACTTAGCGAATAAAGAAGTTGATTGACAGAAAACGGCTATCGAAGCTAAGTGATTTTGGACAGTTAATTTTAATCTGACTCTTTTCTTGTAGTATTACTAGTTTGTGCTCTATTCGTTTGAATTATATGTACTCAATATATTTCTCCAAGTCCAAGTCAACAGTTTACAGTAAAGACAGGTAATGTTACTTTAAAAAAAGGGTACGTGCTACCAGTTTCCATAAACAACATTGCAATATCAGGTAATAGCTTAATTAAATACCCGAAAATTCATTTAAATATTAAACGTAACTAGGGTATTGCAAGTAATACCAACATACGAAAACATCAACGATTCTAATCAATAGACAGAGTTGTAATGCTCCTTGGTATGTATGTTGGTTGGGTATAAACCATGTCTTAGACTACAATCTACAGGTACCAATATTTACTTATTTCTGCTGTAAGCTCTGCATAAGACCAGTGTTTATTTTGCCATCCAAATTCGCTAGCCATGGATTTGCTCAATATTTTGCATAAAGAAAGATTAAAATACTAAACCATCAGAACCATAAATAAATCTGGTGAAACAAAATGTGTTTGCTTTAAATTGTTCTCGTATTTTTTAGACTTTAAAGTACTGGCTTTATAGTACTTATCTTTGTTGTCTGGTAATTCTGCCTGTTATACCATGCGGTCCATATATATGGAATAAATTAATTTTTAGCGTTATTATGTACTATCTGAAAAAAACCTGAAATAGGTCGATTTTTATTCTTAAATTGACAATTTACAGTATGAAAATATCATCCCCTTCCAGCACCCCCTCCGAATTATAAACACTCCCTCGAACATTTTAAATAACAAAGGGGGTCGTATGACACCTTGTTAGAAAGGGAATTTAGTCCTCTGTTAAGCAATATAAAGTTTTTTGAGTTTGGACAATCATAACTGAGACAATTGATTTTTACAATTAAATTAAATGTTCAGCTTGACCCCCATTATTCACTTCTTGGCAATAACCGAGGCGATTTTGGAATTCTCGTACGACATTTTGTATGACCTCGGGGGTTATTTTGTTAGTTTATATCGTTATCCTAACTTTTAAATCAGCAATATTACCGGGTCTATTAAAATATACTTTAGAAATAATCACGTATTTTCGTATCTGTTCTGCTAAACGTTAGATAAAAAACTTTGAAGATAATAAAATATTAGTCAAAAAGCCAAATAAACAGTTGATATGAATCTAGTAGGCTGCTGTCATTTAGGTATTTTAAGTTACTAAAAGACGTCAGTATAATATTTGTGCGCGTATTAAATTTAATTATGGCTCATTTGTCCGAGACTCAAAGAATATATTTCAGACTCATTTTAATTATGATTGGTTTTGGTAATAAAACAAGAACTCAAAAGGAGGATTGTGAAATGTTTAATAATAAATATGGTCAACAAATTTCGCAGCCTACAGTTAGGAAAATTGAAAAGAAGTTTCGTTATACTGGACAGTAAAAAATATTGAAAAACCAAGTAGAAACGTTAAATTTACTGATGAAAAAAAGTTAGATGTACTTCTAGAGATTAAGAAAAATCCGCATAAGACAACTCGAAAGCTGGTCGCCGTCAATGATGTAAGTAAATCATCTATTTTGAGAGTTTTGCATTAAGAAAAATACCCTTACAAAGTTCAGTTCGTTCACGAGTTAAATGAAGATGATCCCGATAGAAGGCATGAATTCTGTGAAATGATGATGGACAGACTGAACGCAGATTTCCAGTTCATAAACAAAATAATTTTTTCTGATGAAGCGACGTTTCATTTAAAAGGAACGGTTAACAAACTCAGAGAAAATCCTCACTTGGTGTGTGAGACTTACGCAATATCCTAAAAAAATTAACATTTGGGCTGGTATCATTAACAATAAAATTATTGGTCCTTATTTTTTTGAGGGCACAGTTAATGGTGAGGTTTATTTAGATTTTTTAATTATCTTTTTAGTGCCTACATTACTAAGATTTTTTCCTGATGTCAATCATACAAATGAGATAGATCGATCTATTTACTACCAACAAGACAGAGCTCTTTCGCATTTTGCACGTATAGTTAGAAATTATTTAAATAGAATAAATATTATAGAAATAGGTGGATTGGAAGACGTGGAACGATCGAATGGCCGGCTAGATCCCAGATTTGACTCCTCTCGATTACTTATGAGGTTATTTAAAATCTAAAGTATATTTTAATAGACCAAACAGTAATGCTAATTTAAAAGTTAGGATAACGGAAGAAATTAACAAAATAACCCCCGAGGTCGTACAGAATGTTGTGCGAGAATTCCAAAATCGCCTCGGCTATTGTCAAGAAGTGAATGGTGGTCATTTTGAACATTTAATTTAATTGAAAAATATATTCTAAATATTATGTGAGATTATTATCTTCATTCAACCTAAAGTTTTGTGATAGAGAAATTATCAAAATTTTACAACTTAAAAATCAATTTTTTCAGTTATAATTACACCAAACTTAAAAAACTTTATATTTCTGAACAGAGAACTAAAATCCCTTTTTAACAAGGTGCCAAACGACCCCCTTTGCTATTAAAAATTTTCGAGGAGGTATTTATAATTCAAAGGGGGTGCTGGAAGGGGATAATATTTTCATACTGTAAATTGTCAATTTAAGAATTAAAATCGACCTGTTTCAGGTTTTTTTTGAGATAGTACATAATAACGCCAAAAATGAATTTATTCCATACATATGGACCGCATGGTATATTTTTAAACTAATTGTGTCACATATATTAGTTAAAATAATATATGTTCTAATTGGGTTCTTGCTATTAAGTTATTTTATTAAATGATTGTATACAAAATAAATAAAGCAGAAAGTTTTATAAAAATAATTATTAAAAATTATAAAAAATTTTTATTTAATTTATACATATATATAAAACATATAGCAAGCAATATTTAAATATTTTAATAAAAATTATCCTTTAGATAAAAGGAATGTCTCTGACATATTATTTTCGACATACCTTTGAGGGAATGTTCATCTAAATGAGATTTTTGATTAATTTAAAAGTTTTGTAAATATGTACGTCGACATTCTTTAGTAATAAAGCGGTCATACCCTTTTTCTCTACTGATGACTGAGTCCGTTCTTTCGGTTTCAGCTCAAAGGCATGCTATGAATTAGTTCAACTAAATAATGTGAATCTAAATAATTTGGATATAACTGTACACAGGATGGAAATTGGAATATTAAAACCAAAATTATCATCAAGACATGATTTACTTTTGTATTCAGAAGTCTACTAACAACTACTAATCTTGTTTATACTGTTAATCTAGTATTTAGTTTAAAAAGAAATGAGTGAAGAACAGATATATTGGTGAAATGGAAGTATTTGAATAAAAGAATGATGTGACAAAAATGATAAGATCAGAAATGATGTCACATCGAGAAATCGAAATTAATTGAAGAGATCATCGGATTTAAATCTCCTTTCAAAATAAACCACAAATAAAAAACCCTTATTATAATGATTCTCTTGCTTCATTGAATAAAATAAAAAAAAAAGATCTTTTTCGAGTAGCAGTATTGATAGAATTTTGCGAGAGATATATATAGAGATATAATTTAGGCCAACTTATCGAGGAGAAGAGAATGTGATTCTTCTTATAATCCAGTAGCAGCAAAAATGCATGCCTAAAAACTTGTAGGACAATGAATAATAATTCTGGCATGTACCAACGACAACTTGACTTTACCTTAGGCACATGTAAATCATCTATAATACGCCTATTTGGAGGATAAGATAGAAAGTACAATAGTTAGAAATACCTGAACGTGTTTTGATATAGAAGAGACAAATGCTCGAATTTAAGAGGCAATTCTCATATTGTACTAAGGTAATTGTCACAATTAAAACTAAGACGTAAAACGGACAAACGCCTTGGTAATACTAAAACCTGAAAAAACTAGGAACAGAAGTAAGAAGGCCATCGAATATGCAAAGTGGGAAACATACAGAAAAAGGTTTACAGCAATTAATGAATCTAAACGGAGAATCCAAAAAGAAAAGATTAGGCTCATATTACAAAACCACTTACCAGGATTAATTACTAATAAGTAGATTCAGGCTATAAACCTAGATCGACCTAAACATCCTAGAAAAAAATACTGGAAATTCTTAGTAAAAACATCAAACAGAAAAATATTATGTCAGTCATAAACCACTTTGCTCCATTTAAATCTCCAGGGAAGAATTTAGTATTTTTTCTTCTTCTTAAGAAAAGCATTAACCATTTTACTGCCACTCCTAACAAAGTTCTTAGGAGCTAATATAACACTAGATTATATATCAAAGAAACTGTTAAGTGGTGTATATTCACAAAATAGGAAGACAGCAGAATGCCCTAAATAAATCCTATAGGCCAATAATTAGTCATAAATTATTTTTGTTAAAGTCAGTAGAAAAAATTATTGATAGACAAATTAGAGATGGACCATTGACGGATCATCTCAGTGGTAATGAACATGCCGATCAAAAACAAAAATCAACAGAAATAGCACTGAACGCAGTAGTTCAGAAAAACAATCACTTATTAATAATGGAGATATTGCATTAACTACCTTTTTAGAAATAGTAGATGCCTTTAATATTGCAGTGCCAAATTCGCTTTATGATTTAACATCATTAAAATGGAAATTCACTACCGTATGCAACTGGATCAAGTCGATGCTGAAAAATAGGCTGATCTAACAGACCTGCGAAAAGAAAAGTTGTAGCTAAAGTAGCTAAGGGATGCCCACAGAAAGGAGTGCTTTCTTTTTCTTGTAATCAATTCTGATGGATGATCTGATCTTGTTTCCTGAAGCACAAAGGGTAGAAGTGCTGCTCTATGAGAATGATTGATCTAGTAATTATGGTAAGAGAAAAATACTAAAATTTTCTATTCAGAACATCCCAACAGACATTAAATATCCTTAAGAGGTGGTTTAATACGAATAACTCTATAACTCTCTGTTAATGGTAGCTCTGTCTATCAAAATAGCAGTAGTCAGTTTCACAGGAAGGCGTAACCTGGATAACATCTGGATGCCCGTTCTGTACAGAGAAACTGGCAATAAGGCGAATCTGGTGAAATATCTAGGGGTAATAATAGTTTAGCGGCTTACATAGAACGCCCATATAAAAATAATATCCAAGAAAGCAAAGCCTTCTCAAATGTCGAAAGATATGTAAGAAATCATGGGGCATCGAACCAAAACAAATGACTGTACTGACTATCTATGACTGTAGTTCGACCTATTGTTGCCTATGGAGCAAGAAATAGTTGTTATTATATTATCATATAAATAGTTATTTAAGAAAATAAAATAAATAATAATTATAATGCAGAAGAAAGACCTGAACATCATCTGAGTATACGACCCAGAAAATAACAAGCTTTAAACAACAAGGGACGCGTTTTATGACGAATTACAACAAGTAGTAGATCAAGTTAGAGGGAAGATGATAATATTGTTGGATTTAAACGTTTAAATAGGTATTCAAATATTACCAGAAATTAAGCAAAAATATAACGAGAATGTTAAAAACGAAAATGGAGAATTAATGATAAACTTCTGCACAAATAACGGACCTACAATTAACAATACCTTTTTTGACAACAAAGACCAATACAAGTATACATTTATTAACACCTGTGGACAAATATATATGATAGATTACGTTGTAACCAACAGAGATCCTGTTGGTTACAACGTAATCCTTTGAAAATGATGTAGCGACCATAGCATAGTATTATGTAAAATAAAAATCATTCTGAAATACTTTACTCCCAAGAGAGCAGCACCAACACAAACAAAAATCAAAGTCGAAGGACTAAATATGGAATCTACAGAATACTTGTATAAAAAAGAATATCAAAGAAGAAAATATTAGAAAACGATAACACCGAGGAAAGCTAACAAAAATTGACGCAGCAACAGAATCACTTGGGAAGAGGAAAGTAACGAATACTAACATATTAAAAAACCATGGTTTAGAGAGGAAGTGAAGACAGAATGTAAAGAAAAAAAGAAAGAAAGAATATTGTAAATTTTTACAATAAGTAATACAACAAATAGAACAGGCATACAACCGCTATTATAATCAATCAGAAATGAAACGAATACTTTAATTAGACAAATAGAAAAGGAACACCAAAAGAGCTTCTCAAAACAGATGGAACACGACTTCTACGGAACACAGAAAGATATACGGAGAATGATTAGAGGACAAACAAAAGAGATCAGCGAACTTATAAAAACGAAATACATTCAAAAGGAAATATGGGCAGGCTACTGTCGATCCCTATTTACTACGGTGACAATAATGAACCACTAACACCAGAGCTGACGACAAACGAAGAAATAAATAAAGTATAGCGGGTTACCTACCTACAAACATAACTTTTATCAATCTGTAAGCTACCCACAATAATACCCAATTTACATTTTTTTTCAAGAAAATTTTAAGGTAAATAATACTTTACATTCCAACATATTGATGGTTTGGTACTGTTATAATTGCATTTTTTTAATAGAGTTGGTCAAATTTTAACTTTTACGTTTGCTTTAATTAAGGTGGCTATACTTATTTTAGGGTAGCAGTGATGATGGAATAGTTATTTCTAAAACGTTTTATGATGTAGCCCGATAAGGTTAAATATATATAATATAATAATTATTAATATAATTTTTTTTAATAAAAATTTTTGAAAAAATAAATATTGAGAAAGCAATAAGGAAATTAAAAACTAGAAAATCCCAGGAGAGGACAAAGTACCACACAAACTCCTACAGTACGGAGGACCAGATCTGACCAAACAGCTATTAAAATATATCAAAAAAATAATAAATCAAAACAGAATTCCTCACGAATGGAGAGCATGGATAAGCATCCTAATACCTGTCTTCAAAAAGGGAGACAAATAAACTGTATGAAGTTATAACTTGAGCAGAAGAACAACAAGGTTTTACGTCTAGAAGATTATGCACCGATGCTACATTTATAATGAGGCAAGTGCAAGGGAAATAATTAGTATACAACAAACCGGCATATCTATGTTTCGGTGACCTTAAAAAGTCATTTGACCGGGTAAGACGGAAGATAACAAAAACGATATAACGACAACTTACTGGAGGCACTTTCAAAACAGATAGTCATTTCTACATAAAAAAGTAAGGAAAAATAATAAGAATATATTTATTCACGAGAGACAAGAACTTTAATTAACTTTAACGACAAGCATGCTTAATTCCAACAGAAGCAATGTCGATCACCCTAACCACCTCCGTTGAGGTCATACTTGACCTCCCTCCAGTACATACATAGATGGAAAAAGTAGTAAAGATAGAAACAAATAGAAGGCGGATAAAGTGGCAGAAAGCAGGATTATAGAAAACCAAGACCATATCTAGAGATATAGTAAAAAATCATTCAGTTGGAAATAGTACCAGCTGCAATGCAACCTAGATATAATTTCGTAAAACCGTTTACTATCGACTTTTCAGAAAGGAATGAATGAAAGTCGAATATAAAATGAATCTCATAATGACAGGTTACTGGTTCTGGTACACAGACGAATCTAAAACCGATGAAAGAGTGGGAGCTGGAAGTTACTGAGTCAAATCAACGCTAGGCCTTAGTGAAAGCCTATGTAATCACTTTACTATCTACCAAGCAATAATTTTTAAGCATTTCGAAACAAAAGTAGAACTTAATAAGAGTGACCCATTATCAACTATGTTTAAACCTGGACATGGAGGTAATAATCAAAAGGATTAAAATAAAATCCCATGAAACCGTATCTAGGAAATGGGCACCAGGGCATTTATAAATAATGTAAACTAATGTTTGAAGCTATTTCCTTGTGGCATCTTAATTTTTTTTTATTTAAAACACTCATTCCACATCAGCCACGCAGGGTTATTAGAAGGATGAATTTACTATAATTACGGTTAGTAAAAACTTTAGATCAGAAATTTTGTAGGAAAAACTGTCGCATAATGACAACTATATATTTTTGAGTAATGAACACTAATATTAATGCACTTATCGTATCGTAGGATTAACTTACGCATCGTATTCTTTAATTCTTAGAACTGTCCGACAGCTGTCTGGTAGCATGGTCGTTTTGACTTAGTAGTTATCATTATGACGTTGCCCAGCCAGATGCTCGTCGGTTTTTATCGTTAACCATCGTTAACCAAAATGATACCTTTATTCAATAAGAAACGCTTTTTTTTTAATTGCATTTAATTGCATTTAACGCACAAGTCTCACAGTATGTTGTTAATTTGATAGTCTCAGTGAGAAGCAAAAAATCGACAAGCAAAACTGCCTTTCTATCTTAAAACAAAGTAAACATAATTTTATAAGTAGAAATTTATTTGATTTTCAGTCTTGTATTTATACGAGTTAATGAAAGTTGCCACTATACCTACGGATTGTTGCGTCGATGCCTATGTATAGTAAGCCACCCATGTTTGATCACATGTGGCAATATGGCTTAAAAAATCATCCATTTTTCATTACTTTGTGGTTCAAGAAATCATTTTATGTGCCTTACTCAATATTTTGGATACCCAGCGTAAACACGACGATCATTTAAATGTTTGGTCATAATTTTGTATACTGCACTTCTTGAGAGTTAAGAAAACTTTATAGGTAACGAAATTATGACTTTTCAGTTGTCTTTTACTTTAATGTAAAATTTTTAAAAATTAAATCGTTGTTTATCATCAAAGGTGTTCTACTTCGTCCCTAATCGTGAATGTTTATGTCTAAGAATTTTTAAATTTCCTAATCCTTTTTAATTTGATTGGCCTTGGTATAGTTAGAGTTCCTGTTATTTTATTTATCATAATGGCAATTACAATTTATTTAGATAACATGTTTCTAATAATACAGATTCAATTATGTCAAACTCTATTCAATTAAGTACAAATAAAAATTGCGTGAATTATTCTATTGACCCTGAAGTTGTAAGGAGGTTTCTGGGTCTAAAATTATAAGATCTTGTGGGACTCTCTTTAATATTGTGGTCGATGGTTTAGTTTTCCCCACAGTCATATTAAGGAGACGGCCGTTTTCCTTATTTATGTAACAAGTCGTATGCACATGTACCCATGTCTGGTTCAAATTTTATTTAGGAGGGACCATGTATTCCGTGAAAGATCAGACTCTGGTGGCTTGTGGGTAATGCAGGGCATGTTGTTATTTTTTAGGCGGTTGGTTTTTATAACTTTACACTGGGAGTAATTGAGTGATAGTTGATTTATTTGCCCCAGCTATCATCTTATATTAACGTTTTCATTTCTTAATAGTTTAGAGCCAAACTGGCTTTTAGCATAACTTATTCTTGCTAGGTTTTTGTGACATATTCGGTTATATATGCGATTAATCTGGTTGTAAGGCCCTTACAAAAACCGTTTATTTCATGCCTCATATTAGGTTGAAAGTGTTATTTGGTCAGAAAATCCTAGGAATTATCTGACTGCCAGTATATGTTATTTCATTTACCGTTACCCAGGGTGCACGTGTAGTATTTCTACTATGGATGCAAATTCGTTATTAATCCCAGTTTTCTTGTATCAAGGTAACATTGAAACTTCTGACAGTAACTTTTTGAATTCTCTTCTGAAAAAGGTCTTTCTCCATTTGTCTCTCTATCCATTTTAGTACTACTAATTAAAAAAAATGTCAGGCACGGCACTCATACCATGCCTAGGATATAATTTTCATAATTTACTAACTATCTGGAACATCGCTAAGGTAATACTTTCCCACCTGTACTATGCGTCCCCTGCAAAGGTTGGTGTTATCATACTGATGAAGAAATTCGAGAGCGCATTAGTCTTTCTTTCTTGGACCAAGAGGAGCCAAGTCTACCAAGTTTTAAAACTATTGAAATTTTTGAGTAATCACAGAACAACATCATACAAGTGCGTGAATGGATATGTTACCTTAATCCATTTAATTTTGTCGTTAATTAGTTTACGGATTTATTATCAGATGTCGCTATTTGCCTCCATACGAAGCCATGTTAGAGTTGCTTCCCAAGATAGGAAAGATTTATTTTCACGTTCAGAGCGTCTGTAAATATCCGTCTCTGATGATCCCTTTTAGGGTGAAATACGTATAAGCGGATATACAGACGCACTGTACGTGAAATCAAATCTTAACTGTGTTTTTCCTTTTATTCCGGTATATTCTTTATGAGTACTAGAAACCAATTCACTAAGGATTTTTGCTTAGTTGAGGAGATATGTTGTGGAATGCAATTTTAGATTTCTAATGTTTCTAATAACATCTTTATCAACGTCTGTTTTGCCTTACAATTCTTATAACGCACAGATTAAAGCATAAATCTGAATTTGGTTTCGAAAATTAGTTTACGGATTTATGGAGAAAGCTTCGTCGAACTAAAAGCCAAATTCAATCTTTCTGTTCTATTTAGGTATTTCAAAGGTTTTACTATATTTTTCCTCTTAAGTTTTGTATATAATCTTATTATTTTCCTCTTCTATATATACCAAGTTGCTTTTAATTACATTAATTACAGATACATTATCATTTATAGCATTTATTAGCTCATCGAAGCAAATATTCCGTACATTTTCATTGTAAACATCACCAGTTTAAATTATTTAGAGGGTCAAATTTTACATTACTCCTTCATTTTATCAATATACAAGCATATTCGAGTTTTGTTCTAAATGAATAACAAATTCAAATACAAGTAAAATAAATACGCAAAAGGGAGGAAATTAGATTACAGCTAATCCTAATTAAGAAAAGTAAAACTGTATTTCAATTTGCTTTCGCAACAGCCGCAGTAATGGGAAACAAAATTCTCTTTTTATAAAGGAGCATTTTAATTTAAATATAAAGTTGTGTGTATAATTCTGTGCGATGGCTATTTTTGGTTTAATTAACTTTTTATAATGCAATGTTAACGGTGCAGTAATTTTAACTTATAATTTTTTCTTTTAGAAAATTTGTATTGGAATGTCTTGCAACATACTTATATTTAGAGTAAAAGTAAAAATGATCATTAAAACCATACACCAAATAAAGGAAACCTTACCGACTGGAACAGAGCAAAAATAAAAATATTGTGCTTATTTTAATGAATTTAATGTGAATTATATCTTAAAGAATAGGCAAACACATTTTATCTAAAGAGAAGAGAATCGAAGTAATGCTAATAATGGACCACATGAAGTGGACCAAAATTTTAGAAACGCCTAATTATCACTTCAACGCCAGATTAAGTCAATGTATGTTTACGTATAAAGGTATTTTACATCGGTTTTCTTATTGTTAATTTTAGGAAGAAGTGCATTAAAAATTTTGTTTCTTGGATGGTACCATCTATACAAATGAACATCTATATATACTAAAGGGTGTTTTTTTAGAGGTATATAACTTTGAAATCGAATAAAACAAAGTTGACTTTTGGAGTTCGGCCCTGATAGCGATCAAATCTACCACTTTATCAGCTGTCCCGAAATATAATCATTTTAAATGGTAAAAACAAATCATAATTTAATATTTTATACCTCTACTACAAATTTAAGTGCATTAGTTAGTGCTGACAATATTATCTCAAGTGAGTAGCACTTCTTTTCGTATTATTTTTGTAACAACAAAATAAGCTTTAAATATTATCTACGTAAAGAGATAACAAAAATTCCAGATGGGTCTTGACCAGTTTTTTGGACCGACCACAGGACCGGCTCAACTTCTGATCAAAAAAATTAATCAAATGACTTCATACAACAATAATACTACACACAACTCCACTAAACATAGTTACTTAGATGTCGTAAATTATTTTAAACATCCAACAAAACAACAAGCAATAGTCATTTCCAGCATTAAAGGTACAAAAATCCATGATTGCGTCGTAGCTGTTGGATCACTAGTGGGTCCAATTAATGTACTTTTTGCCAGAATTGCTAACAGTAGGATATGCATAAACCTCTCTTCAAAAAACACTGTTGATGCTCTTCTTCATTCTTATAAATATATCGAAATAAATGGATGTCAAGTTGAGGTAAGAAGATTAATTTCTCCAGCCCAGAGACTTGTAATATCTAATGAATGTCCTTCAATCCCGAACGAAATAATTGAACAAGAATTACAAAAACTTGGTATTCACACTGTATTAAAAATGACTTTTCTTCAAGTAGGTATGTCTGAAAGTGAGTACAGTCATATTTTGAGCTCTAGAAGGCAATCATTCATTGCACCCTTGGAAAATATGTCTATTCCTGGCTCTCTAACCATAACTCATGACAATACTTCGTACCGGGTATTTCTCTTCATAGACGGATTCAGTTGCTCCAAATGTAAAACCATTGGTCATCAAGAATCAGAATACGCTCACATTTCAAACCAAACTAATTTAACTACCCTCTTAGATTCAACCCAAATCACATCATTATTATCTAAACCTCATGAACCTAATGATACCCCTTCAACTCCCCTCTCAGATTCAACTCAAACCACATCGAGATATCCAAACACTTCGTCTTCTTCTTCCAAAGCAACATCACCAGCTGTAAATAATACTAAAAATACTACGGAAATCGACCTCATCCAAAACATGTCTAAAGATGATCCAAACACTTCATCTTTTTCTTTCAAAACAACAGCACCAGCTGTACATAACAGCTAATTTCAATAAATCAATTGTGTCACGAGCTGTATGACGTTGCGCCGTTTTATTTAAACGTCAGGTCCTGTATATCATGGTTCTTCAGTTAAGGAATGAAAAAAGCAGTAATAATGGCTCTACAGCAGTCACCATTGACTTTAATGTTCTGCCAGCATCGTTTTTAAAGAAGCACGGTCCAATGGTTCCACCAGATAATTAAGCACACCAAACAGTCAGTTTTTCTGGATGTAATGGTTTCTCAACATACTTTTAAGGATTATCTTAAATATTAAAAGTGAGCCTTGCCCCTAAATAAAATTCGCTTATAAAAATCGGAATCAACAGCAATCTTATTTTGCTGTTTGCCATAAAGTGGATGGACACGTATCCAAATGCACGATGTGCACAATGGGAGATAGACTAATTCGGGTCTTCCTGTATGCTACGCTCTACAGTAGCAACAACTTCTTCTGTACGCACTGTACGACGTGTATGTTGATACATGTTATCATTTAGAGTAAACGTGGTGCAAAAACATTTATTGGTTAATCAAATTACTTGTTCTGATGGACTATTATGTTGGCCACAAAATGGACGTAGTGCGTGATACGTATTTCGAATAGAAGCACAGTTTTCAAAATAAATTTGTATAATTTTGAAGCGTTGTTCAGGCGTCAAGTTTATTTATGCTAAAATGCCAAACTAAACGTAACATAAAATACTTGATACTTGTCAAAATGGCCGAAAAAGTCTTACCAGCTTACATTTCTATACCTTTTAAAAAACACCCTTTAGTAACATTACCTTGCGACGGGGGATCCAAAATCAAAATTTGTCTTATAGTAAATCCATTTCTATTCATAGTATCCTTTGATATCTCGTATGTCACTATACGTTCATTAATAATGAAGATACTGTATAGTACAGTTTTGGTAATCACCTTGTTGGTTTTTTCTTACTTAATATATTCTTTATTTTCTTCTCTGTCATTTGCTATGTCGCATATTAGGATTAGTTCAGTTGTTAATACTGTACTCAACCAGAGGCCTTTTTTAAGTCAATATATCAAAATATATGTCTTCTTGTTAAACTATTTTTATCCATAGTGCCCTATAATACCTCGTATGTAACTATAAGTTTATTAATAAGGAAGACACTGTGTAGTGCTCTTTTAGAACTCGTATTGTTTGTTTTTTCTATCTTAATATATTTGTGATATCTTTCCCTTTCTTTTAACGTACTACTATTATTATATATTATAAATAATTAGCAATAAATCAACCAAGAACAAAGGACAGCAAGAATTAGCAATAAATCATAAAGAACAAAATATGGTTGAAATGTCAAATGTTGGTAGTTCAGATTTCTTTCCTATTTGCAGTCCGGGACCCCTCAATACAAATTTGCAAATAAACCTCAACACAAGTTTGCAAATAAAAAAAGGCCATAGTACTTTTTTGATAAAATAACTTTTTGAATAAAACGGTGGGGGGGGGGGTGATGATAGCATAAACTGTGATAACTGCACTAGGTAACATGGGGAGTTACCTAGTGCAGTTATCACAGTAGGTAGTGCAGGTAACATGGGAATGCCAGACAACTTCTCGTACGAGTTATGGACCTAAAAGGTAAGAAATTGCTTAAATTGTTTTATTTTAAGGATTATTAGAAGGGGATAAATCTTATTCCTAAATTGTTTGCGAATATTGATAATATAGAGTTAGAAATCAAACATTTAAAAAATCCATAAGATTCTGTTGACAGTATTGACTTTAATACGGGAAGATAACTCGGGAAGATAAAGAATAAAAATATTATGTGAGATGATTGAGAGGCAGAGTCGGTCTTCTAACATAATTGTCCGTAACGTGAATGAATCAAAAATGAAAATTCAAGAAGGAAGTGAGTCTGAAGATGCAACAGCGATTTGGAAAATATTGAATAAATTTAATATTAACAAAAATTATTTAAAAGTGTTCGGGTGCCGAAGTAGTTGTAGTGGGTCACTTTTTCTAAAGGGGATTGGTTTACGTAGAGTTGATCTTCTGTTATCCTTTTCTTGCTAATTATCATAAGCTTTGTTTTCTTAACGTTTATAATGAGTCCATATTGTTCACTGTAATTACGTGATTTTGTTCAAAAGAACTTGTAGATCTTCTAACTTGTCCGCAAATAGTATGGTGTCATCTGCATATCTGATGTTGTTTAGCCGGTAACCATTTACTACAATACCTTTTTCAGTTTTGTGCAAAGCTTCGATAAATATTCTTTCAGAGTACATATTGGAAATTAGAGGACACAAAATACAGCCTTGCCTCACTCCACGCAAGATTTTTACATAGTTAGTATGTTCACCTTCAACTCTGAGATTTGCTGTTTGATTTCATTAAAGATTTCTAATTATTTTTAGATCTTGGTTATTTCTCGTAATCAACCAGACATGCGTATACGTCGCAGTTGACGTCTCTGCATCTCTGGAATAAGACTTGTAAGTACTGGGAACAAAGCCTCTCTAGTACTAACAGCATTTGTGAACCCGAACTGGTTGGGGGAAATTTAACTTTCACACAGCTTTTTTATACTCTTATGAATTATCTTTAGGAACCATTTTAGGAGATTAAAGTACGGTAATCTTCGCATTTTTTGGCTCCTGGTTTATTTGAAAGTGCAGTAAACTCAGATTTCAGCCATTCTGTTTATATTTCTCCAGAGTTGTATATGTTGTTGAATATCTTTGCGATTATTGCTATTAATTCATTGTCCATTAGTTTGAGTGGTTCTGCTTGTATATTATTAGGGCCTGCCATTTGCCATCCTTTAACTATGTTATTGCTGAATGAACTTTCTGCTGTAATATTCTTGGTCCATCATTTACCCCTTCTTCTAGCTCAAAGGTGTTATCTCTTTGGTCTTCAAATAGTTTTTCTATATATTCTTTCCACGTTCTTATATTACTCTGTTTGTCTTTGTATTAGTTCCTTTGTGAGTTCTTTAACTTTCCTATGTTCATTGTGACTATCGTACTTTGACTGCAGAGTCTTAATTTCTTTGCATCTTTTCCTTGCTTCTTTTTTTTTTCGGTTCTCTGATTTTTGTTCTTAATATTATATTTATGGTTTTATATTTGTCTGGATCATTTTTGGCTTCTCTTTTCTCGTCCATTGGTTTCAGGATTTCATCTGTCATCCATGATTATTTCTTCAATAATCTATCTGTCTTTAAGTCCTTCAAGTCCTATCCTTTACATTTTGCACTATTTCTGCAATATGTTTGATCGTTTGTTCTTAGTTTGATTCGTCTCTAATTGGAGTCACTAGCTTGTTTAACGTGGCTTAGACTTTCATCCTCGTATAGAGGTCTTTCAGTAATCGTAGGTCGTATGATTGTGCTTTCCTTTTCTGCACTGTTTTGAGTTTAGAACGTTAGTTAGGAACGTTAGGTGGCTAACTTACATATCTTATTTTGTTGCATTATTATCAAAAAATAAATACATTTTCAGTATAAAAGAGCTTTACGCTTCTTCAATGAAGGGGTACTCTTTTTTGTGGTGGTGGATAGTGGTGGTGTAACAAACGTGATGAACGATGTTTAAGCGGAGAAGTAGTAGATTACTAAGGAGCTGGGGTTCAGAAGGTGGCGTGTTTGCGATGTATTGGAAGCGCGCAAGAGAAATATGGGTGATTTGTGCCAAGCATGTCTAAGGAGGTAGTTCAGGAGTTACCAGCTATACAATGGAACGGCTCTTGATCAGCGTTTTTGGCGTGCAGTAGTTAGCTGCGATATTTGATGAAGGTTGATTTTAAAATTTCAAAATATTTATCAGGGAGTTCATGTACAGTATTGTGAAGAAATTTAGCTGGAGGGAACGGAACTTTTCTTTGAGGAAGCCTGGTAAGTATTTGCCCTCGGTGATTGCAAGGAATCTTTAGTATTCGTTTAGCTTGGTTGTTCGAGCCTGCAATGATTCTAAGGACATACTTCCTGCTGAGGAATAAAATTCTGTCCTTAATTGGTGTTATGTTTGCCAGTATATGGATGTGTGGTGATTAATATAGTCTGCTCCGCCTCATGCAGAATCTAAGTATTTTTCTTTCGGTTGCCATGATGGTATTGATTTCGTAGGTCTCAAGAGAGGCGTAGGTGCATTCCTTGTATTCGATGATGGGTTTGATGAATGTTTTGTAGGTGTGCAATAATCTTTTGGTTGACGTCTTGCCCAATTTACCGGCTTACACTGCCAGAAGTTTAAACCTACTTCTCACCCTATCTAGGGTATCTTGAATGTCGGTTTTTTAGTTGAAAGTCCTGGTAAAATGAACTTCCAAATGGGAAACCGAGTTTTCGAGAATAAGGTACTCTCCTAACAGGGTTCATACTTTATTTAAATAACGTTGTTATTATGAAAAACAAATATGTGAATTCAGAGCATTTTTTATAGGCTACAAATGTAACCACTAAGCGTTAAAGGGTTTAACTGAACAAAACATCATAGCTATCCTTAAATAAAATGACCTTATGCTAAGATAGTACAAACGTCCTAATCAAAAATACATAGGTTGTATATCGCATTATATTATATCTTAAAACTCTAAACAATGTAATAAAAGTAGTTATAACTTTATAAGATCTAATGCGGATGAATGTGAAAATGATGTTCCAGATCATAACGATTATCTGATCAGTGGATAGATTCTATTTACTAATTACCCTCTATGTATTAATTTTTAATAAATGTATTTCCATAAAAGATTTTGATGACATATTTTACAGCATTATCAAGCGATAATGTTTGTAAAATGGGCGTAATGTAATATAGTATAACCTACAATATCTAATACAGCAATTTTCATTGAATTTATGATAACTACCTCTATTAAAATATGTAATCCCAGAACTAAGCCTAGGATCAATCCCTGTCAATTCCATTTAGATTCCCATCGAGATTATCCTTCGGGATTAAAACCCCTTAGCTTGCCACGATAACGTCGAGATATATTAAGACACAAAAATGTGTCAGCAAGAGAAGTATCGATTGTAACACTCTCACTACATCGTTCTATATATAGACAGAGTCATTATCAATATAAAGCGGTCTGAGTGTCAAGCCAGTAATTATTTTATACGGGATTATTATGGTTGAATTATTCTAACGAGATTTGATTTTATCTTTAGAAATATTTAAGGTGAATAAGTTGTTTATACCCACTACGCAGTATCAATAAAATTTGTTGTTCTCCATATATGTTTAATTTAAATGTAGATAGTCTTAAAAATCATTACAAATATGTATTTTTAACTACTAATAATTAACTTTTTACCTTCAATGAAACAAATAATACTTGTAATAATTGTCAACAAACAAAAGTTAACCTCGCGAAAACAGAGTACCTATCTACAAGTGAAGAAGACATAGAAGATCTACAGATTGACGACAACCTAACAATCAAAGGAAATAATAAATTCAAATACTTGGGGTTTATAATCACAAAAAAGGCAACAACAGAGGAAGAAATTAAGCAAAGATTAGGACAACAAGAACAGCAATCCGAGAACTTAACTCAAGTATAGTGGGATAGACACCTAAATATGAAGACAAAAACACAGATTTATAAAACATTAGTGCACAAAAATATTGGCATATGGAGCTGAAAAGTGGATTATAAACAAGAAAAATAGCAGTAAGATAGTAGCAACAGAGGTGGGATGCTTGCGAATATGTTGCAGAGTAACTAGAATGTATAGGAGAAGTAATGACGAAATAAAACAAAGAACATCAGTAGAAACAGACTATATATATATATATATATATATATATATATATATATATATATATATATATATATATATATATATATATATATTGTTATGATGTGTTTTTTTTGTTTGAATGATGAGCAATGAGTATTTTTAATAATATAATATATAGGGTTTTTATCGCGGTTCTCAAAGAATTAGTTTGTAAGTACTTTTTTAAATTATCTTTATTATAACTATTATGGAACACACATATATATATCTAACCTAGCCAATGTAAATTTAAAATAAACTATCTTTAAATTGATACTCTTATAAAACTAATTAAATTCTATAGACAATGTAAAATTTAAACAAACTATCTTCAAAATTGAAATTGTTATGACACTAACTAAATTATATTAACAAAATTGTGTACCTTTCTTTCACTGAATGCCTAAATGAACTGTTTTCCACTATATATATATATATATATATATATATATATATATATATATATATATATATATATATATATATATATATATATATATATTCTAGTCACCACTGAATGTCTTCTTACTTCGGTTATCCTTGTTTTTGTGAAATTTCTTTTTCCAATTATCAGCTTCTACCAATTTAAGATATATTTTTCTTCACCAGCATTTATACACCACCAAACAAACCAGGAAACAGCATTTATATTTATTCTTCTTTTCAATATACCAATATCCAATTATTATAAGTTGATTTATACTAATCTCCAACCATAATATAATTTAATTTCTTCCAATATCCATCCAATATTCTTCTAATATACTTTTATAGTCTTCAATAATTATTTGTGTATAATTATAAATGTGCATTAAATATATGCATAAATTTTAATCTTCATTTAACTCACTATATTAAACAATTCGACTATTTGTACCTGATTCACTGACTTCAACTAACTTTCATATTTCTTACTAAACTTTTCTGACTGACTTCTTGAAAATTCTGAACAATTTACTTCACTATTCACTAACTAAATGTGTCTATTAACTTTCATAATGAACTGGCCTGACTTCTGACTAAAAACTGCCATCTTGAATCCAAATCACGGGTATTTATATCCTTTTGGATATTCCAGAACCATCTGGTAAGAGATCATGTTCCATTCGTTCTATTAACTTCTATATAGATGTTCTCGAAAAAATATCTGTTCGATCCACCGCCATAATCATTATTCCAGAATGTTCCAACATAAACACAGGTCAAATTCTGCATTCTGTAGAATTCGTTCATTTTTTATTGATAATTTTGTTTACATTTAGGCTTTTCAGATCAGAATATATAATTAAATTAGTAACTAACACTCTAATTTAATAAAATACACATTTCAAACAATATATTATTATAACCCCACTTTATATTCCCTTATGATTAATTTCTATCTGTCAAATTACTTACTGTATAGTTGGTTGCCTAGGCACATGGCTCACTTAAATCTATTTACCACATTATAATTACTAAAATACAACTTTTTACAATTATTATATGCTAATTTCTAAAAATGCCCTCACATAAATATATTTTTATAAATTTCTCTAGTATATAACTTATTTAAAATAATCAAATATCTAATATTATGTAGTATATAACTTATAAATTATTTTCTATAAACCCTAATCGTATCAATACCCCAAAATAATATTTAAAATAAATAATTTACTTATTATTTTTTTAAATATTAATTTTCCCATACCTTATTAAATTTAATAAATCAATTTTTTTTTATTATTTAAAATGTGTTAAATACATCCCTGTTCGCTGTCTATGTCAAAGCAGAGAACAACGGAGCACAGTTCGGCTATTCTATGGTCAAACTGTCATGTCAAATGGGGCAATGGATGCGATATCAGAGAATAAAATATAACCTTAATTAAAAATATAATCGATATGGTGTTCTGTTTATTTATAGACAAAATCTAAGAATTATTTCCATTCAAAATAACTTTCATCAATATAAATTGGTAAGTTTTTTCACTTTATTATATTAGAAAGACATTTTAATAGCAATTATAGTATCAATTTTGTGTCTAACCCCAAATTATGATTTTTAGGGTACAAATTAATTTCCATATATACAAAATTCAACAAGTATGATGTCAAATTGATTCAAAATAATGAAATCTACCATCTACCATTTAACAAATCAAGTCTATTGAATAAAATGGATATATCAGTAAGTTATTTGTGTTATTATATTTGTGTTAAAGGTATAGAAATCATTATTCAATCTCTTCATGATATTGAAAAATGTCGTTGATATGAAATATGCCTCTTAGTATGTTCTCTGCATCTATTAACACATAACTATTTAGTCCATTCTGATTTTCAATTGTATATGGACCTTCAAACATTGGTTGTAATTTCTTACAACGGTTTTCTTTAACATTACTTTTTCTAAGTGAACGAATTAACACTAGGTCTCCTTTTTGAAATGTGATTGGTTTTTTTATATTTCGATTTTGTCTTCTGATATATTTTTCAGCTTTCCTCCTAATTCGGTTATTCACTTTCTGCATTACTTGTTCTAACATATCCTGATTATATTCACTAATCCACTTTCTGTTTCCTATATGGCCAAACATTAAATATTCTGGTACTTCCTCTGTATTCAAATTATGTGTATTATTTAAAAAATACTCTACTTGTGGTATATGTTGCTGCCAAGTTTCGTGTTGATTTTGGCACAGTATCCTTAAATATTTTATAACTTCTTTAATATATCTTTCTGCAGGATTTGCCTGAGGATGTCTGATACTTGTAAAATGAATGTTGATTCCCTTTTTCTCACAAAATGTCCGAAATTTTTGGTTGTTAAAATATGTAGCATTATCTATTATGCAATTTCTAAATGGTCCTATTTCTTCGAAAAATTGATTAATATATAATTTTAATGTTTTAACATTTGTTCTAGAGCAGGGATATAGTTTAATAAATTTTGTATATAAATCAACTATCACTAGTATATGCTTTTTTCCTGTTGGACTGAGAACTAAATTTGAAATAAAATCCATGGAAACTGTATTTAACTTTTCATATACAACATTAGATTTATATGTGTTCTGGTTTTTGAAATTCTTTTCTTTGTTTAGTTGACATATTGGGCATTGGGTAGTAATTTCTTTTGCTATACTTATGTCATTCTTTGCAAAATGATTGTCCCTAAATAGCATCCATAGCTTTCTTGAACCAATATGCATATACTTGTTATGTAAATTTTTCAATATTTTCTTTGCTAAAGTTCTAGTTATTACATATACTTCTATGCCATTTATTATTTTATAATAAACTCCATCTTTCCTAAGGACTTTTTGTTTTTCACTCAAATTGATCTGATCTCTTATAATTTCTTCTCTAGAATATAATCCAGTACTGTCTACTAATTGATTTAATCCAATTTTTATTGTTCGCTGCCCTTTTTGTGATGTATTTTCTAACCTTGATAAAGCATCTGCCACTATATTGGATTTTCCAGAAATGTATTTGATTTCAAAGCAGTATTCACTAAGTATTAGACTCCACCGATGTATTCTACTGTTTCCATATTTGTTATTTAATATAGCCGTTAAAGCTTGGTGATCTGTTTCTATTGTAAATTCATTACCCAACAAATAAAATCTTAATTTTGTGACACAGTGTATTATACTTGCTAGTTCTAATTCTGAAACTGAGTAACCCTTTTCTTGTGGCTTTGTAATTCTTGAAATGAATTGTATTGGGTATTCGACCCCATTATGTATTTGTAATAATACCCCTGATAATCTCTCTATTGATGCATCTGTTCTTAATATGAATGGCTGTGTGTAGTCAGGATAGTATATTTTCAAATTTGACAGAAAAATGTTTTTAATTTCTTGGAATGCTAGTTCTCTTCTCTGATCCCATCTCCATTTTACACCTTTTCTCAGTAGTTCAAGTAATGGAATTTCTTTTATACTTAGATCTGGTATCATCCTTTTATAATAATTAATTATTCCAATAAATCCTCTTAAAGTTCTTAAATTGTGTGGTGTTTTATATTCCTGTATGACTTGTGTCCGTTCTGGATCCATTTCGATTCCCTTAGTGTTAAGTTTATAACCTAGATATATGACTTCTTTTTGAAAAAATGTACATTTTTCTTGATTTATTTTTAGTCCAACTTTGTCTAATCTATTTATTATAGTTTTTAGGTGTTTCACATGATCTTCAGCCGTTTTAGAAAAAATTAATATATCATCAATGTAGTGAATTACAAAATGTTCATATTGATCCAAAATATCATGAAGACATCTACATAGAGCACTGCAAGATGATTGAAGTCCAAATGGTACTACTTTGAATTGATATACTACTCCATCTATCTGAAATCCTGTATACTGTCTACTTTTTCTTTCTAGAGGTATTAACCAGAAACTATGCTGTAAATCGATTTTAGTGAAAAATGACATTCCTGTAATTCTTCCTAATATTCCATCTATACTCATTGGTGCTTCAAATTGCTTTTCAGTAATCTTGTTAATATTCCTTGCATCCAAACATAACCTGATTTCACCTGATCTTTTTCGTACTACTACTATGGGGTTAATAAAACGTGTGTCTGCCTTCTCAATGATCCCATCTTCTAACATATTATTAATTGTTTTGTTTACTTCTTCTCTGTATTTATATGGTATTGGGTATGATTTTGTTTTAAAATCTTTTTCTTCTTTAACTTTTATACTATGGATATAATTTTGTGCAATTCTATTTTCTTTATTGACAAGTCCCTTGTGTTGCTGCAATATGGAAATGACTATTGATTTATATTCTTCAGGGCAATTTAAAACTTTCATTATATCTTCTTCTTTACAAATAAAATTATTCTTCATTATGTACTCATTATTCCTTGCTTCCAATTTTACGAACTCCGCCTCGTAGGCATCCATCTGCTTAAAATTTCCATTCCTTAAATATTCACTACAATAATTGTTCTTTACATTCTTTTGGGACATTTCCCTATCATCAAAATACATTTCTTCTTCATAAACATCATTATTTTCTTTTAATAATATCCTATCAACTCTTATTCCTTCTTCCACCTCATCTTTCTGCATAAATTTAATTATTTGCCCTTCCAAAGTTACCATTTTTTCTTCAAAATCTATCTTTACTTTCTTCTTTTCCAATTCATCATTTCCCATTAATATATCAACACATAAATCCTTGACAATAAATCCTTGCATATTAATTTCTTTATTAAGAATATTAATTTTAAAATTGGCTAGTTTATCAATTTCACCCAACTTCTTATTATTTGCACCAATAATTTTAATTTTTGGAATCTTTATTATATCTGATAGTTTTAATGTATTAAAAATAAAATTCTCCGAGACTAAAGTACTTTCTGAACCAGTATCTATCATAATCTTAATCATTTTATTTTTGGCTAAAGCATTTATATAAATTAAATTAATAGATTCAATAATTTTATCTTCATCTAAAGAAATAAATTCAGAAGGTTTTTCATAATAGCAATGGCCTAACTTGTAATTCAGAAAGTTTACTGCACAAATTTTGATTATTAGAATTGTCAGATTGTATCTGACCACTTGGATCTGATGTACTATGTCTTTCCCTACTATGACTTCTACTCACATTTTCTTGCCTTGTACGATTTCGTTCCCTGTCTTCGCAGCTCCTATTCCTTCGAACACAATTTACCTGTCTGTTATAGTTAGGTCGCTCTGTATTTCTTCTATTGTTAAAATCTTGTCTATTATTATTAGTACTGTTATTAAAATGTTGTCTATTATAATTACTGTTATTATTATTAAAATTTTGTAAATTATTACCATATCTATTATATGATTGTCTATATTGTTGATTATCATTTTTATTATATTGAAAGTTATTATTGTTTTTTCTGTTGTTATTATTACTTGTCATATTGCCTCTTTGTATTCTTTGAATAAAATTAATAAATCTATCTATTGTTTGAATATTTTGTACAGTTACGGTTTGCACAACATCAGCATCAAAATGTCTAGATACATTTAAGACTGTTTCATCCTCTCTAAGTGGTGGTTCTAAATATTTTGCAACTGTTATCAATTTCAATGCATAATCTACCATATTTGATTTTAAATTTTGATTATACTTTCCAAAATATAGAATTTCTCTAAACTTTGCTTGCTCACTAAAAGTTATCTAAATCATTTTCAATACTAGCAAACCAAGTTGCTGCATTGTCATTTAATGTCATTCTAATATAATCTTTAATATCATTAATATTATTCACAAATCTTAATTTATGTTTTAAACTATTTATGTATACTCTAGGATGCAAATTTTTTATATTACCAGAGAATTTAATCCCAGTCTCATTTGTTAAATTTAAGTAAGGTCTTCCTATGTCTCTCATTTGTGAAATATCATCTATTCTCTGTTCCACATTTCTTATTTGATTATTATTTATTTGGATATTTTGTTGTATATCATCTAATTTTTCTTCTGTGTTTCTCCTGTCTTCGTTAATTTTTACTTCTAAGTTACATTTCTGTAACTCTATTTTCTGTTCTATATCTATCTTATTATCTTGAATAATCCTCTTTACTTCTGTCCTCTCATTTTCTATCCTTTTCTTGTAGTCATTCCGTATACTTTTTATTTCATTTGCTACTTTTTTCTCTGCAGCTTCAAGTTTTTTATCCATTTGTTTTACAATTTTATTATTATTATCTTCTATTTTCTTTTCTAATTTTCTATGATTCTCTTCCAATTTCTGTTCCATTTTTTTCAAGTCTTCTTTGACTTGTTTTGAATTCTGTTCCATTTTTTGTTCTATTTTTTTTATGTCTTCTTTGACTTCTTTTGAATTCTCTTCCATTTTTTGTTCTATTTTTTTCATGTCTTTTTTGACTTCTTTTGAATTCTCTTCCATTTTTTTCGTATTCTCTTCTATTGTCTTGTTCATCTGCATCATTAATGACATCAAAGCTGCCATATTGACATTTTCCTCTCTTTCTGGATTCATTTCTGCAGTATCTTGTGGAACTTGAACTAAACTCTCCTCTTGTATAGGTTGTGTTTCTACTTCCACATCTTCTTCATTCTTTTTGCTTCTTGTACCTTTCTTTCCTTGAGACATTTTGAGACTTTACTTGTTCAAATATAATTAAAAATAAAATCTATAATTTTTCCTTTCTACTGATAATTAATTTAATTATATGAGAGCACTTATCTTCCCAAACTAATTCTTTTAAATAGAGAGCCACCGCGTTGGGTGCCAAATTTGTTATGATGTGTTTTTTTTGTTTGAATGATGAGCAATGAGTATTTTTAATAATATAATATATAGGGTTTTTATCGCGGTTCTCAAAGAATTAGTTTGTAAGTACTTTTTTAAATTATCTTTATTATAACTATTATGGAACACACATATATATATATATATCTAACCTAGCCAATGTAAATCTAAAATAAACTATCTTTAAATTGATACTCTTATAAAACTAATTAAATTCTATAGACAATGTAAAATTTAAACAAACTATCTTCAAAATTGAAATTGTTATGACACTAACTAAATTATATTAACAAAATTGTGTACCTTTCTTTCACTGAATGCCTAAATGAACTGTTTTCCACTATATATAGATATATATATATATATATATATATATATATATATATATATATATATATATATATATATATATTCTAGTCACCACTGAATGTCTTCTTACTTCGGTTATCCTTGTTTTTGTGAAATTTCTTTTTCCAATTATCAGCTTCTACCAATTTAAGATATATTTTTCTTCACCAGCATTTATACACCACCAAACAAACCAGGAAACAGCATTTATATTTATTCTTCTTTTCAATATACCAATATCCAATTATTATAAGTTGATTTATACTAATCTCCAACCATAATATAATTTAATTTCTTCCAATATCCATCCAATATTCTTCTAATATACTTTTATAGTCTTCAATAATTATTTGTGTATAATTATAAATGTGCATTAAATATATGCATAAATTTTAATCTTCATTTAACTCACTATATTAAACAATTCGACTATTTGTACCTGATTCACTGACTCCAACTAACTTTCATATTTCTTACTAAACTTTTCTGACTGACTTCTTGAAAATTCTGAACAATTTACTTCACTATTCACTAACTAAATGTGTCTATTAACTTTCATAATGAACTGGCCTGACTTCTGACTAAAAACTGCCATCTTGAATCCAAATCACGGGTATTTATATCCTTTTGGATATTCCAGAACCATCTGGTAAGAGATCATGTTCCATTCGTTCTATTAACTTCTATATAGATGTTCTCGAAAAAATATCTGTTCGATCCACCGCCATAATCATTATTCCAGAATGTTCCAACATAAACACAGGTCAAATTCTGCATTCTGTAGAATTCGTTCATTTTTTATTGATAATTTTGTTTACATTTAGGCTTTTCAGATCAGAATATATAATTAAATTAGTAACGAACACTCTAATTTAATAAAATACACATTTCAAACAATATATTATTATAACCCCACTTTATATTCCCTTATGATTAATTTCTATCTGTCAAATTACTTACTGTATAGTTGGTTGCCTAGGCACATGGCTCACTTAAATCTATTTACCACATTATAATTACTAAAATACAACTTTTTACAATTATTATATGCTAATTTCTTAAAATGCCCTCACATAAATATATTTTTATAAATTTCTCTAGTATATAACTTATTTAAAATAATCAAATATCTAATATTATGTAGTATATAACTTATAAATTATTTTCTATAAACCCTAATCGTATCAATATATATATATATATATATATATATATATATATATATATATATATATATATATAGAAAAGAAATTTAATCTTTGCAGATTAGTTAAATAGTAAACTCTTAAATATTGGGGAAATCTGCAAGAAATACTCTAATGTGTATCAATTGTTTCGCCGAACGTTTTCGCCAAAGAGAATTAATTTGGCTTCTTCAGGGCTGAAAGAGAATAAATTATAATTAGCTACCATATATTATCTATTAAAACATTATTGATCTTACCGTAACTTAGAATTGTAGAGTTAGAATATTAAAAAACTTTGCTAGTAACATAGTGGTGTTTTTTGTTACTATGTGCAAAAAAAAAGTTTTTTATAAGGATTGAAATGTATGGTAGCTTTGAACTTGACACGGTAGCTTACCTTGGGTAAGCCTTTACGTGTCAAGTTCAAAACTACCATACATTTCAATCCTTATAAAAAACTTTTTTTTTGCACATAGTAACAAAAAACACCACTATGTTACTAGCAAAGTTTTTTAATATTCTAACTCTAACTCCTTTTAATAGATAATATATGGTAGCTAATTATAATTTATTCTCTTTCAGCCCTGAAGAAGCCAAATTAATTCTCTTTGGCGAAAACGTTCGGCGAAACAATTGATACACATTAGAGTATTTCTTGCAGATTTCCCCAATATTTAAGAGTTTACTATATATATATATATATATATATATATATATATATATATATATATATATGTTTGTTTTGAGGTTTACGCGGGAGCTATATGTGCTGTCACTATTTTTCCGGGTTTGACTCCGCGTTGTAAAATGCTGGTTTTCTTGAAAACCATTGTTTTGGCGACGTTTCGGCAAGGTCTCACTTGCCATTCTCAAGCCTGGTGGAACTACTTCTCGTCGTTACTCGATTAGTACTGGTCCAGTACCAGTAACGATACCAGTACCAGTAACAGACCAGTACCAATCGAGTAACGACGAGAAGTAGTTCCACCAGGCTTGAGAATGGCAAGTGAGACCTTGCCGAAACGTCGCCAAAACAATGGTTTTCAAGAAAACCAGCATTTTACAACGCGGAGCCAAACCCGGAAAAATAGTGACAGCATATATATATATATATATATATATATATATATATATATATATATATATATATATATATATATATATATACGTATATTCACGGATTCTACAGCATTCACTGCCTTCCCTCGCTCAACCGTTTCCATTTCTCTCTGTTGTGCCATTCTCCATCGTTTAGGTCTCTTTTACTCATGGTGTCGTCTACTTCGTTCCTCCAGGATCTTTGGGGTCGTCCTCCACATGTCCAAACATATTTATATATCTACCTATCTGAAACATCTTCCAGAAGTCTCCAAAATAACATAAGCGACATGCATAAAGAGTATATACAACAAAAAACTAAACAAAATAAAAGCATGAACGTTTTGAGAAGAAAGCTAAATAGCGACAAAAAAGAAATTATAAAGCTGAAAAAACTTTAATAATAGAAATAAGATCTTGAAATAGTCGAAAAGTTCTCTTAAAATCTTAAAAAAGCTATAAAAGTCAACGAAAGATAAAAAGCACACCCGAAAGGATAAAAAAGGTAAAGTAGTTGTTAATCATGGTTCAGAAGACACAATTCGAGAAGATCTTAAATTGGAGAAGTCCAGTAAACTTATGTATAGGTGACAAACAATTTTAAACATATGGAATAACGTTTTGATCGTATTTTCCATGATGACCGTCCACTAGTACTAGTTTTTGTTGATTTCCAAAAGGCTTTCTATACAAAAGTATCAAACGGAATAATCAGAAAATCATTGCTCTAGTCAGGTATCGTGTCGGTTACAGATACACCCGCTTAATTTATAACATCTATGAAAAAATCAACAGCAAGTTGATGAAAACGCAATAAAAAAAACTAATCAGTTTTTTTTAAGGGGCGTGTTAAATAAAAAGATGTTGTCACCCAAGCTCTTCATAGTAGTTCCAGAGTATCTTTCAAAAAACTTAATTGGTACCAGATCGGGGTAAATATTGACAGAAAAATTGATTTACACAAAGCTGAAGAAATGCTAATTTCATGGAGCGATATCAAGGAGACTTATGTCCACCACTAGACGCCAGAAGCTTGATGATCATAATGATGAAATACGTTCTAACTACATGGAAACCACCAAGTATGCACTTTAAACAACTGCTAAATTTACAAACCCCCATTTGTATTAAAGATAATTCAGGAGCAAGAAGTAATAAGAAGAAAGCGTATCAAAAAAGTTTTCCAGTCATACACCTTAGATAACCATATTAGCATATAAAAAAATCTAATACTCTTCCCACTAATCTCTACTAACTTATAACTCCAGTAAAAATGTTTATAACCTGAGGTCAATAATTAAATCCATAAAAGATTAAAACCTAACAAATCTTCTGGATCTGTTCTAATTAACCCATGAATTACCAAAGAAACAACAAATCCATAAAGACATGATCTAATCTTACAATCCTCAGAAGATATCAGAAAACGTACATTACAGGCATTAACGAGGAGGCAAACGTACTTCTTTACCCATACTAACTCTTATTTAAAGAAGACTCCTTTAGTGAAAGAAAGAACGAGAAAATATGCTAAAAAGCAGGCTTCTGCCGTTGAAAAGTTCAAAATAAGCTGATGGATTATGGTACTGGGAAAACATCAATATGTCCAAGAGCAGTCATAAAGCATAACAACCGCTGAAATACCTGAATATCTCCATTCACGCCTAAAACTAACACATCCAATGTTACTCTGAAAATGATTGCTTAATAACTTCTATAACGTTTACTTTTAATTCTAAAAAAATGTAAAAACGGCAAAGCACCGGGGATGGTTAGAACAAATACGAAAACATCGGCGAAGTAGCGACGAGCTGCTTAAAGGCTTACAATTAATTCATACAAAGAAACCATATTCCTAGGATCTAGAGGAAAACTAAGATCATAGCTATACTAAAACCAAGCAAAGAATCAATAAACTACCAGCCGATCTTCTTGATTTGCCACACGTGCTAGGTATTCGATAGTTTGTTGCTCAACTGTATTAGTACCTAGCTAAAATAAGCAGGTTTTAGATCCATTAAAATCTCTACAGCATAAAATTGTTTTCGTGATTCAGTTTATTAAATGTGGTTTTGAGAGAGGTTAGATAGATCACTGGAGTAGCCTTGGTCAATATTAATGCAGCGTATGACACAGACCAACATAATATCCTTCTACATAAAATATATCAGACAAGAAGGGAACCGTAGTTTTTATGTAGAATTCCAAGGTAGAAGTCGCTAGAGACCTTAGGCTTCCGCAAAGAGAAGCATTCTGCTTTAATTCGTAAAAAAAGAGGAACCAGAACCGCAAAATTTAAAAAGCTTTATATACGCTGATAATCTGGCATTAGCGGTACATGGGAAGGACTTCTGGACCCTAGAATAATCCCTCAGTAATGCGTTTGGTAAATTTACAAATTACTATTAGGGAAAGCACCTAAAACTCAACTCAACTAAAACCCAGTTATCAGCTTTTTATTTAAGAAGTAGAGAGGCCCACAGAAAACTAAGAGTTGCATGGAGAAAGAAGAACTATACCATTTATTCTACACCAAATATTTGAGAGGTACCCTGGACCGTACTCTCACATATAAAGCGCACTGCAAAAAAATTAAAAATATAGTAACAACATCCTACGGAAGCTTAGTGGAAGAAAATAAGGAGCCAATACGTCGGTGTTAGGAACATCAGACCTAAAGTAATGTTTCTATGTAGCAGAATATGCTTGCTCTTTACGACAAAAATCTGCATTAGCTAAACAAGTAGACACAGTATTAAACGAGACCTACAAAATAATTACGGGATAATTAAGACCAACTTCAATATTTGGTCGGTATAGCCTCTTCGAGCATTAGACGTATTACTGTAGCCAATATCGAAAATAATAAGATAAAAACAAATAAGGCGCATCCACTATCCAGGCATTAGTCACCAAGAAGAAGACTAAAATCGAGAAAGAGTTTCCGACTTAGCTCGATTACATTAGACACCCAGCCAAGCACAGCAAGGATATATATGTATACATTTAGGATATATTCAGCTGCACCACTTATCATAATTAAGTCATCATGCAGAGGCCTTACTACCTAGCAGAGACCTGAACTGGAAGCTATGAAAGACTTAAATAGATTTATGGAGTGAACAAGCAAAGAGAATCTGACTAGATAAAACTAGCTTGCTGATTTTCTTACCTTTACGAATGCGAAAAATTAGAAACCATCCAACATTTATAAATCTGTCAAAAATGTTCGGTGACCTGTATATTTGGAGAGTTTCTGCTGGCGAAGGAAGATGCCATTATAGTTACCCATTTAGGTCAGATAAAGTTTAGTATGTTTAATTTTTTTAGTTTATTTTCATACACTATGTTAGAATGTTTTAGATTATATCGCTATGTTTTCTTAATCCTTGTCTGTAGCTGTGGGAGCTCAAACTTCAACCTTTATTTAGAGAAACGCAACAAAACTTACCATTAGCGGTCATCTTTTCAATTAATTTAAAGGGCGAGCACAAGAAGAGCAGGGAGGAAAGTTTCAGAATTTGGTAAAACAAAGCTTCTACTCGAAAGAGGCTTGATAGCAAGCGTTAAATTAACAAAAATCACAAAATAGATAGGATATATACAGAAATATTTCAGGTATCACTGAAAAGTCTACTTCCACCAAACGACCCCTTAATCTATACTCTACAAATGAGTATTTAGTTGGAAGCATTTTCTTATCATAATTCATTTTAATCGTTTTGAAAATTCAGGTTTTGAGTTTAGGGCCATGTAAATTTCTCACAGTTTTTGTGTTAAAGTAAGTGTGATATTTTGGTCCTCTCTAGTTCGTGTCGGTATTTTTTGTTAGTTGAGTTAAGAGTTTTAAAATAAATTATCATCAATTGAAAATACCAGAATAAGGTAATTTGTAAGACTTTTGTACTTGTAGAAGTAAAAGTTTTGATTATCTTCAAATCTGTTTTACAAATATTAATATATAATTAAATAATAAAAGCACCCTTACAAGCTCTTTTGTTTTATACCCTGAAAATTGAAATATCAATAATAATTGTTGTGTAAAATTTTAATACGTTCCTGTGTTGTACAAATGGACTACTGTTATACTGTCCTGAATAAGGATATCATAGGAAATTGTTCCTGTAAGTTCAAAAGAATCTCCTAACCTCATTTACTAAGGTCACAAATTAATCTAGTGTGCCAGTATGCTAACTACGTCAACATGATGTGGCATGTGCCTTGCCGGCAGACACGAATCATGCCAATCGGCAAAGCGGCGGCGGAGTCAGTGTCTGCCGAAAATTTCTAACCTAAACAAGCATCTGTCGAGCACGTTTCGAAGGGCGTGGCCCCTTTTATTGATTCGTCATCAGGTTGGTTTTCAATTAAGAGCAAGTGGTTACCAGGGGAACGGTTACCGGCGATGCTAGAACACAGAGGCGCGCGAGAATTGAGAGCTTTTCTTATTCTAATAACTTATTATTCAAATTTTGAAGAGCTTTTAGGCGAGATAATATCGTATTCTTGGGTTATATTCACGAAAAGTATATAAACAACTTATCTGATGCATATTACGCTGGGGGAGATATGTTTGTAGACAGCTGAAAAAATATATATCGGAAAATTTCGTTTGAATAACAATGATGAAATGACAATTGAAACGTGATATTTTAAGTATTGTGTGGAAAATGGTTCTCTTGTGTATAATAATAATAATGATGGTATTTTATTGTAGTCAAGTATTGTATACTTGGGCCGGTTATAAAATTGCTCCAGTTTATTTTTATTATTGTCAATTATTAAGTTCCCTAATTAGTTTAGATGAAAACTAAACTGATTTTTTACTGACTATTTGATGTCATTAAAAGAGTTCACCAGGGCAACCCTGGCCAACCTGGTCTTGTCATCGATACAGCTCAATATATTCATTGAGAAGAGTGTTTAACAACTATAGAAAACTAAACTTAAGGTGTTAGTTAACGACACACCTAATAGTAAACATTCTCTGCTGATCATTGTTACGAACTGAATAGAAGATCTGAAGTATCTGTTGAAATGAGATAAATGACATTTAACCACACTATGAATTATATATGGATATTAGGAAAACTAAAATTATATAAATTTTATTGAACAATTTGTAGTTATTAACCTGCAGCTAAACGAAGAAATAGTAGAAAAAGTTTTAAAGTTTAAACATCTAAATGGTAATATTACTAGATTGGATTGTAATAATGATGTTAAAATTCGGACCATTATTGTTGAAATATATACTGTAGCAAATCTTACCTTTAGACATGCAGTTACGCGCATATTTCCTGCGAAAAATCGACCCGCATCCGTCGGTAACTTTTATTTAAGACTGAAGAGATCCATTGTTAAAAAAAAACAAGGTAAACGATTTGAGTGTAAAAATTTTAAAATTCCGAGACTCAAAAAAATGTAAAATGTGCATTAACAAATCGAAATCTATCGTCCCCTTTGATTGTCAAATAGCTAACACGTGGACCGCCATCAAGAATGCGACCATAAACATTTAAGAATATCTGCTAGAGTCTGAAAATAATATAAAAAAAAAGAATTGATGACCGACAAAATCTTGGATGAGATGGAAAGAAGAAAAAACGTTGAATTTAAAGATCCAGCGTTACATCGAACAATTAACAAAAACATTTATTGAAAATTCTGGATAAGAATAATATAGCACTACTTACGAAATTTTTTAACAGCGTATATAAAGCCAGATAGATACCAGAAGATTGGATGATGCCTTTATTTGTTACGTTACCAAAGAAACCCAGTGCTAAATCATGCGATAAATTTCGCACAATTATTCTAATAAGTGGTGTTCTTAAAATATTCTCCAATTAAAGTTATTCATGTCCAAAAATATAGTATGGATGAAGAGAATAGGGAAAAACTTAAATGGAGTTCAGAATTGGTCTTAAAATACGAAAAGCTCTGTGACAATGCAGGTAATGATTCAGAGATGCATACACGTTAATTGTGGCTTGTAGATTTGTTTTGTGGACTACGCATAAGCTTCCTACATGCGCAATCACGAAAAGATGGTGCATACCCTGAGAAGCGCGAGATGAAAAGAATATAAGAATATTAATCAATTTATATTGGGGACAAAAGGTGAAAGTACGAATAGATAGACAGTATACCCGTTCAATTCAAATCTTGAAAGGAGTCCGACTGGATTTCGTACTGCGCTCATCGCTTTTTAATATACATTCATTTATATTTTACTATAGTTTTTATTATACTCAATCTGACAGACTTTGGACAGAGACAGAGGTAACCGACTTCTTAACTTCTTACATCAGGAGAATTTCTTTGTGATGAACTCCAACTCCGAACCAAAGAACAAAAAATGAGATTAATTTTATAATATCAAATCGGAAAGATATAGTTCATGACGTAACAGTATTAAATATATTTTCAATAGGAAGTGACCATGGATTAATTAGAGCAAAAACCTCTTTTAACATTAAAGTCGAAAGAACAAAAATTATTCTCAAAAAGAAGAGTGAAAGATAAAGATTCCCAGAAGATGTACCATTTTATAAATGGAATAGAAATATGCTTTATTGTCACTCAAAATTGTGCAATTTTATGAACAAAGCTCACAAAAGTTCAGAACATAACAATAACAATTAAAATGTATATATATATATACATATATATATATAGATATATATATATATATATATATATATATATATATATATATATATATATATATATATATATATATATATATATATATATATATATATATATATATATTCACGTTAAAAAAAAGGTAAATTAGAGTCAGACTAGGTTTTTATTTTAAGTAGATCAGAAGTTATAGTTGCATCAAAAGTTGAAATATAACAGTTTTCCAGGTGATACTAGTATTATCAGCAAAAAGAAGAATTTTTCTATTGATTTTTAAAACAGTATGACTTAGAGAATATTAGCATCATTAAAATTAACTATGATATTATTCACTGTTAAAAGAAGCTGAAAAACAGTTACCGAAATTCAGGATCATAACAAAAATAATCTAAGAAACTTGAATAAGAAAATTAAAAATGAAGTTTGAAAGGATATGAAATGATACAATACAATAAAAATAACTAGAGTAATAAAAGAAAACAAAAGCGTGAAAGTGCTCAGACAGAACATGTCCTTTGGAAGAAAAAACATCCACAAATTAAAAAATTAACACGGACAAATCAAGTAGGATTGAGATCAACTTACGAACACTATAGAGGGTTTCTATAGCCAACTATACACAGAACAGCAAAACAGCAGTGTATGCGAAGTGGATCATTACCAAAGATAATAATTAATCAGGGATCAAAAATTTTACTGGACATAACACTCAATAAAGTTCGAGGGTTGGTGCAACAAATGAAAAAAAAAATTCCCCCGGAGGCAATGAAATAGCAGCAGATGCTTTGAAAATGACAAAAAAATAATATGGCAGGTTCTTGCCAAATTATTCACTAGATGTCTGCAGGAAGCAGTATTACCAACTCATTGGCATAACGCAAGAATTATCGTAATTCTTAAAAAAGCGATGATACCGACCTCAGAAATTAACAACTCATAAGTCTACTTTTTGATAATTATAAACTATTTACAAAAATAATTACGACACGATTGGAAAATAAATTGGAATTTTATCAGCCCATAGAACAAGCGGGTTTTAGAAGAGGCTAAGGAACAAACGATCACCTATTGGTATTACTTTTATTGGAATAAAAATGTTTTTGAAAAGTATAATGAATATAATAAACCACTAATTTTTATATTTGTGGATTACAAAAGGGCCTTTGATATACTAAATCAACACAAAATGTTGGAATCCTTGACAGAATGCCAAATTGACTGTCGGTATATAAATATCATTACACATATACCAACATGAAACAGCTAGTGTTGGAGTAAGTGGGACACCACATCACGGAAACTGTTCATTACGCTTTTGAAATATATATATGTAAAAGTGCAAAACTGACTGACAAGCATATAAACGTAAATGAAGAAAAGTTTGCAGATAACTAAGCAGCTCTACCTTTCTTCGCTAAAAAAGAGATAAATTTCTTGCTAAAAATAAAAATATCTAAAACTCAGTTAATAACAAATCTTTTAGTCAGCGAAGATATATGCGTAGGAACAAGATCCTTAGACCAGGTAATGGCCTATAAATACCTAAGTCACGAGATTTGCCTAGAAAAAATAACCAAACCGTTGAGCTTCTCCGTATTATAAGACTGACTTGGGCAGCCTTGAGCAAGTTAAACCACATTTTTAAATCATCCAAAATACCCACATGTCTACAAAGAACACCGTTTAATTAGCGTGTTTTTCCAGTATTGACTTACGGAGCGGAAACGACTATGACAAAGAGAACAGTGAAACAGATCAATGTGTCTCAAAAGGCGATGGAGCGTGATATGTTGGGCGTTTCATTGCGAGGCAAGATGCCAAATCACCAGCTATGACAAAGATTAGGGGTGGCTGATGCTGCAGAGAGAAATTCAACACTGAAGCGGAACTGGCTAGGTTACGTGGCTCAAATGACAGACACCAGATGGATAAAGCGGATACTGGAATGTAGACCAAGAGATGATGCCTACCAAAGCAGAGGTCGTCCACCAACACGTTGGACTGACGATCTAAAATGCTGTCGTAAGAATTGGATGCAAGAGGCACAAGATCGAAAGAGATTAAAAAAAATAAGGGAGATCTATGTCCAGAAATGGACAAGCAAAAATTGTCTGCTGCATCTGAAGGACTTTTAGAGAGGCGCTGGACAGAGGCAATCAAAGTGAATGGAAGCCATTAAAAATGTCTTATATACAAATGACGCCATATTAACAGCGGATAGCCTGCAAGGTTTATATTTATTATTGATAAAGTCTTTAAAATAAGTGAAGAATAAAAATATATAAGACTGATTAAACGATGAGAAAACGAAATATATTATCATAAGTAATTGAACGAACCAACGCACCATACTATGGGCAAATAATCAGATACTACAACGAGTGTCAAAGTGGAGATATGTGGAACTCTCAGTAAATAAACTTTCGAATCAAAAGAGCTATAGCTGTATTTGTAAAAATGAAGAATTTACTAAGTAGCAAAGATCTAAGCTTACAACTCAAAAGATGCCTAATTTCATGTTCCATTTACACTATTGTATTTTAAGGAATCGAGGCGTGGACTATTTCGGAAGCCGTGAAGAAGAGAAAAAATACTCAGAAAATTACACATTACTCAGAAAATAATTACACATTAAATTAAAATTACACATTAAAGAAAAAAAATTACACATTACTCAGAAAAATTAATTGTTAACCTGACCTGCTTATAACAGTAAAATATCGAAAACGTCAATACTTTGAACAGATTATGCGAAAAAAGGAAAATATAGAATATTCTAAGGTACACTCCAGGAAAAGATTAAGGGCAAGAGAGATCCAGGAAGCAGAAGAATTCCTGGCTTTGCAAACCTACGTAGGTGGTTTGGAGAAATATCAACCAAGTTATTTTGCAGCGCAGAAAATAAAGTTTGTATCATGGTTAGCATGTTAAAGTTCATGGTAGCCAATGTCCGTAATAAATAGGAAATTTTAAGAAAAAAAAACAGTTAGATACATTGTTTATAATTATGTTGTGTATTAAAAATGATTTTATGATTTGTTTATAACATATTATGCATCTTTTACTTCTTCAAAATAAATATTGCGTTTACCAGTATAATTCTTGTTACATATTTACGTAGTCTAGTTATAAATAATACAACCTACAAACCACCATTTTATAAAGTCAAAAGTCATTCCTGGAAAAATATTATACATCCTATCCGGATACACATTGACATAAAACTTTAACATTTCATCGCTTATCTCATCATTTTATCTATGTCACGTACCTCGATATATATGCATGCACATCGATAAATTTACCTTTACGGATCAAAGTGTATCATTTTTCGATGATTTGCTAGAACCGTGCCTTGGGGATGCGCTTCTGTCAGGGTGGTTTTGGGAAACAAGGTGACAAGGTGAATATGTTCAGGAAGTTTCAAATTTTATCGCTGTAGTAATGATAGTATAGTAGTAACGATATATATGCGATGACATATGCAATATAAAAAACAAAAGTTTAGTCCTATTGGGTGTAAGAAATATTAATCAGAGTTAGTTGGCTAAGATATATGTATATATATATATATATATATATATATATATATATATATATATATATATATATATATATATATATATATATATATATATATATATTAGATTTGAAATTTCCGCGGGAGCTATTATGTATTTTCAGTTGTTTTCCGGGTTTGACTCCGCGTTAAATAGTTTTGGTTTTTGAAAAACCATTGTTTTGGCAACGTTTTGACAGGGTCACACTTGCCATTGTCAAGTCAGATTAGTTCTGCTTCTTCTTGATGTTTCAGGAGTAGCTAAATACCAGTACTATTACACATTTTCTATCTGATTTAAGTTTAATCAATTTCGATACTTTTGTTATGTCCCATTTTTCATACTCCGCCTGCAGGAGAACTTGTGCATTCTGGCGTAGTAAAAATTTATTTTTCGGCTTATTACTAAAGCGTTGTGAGATGTGGTACAGTTCATTTTTCTTTTCAGATATAGCACAACGGGGTTTCAGACTGTCTGAAATGATTGATGCACAAATGTGGAATATGTTAATCTGAAGTCACCTGCTGCTGACGTTGTAGCAACAGATGTTGAGAGTGACTATGATTCTGATGGTAACGATAGTGAAGGTGATCCTGTTGCTGAGAATGCTGCTGATTTAAGCGCTGATGAAATGAAATCAGATAGTGCAGCTTCAACGGTTGCCCAAATCATTTGAGAGCAATCCAATACAGATCAACTAGGGGTATCAGAGGTGTCGCAAGTACCAAGTGTATCTGAGGAAATTTTAGTGCAAGGAGCCTCACAACCTTTTCGGCAACAGAAACGTCCTCGAACGTCAGAATTACTGGAAGAAGATGATGGTCCAGTAGTAGCAGTTCGTGGTATAATAGATGATGTTGTTGCCATGAAAAATGATTCTAGTGAATTTAGATCTATTGTTTGGAAAAGTAAACACCTTCAACTTCATCTAAATAAGGTGGTATTTCGAGGCCAAAAGCAGTTTCCAAAAACAAATTAAGAAATTAGCCACTCCATACGAATGTTTTCTTTATTTTTTTGATGACACAATGATGACAAACAAACTTGTATGCTCGGCAAAATGATATACAAACAAAACTCAGCATCCAGTCCGACGATATTCGAAAATTTGTTGGCATTCTTCTATATATGTCTGTTTATCGCTATCCGAATGTCTGATCATATTGTGTAAAACACTCTTTTGAGCCAGTTTGTCAGACTATGCCTTTGCTTTGGTTTGAATCCATACGCCTATACTATAATGACAACTCAGTAGCGGTGGAAAGGGGTAACCCTGGATACGATCCTTTGCATAAAGTTCGTCCGCTAGTGAAACAGTTTAATGACTGGTTTCTATCAATCCCTGTGCCTTCTAGGTTGTGCGTAGATGAACAAATTTAATGTGCGCTACAAAGAACACTGGAAGTGACCTCCGACAATATATGCCCAACAAGCCACATAAGTGGGGCTTCAAATTTTTTTGGCTTTGTGACACTTCTGGATTTTCGTATTCATTCGAAATTTACACTGGTGCAGGAGACAACATAACCTTTCACGACACTCCAGATCTTGAAGCTGCCTCGAATGTTGTGATTCGCTTATCAAAGCACATTCCGAATTTCGTAAATCACATTTTATACTTTGACAATTTCTATACGTCTTTGGGCGTACTTACCTATCTCCGAATTATAGGAATATACAGCTTGGAAACAGTGAGAAGACACACAGTACACAATTGCAAATTATAGACAGACGCAGATTTGCAACAGAAGAAAGTTGTCCGTGGCTATTCAGAAGAATTTGTAGGTAACGCATATGGTAAAGATATTACCTCTGTATTATGGAACGATACCTCCTAGATGTGGCGGTGATCAACGCTTACCTACTCTATTACAGGACTCATCGCCAAAAAGAAAAAATTTTGTTGCCAGTGTTCAGAACACAAGTAGCTGAATCGCTCTGCTTGTGTGGCATGGCTCCAGTCAAACGACCTGTTGCCGACCTTCCAGTTGTTTACCTAAAACCACTGCAAGAGCAACAAAGAGAGCATATCTTCCGACGGAGGACATCCGTTACGATCAAATAGGCCACTGGTATGTATTTTGTGATCGTACTGGTAAAAAACAGTGCAAATTTCCAAAATGCACATCCGAAACCCAAGCATATTGTATCAAATGCAATTTATCATTATGTAATTCAACGGCAAAAACATGTTTTTACGATTTTCATAATAAACAATAATTTTAATATGTTTTTATTTGCTTAGTTTGATAATTAAAAAAAAATAAATTCTGTAACCATAATGCATGGTTACTGCATAAGTTCGCCTCAAGGCGGATGTCTGTGTTTTCCTTTTAGAGGTACACCTGGCAGTAATATTAATTTCTGCCTCAGTACATTTGTGTTCGTAAGTGCAAAATCTAACTTTCCTGAATTGAAACTGAAACTGAAATTGAAAACGTCAATCAACTTATTTTAAAATTTAATTGTGGCTTATTCCCATTTAAATAATAATTGCTTTAAGGTGCCATAAGAAAATAGCTTTGGAATAGTATATTCGGTGTTCAGCAACCTACCATCACCATCTTTTACTGCCTCATAGACATAGTGAGCTATTAACAACCTGCTCAATAATCTTTATCTCATCCTCAGTATCTCTCAAGGTTCCTTTAGGAAGGAACCCAGTCTTACAACTTTTTCTATTGGGAAGTTCTGTGTAGTTTCATTCCCCACTATTATTAATGCTGTTTGATTTATGTAGAGGTTCTTACTAAATCTTAGCTTCTTCTGTTTTATTATTCTGCCTTGTCGCAGTACCTTGTTGCAGTTCTATAAGCTCTGTATGTTTAACCTGGTCAAACGATTTCTGGTAATCAATGAACCAAAGAAAAACGTCTTTACGCTGGTATCTACATTTATAAAATAATACAGTTAGACTGAAGAATAAATATGTTTTTTTATTTAGACCTGCGGCATTTACTTGCTTACTTTTTTTTATTGTGTAGTCTTTTTCATTGAAATGTTTTTGGAGAGTTTTTGCCTTTATGTTTTTCAGCAAGAGTTCGCTGGTTTACTTTTTAATACAGTATTAACAATTTTATTGAAATAGATCATGCTTTTCTTGGGTTTAATGTAGTAGAGCATCCGTCACAAAGGTAAACGTAAATATGTTACATTTACCTTTCTGGTATTTTTCTTCAATTTGTTTTAAAGTTATTTCCTATACACTTTGGGCTTGTTCCGGTTATCGACATAGTACTTTACCAGAATTTACGTTAAAATTACTTAGATGTTGTGTTGTAGGGCTATAATTTTTAAACAAGGATATTTTTTAATAGTTTTAGTAGATAATATGGCATAGGCATGTTATCTACTGCTCTTATAAGATAAGTACAGTAATGATATAAATAAAAAAGGAAGATTTAGGTAAAAAAAAATAAATGAAAGACGCAAAATCAATTTATTCTACTTCAGACCGGTTCGCATATTAAAAGTTGCTGTGCACCATCAGGTCTCCGGTACTTATATCATTTTACCTAAAATAAAATAGACTCATATATTTAACCCATTCAATATTTAAAAAAAAAAAAAAATTTAGAATATTTGGGCCTTTCTCAACTTTACCAGAAACATATTCTAAAAGAAAAACATAAAAAAGATGGCAGTGAATATCGGACTATTACACACATCAGACATACACTGTAAACTGTCTTTTTAAGATTATATATGGACGAATACCCCGAAAATCATAAAAAAAAAATAAATGAGTTACGTATAATTTTCAAAATAGTCTAAAAATGTGGTAAACATTATTTTGGGTTAATATTCTGATAAAATAATACCTGCATATTTTAACCAGAATGTAGATAAAAGACTTGGTTATTTGAAGATTTTTACAATAATGTTACTTCATCATAACAGAACGAGGTGTTTTCAATAATTTTCAATAAAATTTAAGTATTTTAGTAATAGGCAAAATTAATATTTTCCGTCTGTAAAAGAAATCAGATAACTGACCTCGACTTTGGATCCACAAGTAGAAACATTTATAACATAACATTCATTTTATAATATTTAGTTTCCTCAAAGATATATGATGCAAATAAACTTAATTGAGATGGAAAACTTAAAATTTTATTAAGAATAAATAATAAATACGTTTAAGAAACAATAAACTTTCGGTTTACCCAAGACACAATTTCAGTCTGCTTTGCATAGTACACCCTGTTATTTGCGAAAAGGTAAAATACGAAAACCATGTGGATGATACGAAACCTGGCCTGAAGCTGGAGAAAAACATCAAGTTGTTACAAAACGGTCGCTTGGCGTCACCCGAGCCTGTGGCCTCTTTTCAATGGCTGACACCAAGATTTATTTATGAGTAAAAACGAGGAATCGTCTGTTTTTTTATGGGGCGTGGAATATAATCGAGATCAGCTTTAAAAGGGAAGGATCCTATCGTTTTATTTTTGTCTGGTAAATAAATGTCTTTTTAAATATGTGAAAATTAAAATAATTGGTGTGAAAAATATTCCTGATTATATTATGTTAACTAATATTCAATATAATAATAGTCCCCCTACATTCATTCTTACAATAATAATAGTTCCAGTGTTACGCTTCCGTGTTGCCCATTACTACCTCTGGTTTTACCCAAACGAGGTACTCATTTTATTCAGGTTGTCTATCTAAAAATAACGATTTTTGGCTCCAAAATATCATAACACATGATAATTTCACTATGCATAAGATGGAAAATGTGGGTTTTACTTGTTATTAAACAAAATATGAAAAAAATTTAAAAAAATATGGTAACTCATGTTTTCTAATATATCTCAGGAACTATTTGTTCTAGAACAATATTATATAAAACATAAAAGTTTTGTAATATAATTTTAGATTCATTTGCAGTCCGTAACTTTCACATGCATTGTATACATGTTGTATTATGGACTGTAGATCTTCCATGTCACTTGCAAATACGACCCTATCATCCACATATCTAATATTATTAATGCTATTTCCGTTGACCAAAATACCTTCCACAATATTCAATAAAGCTTCTTGAAATATCACTTCACTGTAGACGTTAAATAAGAGTGGTAAAAGTATGCACCCTTGCCGAACTCCTCTAAGGATACTTACTTCCTCTGTCAGTTCTCCTTTGACTCTTATTCTTGCTTTCTAATTTTGATACAGATTCGATATAATTTGTAGATCTCTACTATCTATGTTGTTGGTCTTAAGAATACTTAAAAGCTTTTCATGTTGAATTCTGTCAAAAGCTTTTTTAAAATCTATGAAGCAAGCATATATGTCCTGATTCATATCCAGACATCGTTGATTCAGAACATTGACTCCGAATAATGCTTCTTTAGTTCCTAGACCCTTTCTAAAATCCATCTGTGAATCACTTATTTCTTGTTCTATTTTCATGTGAATTCTGTTATGTATGATTTTAAGGAAGGTTTTCAATGTGTGGCTCATTAATGCAATTGTCCGATAGTCATTGCAATCTTTAGCATTTGTGATTTTTGGAATCGTTACAAAAGTTGAGAGAAGCCATTCTTTGGGTATGTGTCCCGTCTTGTATATGGAGTTAAAAAGGTCTACCAAGACATCAATTATCTTCAATAGTTCAATTGGTATATTATCGGGTCCTGAAGCTTTTTCTACCTTTTGTGTGTTTTATGGCATAAATAACTTCCTCTTTCTTCCTTTTCCTAGGACCCTCATATATCAACCAACAAATGTTTTAATATGTTTATTCATTACAAAAAATTTCATTAAAATAGATTTAATAGTTTTTGAAAAATAATAAATACCTCTAAATACTTTTCATAATGACTGGGATGACAATAAAATCTCCTAATAGTCCCCGAATTACCTCTTCACAGACCTAGGCATTTATAAGTGCTGTGCCAGTCAAGAGCTCTATCCATACTTTTCTGTGCCATTTTATTCCTTTACGTAATGGGAAATTATAGCTTTTCATTTGATCTGATATATCAATGAAGCTTTTATATTTCTTATATTCAATTAGATTCTTTGGCTTTACAACAACACCGCGTGCCTTTTGCATTGTCACCATTTCGTCAGCGAATTTGCGAACCTTCAACATGTTATTTTCTACAATATACTTTAAAATCGTAGGTATAACCACATTTCAGACAAAGTTTGGATAATTTTATCCCAAATTTGTGCCTCTTTTGTCGATGCACATGTTTTTCTTTGCACGTTTCTCTTTCTCGTAATACTGCATTGTACCGCTCTAACGTAAGTACTAATAAGAAAAACGCAAGCCACGGCGACTGCACCTTCGCTTGTTAGATTTGCCGACACATGTTATCAACAGGAATAGGCATTTTGTGATAAAAATCTTGCTCGTGGCCGCGAAACTCCAACGTGGACTCACATTTTGAAAAATTAAATTTTAACCAAAATTCGCATGTTAGAGTGTTATATATTTGAAAGTTAAAGAAAGTAATAGAAATACTAAAAAAGTGATCGGCCAATGAAGACATTAAAATTTTCAATGATGGCACTTAACCTGCCATAATGTCAATTAAAAGTAGTCCGTCCGCCAAAAAATTGACAGGAGGTAGTGTCGGGGATAAGTAAGTGTGAAGTCGTTGCGGCTGAATCGAAGAAATAAATGGTTTAAACTTAAATTATGTATATAAATTACAACAATATTTTTTTTTATGTCATTGTTAGCTCTTTAATATTAATGTATTATTTGACGACAAAACAAAATAATATTAATTCAATAAAATAAATTGGAATCGCATCAAGTAAAAAATCTTACAATAAAATTATAAAAAAATTATCAAATTACTTTCTGGTGATACTGATTTACAAAATGAAGCAACAATTTTAATGATCAATATGCTTCACGCAAATAAATAAAAAATGCAGGTCTTATAATAATCGCTACGTTCTATATAAGTAAAAAATCTTAAATTGAAATTGATAGTATCTGATATTTATGTTTTAAGAAATGATGCCATAAAAAGAACTTTCACTTATTAATGCTTCCATCTACTTAACCTGCAGCAGAACACCAGAGTTATATTATATTATCAAGTTCAGTTCTTAGTGGCTGAGTAATAAGTTGCAATCAACCAAGTATGGTTGGGAGCTTTAAAAAAATGGTTTAGAACCTATCCAAACATTACAGCAACTGCTGTCAGAAAATTTATTAAAATTCAAACCTTCAGTCGGGCGCGCCGCAGTAATTTACTGCGTAAACTCGATATTTCCAGGTAAAGTGTTAACGGGATACGCTATGTACGTGATATTTTTAAAATTCCCTTATCGGTTAATCCTTAGTCGGTACCCATCATCGTCTTGTGAAATCCAAATCCAATTAGTTAGTTATCGTACTTTATTATGAATAGTACATCGAGGCAGACAATTGCTGCAAGGCGCCTGGCAGTGAAATTCGCGCAATTTTTTTTTGAAATAACTAATATATTATATATCTTGGTAAGTAAAATTGTTAATAATATAATTATTCATAAGAATTAATAATATATATGAAACATATTAGATTATTGTAGAATTCTTTATTATAACATATTTTATAATTTAGATTACGCCATGTATCGTAAAAATCCAAAGGAAGTGTTAACCCAAGCACAACTAGAGGAAATTCTAAATAATATGACAGATATTGAAGATGAAAAAATGAAATATTGGAAAGTGATAGTGATTTGGATGAACAACAACTTGAGGAGAACCACGACGATACATGTTCAGAGCAAGATATGTCAGATGAGGAGGAAGTGTTTTACGAAAACGTTGAAGATACATTGATTGGCAAGGATAAAACAAGTAAGTGGTATAAAACTTCTTTTGCCACATCTAAGACAAAGCAACAAAATATAATGAGAGTACCACCGGGATTAAAAGGAACTGCACGTCAAATAAAAATAGAAATTGATGCGTTTTTTACTATTATCAATATTGATATGATTGATGAAATTCTAATTTTTACCAATTTATATATAAATGAACATAGATATGCAATATTTGAGAGATAGAGATTGCAGGAATGTGGACGGGAGTGAGTTATTGGCATTTTTTGGACTTCTCTATTTGATTGGCATAAAGCACGGCAATCACACAAATGTGATGGAACTTTGGGAAAAAGATGGCAGAGGGATTGATATTGTTCGATCAGTAATGAGCTACAAATGTTTCCTATTTATTGCACGTTCATTGAGATTTGATGATAAACATACAAGGAGTGATAGATGTAAAATAGACAAGCTGTCGGCCAGTAGATCGTTTTTTGACAGATTTATAAAAAATTGTCAAAACTCATACAATTTGTCAGACTATACAACAATTGATGAAATTCTCCATCCCTTTAGAGGTAGGTGTAGCTGGATACAATATATACCCACCAAACCTGGTAAGTACGGGATAAAAATGAACGTGTTATGTGATGCTCAAACATTTTATACCACCAATTTAGAGATATATTGCGGTAAACAGTCAAGTGGCCCATACGACGTATCAAATTCGGCCTTTGACGTTGTAAAACATCTAATAGAGTCCGTAGAAATGACAGAAAGAAACATAACAACAGATAATTTTTATACTAGTATTCCGTTAGCTAGATATTTGCTGCAGAAGAAAGTTACTCTGCTTGGGATGCTGAAGAAAAACAAAAGAGAAATTCCTCAAGAATTTCTTTCACATAAATCAAGGGCAGTTTAATCTAGCATATTTGGATTTCAAAAATATTATATGATTACCTCTTACGTGCCGCGTAAAAGTAAGTCAGTTATATTATTATCTTCTATGCACAACGAAAGTACAGTTGACATGGATATTAAGAAACCACAGTTGATTTTAGATTACAATAAAACAAAAGGAGTTGATACTGTAGATAAATTATGTTCATCATACAGTATTTTACGAATTACTAAAAGATGGCCGTGTGTTATATTCTATAATTTAATGAATATTGGAGGCATAAATGCTTTTGTTCTACATTCCGCTGCAAATTCTGGAAAATCACTCAAAAGGAGACATTTTCTCAAAAACCTTGCAATGGACTTGATGAAAGAACACCTTCATACACGATTACAAATTAAAACACTTCCACGTGATATAACCGAGTTCCTGTCCAGGATGTTTCCGAAGCAACCAGTACCCCATCAAGAAGACGAAAATCCTGCTAAACGTGGTAGATGCTGCAATTGTTACAGTGAAAAAATCAAGTCGTATACCTCTATGAAATGTACACAATGTAGTGCATTCACTTGTAAAAGACATTCTAAATCTAATATTGTATGTATTAATTGTAATGATCAAATAAATTAAAAGTTTTTTTCTATACAATTTATTAAAATTAGTTAAATTAATAAAGCGTTCTTATTTTTTGACAAAATAAATAACGATACAGTTAATCAATAATTAAAAGTGTCGAAAACAATAAAAAACTACATGGCAGCAAAATGCTGCGGCGCGCCTGATGATGTAATTATTTAGGGCGTGCCTGGCCAAAGGTTAAAAACGATTAGCTGTAACTGAAATAAAGACTGCTCCAGAACATGCACTTGCGTTAAACATGGATTGAAATTTGGTTTTGGACTAAAGATGTTTCTTCCTTGCCAGTTACTGAACAATTCCCTTTTGTTAAAAACCATATTGTTATCACTACATAAAATTATTTTAACTACGGGCAAACAATTATTGCTATTATATGAAGAAACATTTAAATATAACAATAAAGAACAGATATTATAAAATGGCTATAAATATAGTTAACTATTGAAGCAATAGTAGATGTTAAAATGATGGTGTATTTAAAAATGACAGAAACAAAAAGTTACATACTTATTTTGTTAGTAAATCTTTTAAATTACACGTTGTAGCTATGAGAAATTAATGTCTTAAGTTCGATGTTACTATTTCGTTTTGAAAAGTTTCGAAGTTTTCTGATTTTACAGTCTCATTTTACGAATTTAAAAAATCTAAAACTACCCAACAAACTAAATTTTCAATCAGGTCGATAGATTCTGCAAACAAACCTTCCACCGTACCCGTAATTTAGAAGTTATGACTGACTGATTACCTGTCTAACGCAGTAGAAACATCTACAAACTGCTCTTCTCGGCAACTTCACTTTATGTTGATGTTTAGTAAGTGGCTATAAAATCAAAACTTCTAGCAGGTGGAAGCGGAAAATTTGTATATGTAAATCTCTGGGGACTTTTCCTAGAGAGGAAAATGTTGCTTTATAGTTGCAGATGAGAAAAATAAACTCTGCCAATAAAGCAAATATTTACTTATCGAAAGGGTTGAAAATTTATAAATAAAAAAGTAAAAAATATGACAAGATACACATTCAGTTCCAGTCATTAAAGTTGAGAGAAATAGTATGATGAGAAATTTCTTTGATATATATATATACATTTCAAAGCATTTACTACTGGTAGACTTACGCAAATGTTTAAATAAAATAGTAGACTTTTGTCTAAATACTAATTTTCTTGATGTATAAATGTATTTTTTGAAAGATATACATATGCAGTAATATAAAATAAACATTTAAAACTCTTAATATAAGTAGGTATATACAGCGTGCGGCATTAGTACGAGGATGTCCAATTACTTATTTGTCGTAAAAGATACGAAGAAAATTATTAAGGTAACAGTTGGAACACATAGGTATAGAACCATACACATAAATTTGAGCCCTATATACAGGGTGTAACAAAAAAAATAGGTCATAAATTATATCACCTATTCTGGGACTAAAAATTGTTCGATTAAACCTAACTTATCTTAGTATAAATAAGCACATAAAAAAGATACAGTATTTTGAAGTTAAAAAATGAAAATCGATTTTTTTGAATATATTGTAAACTGTTAGATATTTAATATTAAAAACGGACATGTGGCTTACTTGTGGCAGGATTATCTTCAAAAAAAATAAAAATTTTAAGAGGGTTTTGTTCCTTTAAACCCGCCAAATGTTTGTATACGTTACAATTAACTTATTATTGTGGTATCATTAGTTAAACATAATGTTTTTAAAACTTTTTTGTCTCCTAGCACTTTTTCGATAAGCAAATTTTAATTGAGATGAGGCTACTTTTTTAATATGTTTAAAAAATTCTCTAGCCGGCTGTATAAAACTTATTGCTAGGGTTACGACATGTATTAAATAGTAGCATCACCAATACATATTGTCAGTAATAAATTATACCTATTATTGTGCATTTAAGATTATTAAGAAAAACTCAATTTTCTATTACAATGGTGTATACGTTTTCGGAAATGGCAGATATGCATTGAATTCTGGGTAATTTTGAGCAGGCGATATTAGGGTTTTAGATAATTATTGAAAATTTGGTAATTATAGGTAAATGCCAAGGGACTAGTGCAGCAGCTACAAGGCGTTATGCAGAAAAATATCCTAATCGAAATACACCAGGCAGACAATTATTTCTTTCCATTGATCGTCGTTTATGAGTGACAGGCACATTGCGATTCCAACTTATTGGTAATAATGGTCGACCAAAAGTAGATACAAACGATAAAGAGATTTTGGAAGCAATTAAAGAAGTTCCTCTGGGAGCAGTACAAGAGTAGTAGCGGCTCAATTAGATGTTCCTCACATAATGATTTGTACAAGATTCAAGGAACATCAGTTCCATCCTTATTACCTAATACCCGTTTAAGATTTTGAACCATCATAACACGGACATTTGGGCCAAAAAAAAACCCCCCGCAAATAAAGACTCTCACCAAACTAATTTGTAAGTCAATGTTTGGGCAGGAATTGTAGATAATAACCTAATAGGGCCAGTATTTCTTCCAAACTATTTAAACGGTGAAAATTATTTAAACTTTTTACAAAACGTGTAACCAGAGTACTTAGACGAGGTCAATCTAACAGTCAGGAAAACTATGTGGTTTTTACAAGATGGCGCTCCAGTGCATTACCATAAAGAAATACGAGAATATTTTTTCTATCAGTATCCTGGATGTTGGATTGGAATGGGCTCTGACGCGCCTATTTCTTGACCATCTAGAGGTGCAGATTTTAATCCAATTGATTCATTCTTGCTTCTGGAGTTTTATAAAAGGATACGTATATTCCTTACCAATTATGAAAAAACAACAACTAAGGAATATATTTATGGACGCTGCAATTCGAGTTCGTCAGAAGCCTATGATTTTCCAAAATATTCGATTTTTCTTTTTAAAACGGTGTCGGATGTGTATTCAAGAAAATGTAGGTTATTTTGAATATTTGTAAAATCCATGACATATTTGTAAAGGATAAGTAAGATTGTAGAGTCCTGGTAATGATATTGAAAATTTATTTATATTTAAAAGTAATCTGGCTTATCGAAAAAGTACTAGGAGGTTTTGCCTCCGTTTTGCCTGCGTTTTGCTACGTTTGAAGAGCATTGTGTTTAGCTTTACAATAATAATTTAATTAAAACGTATACAAATATTTGGGGAGGTTTAAGGGAACAAAACCCCCATAAAATTGTTATAGGTTGTATAAATTTCACTGTTATTATTCTTTTTTAAAGATTCTCGTGACATAAGAAAACCATATGTCCATTATCAATACAAAAACTGCAACAGTTATTGGTATACGAGGGTGGATTGATATAAAACTAGCCTTTAATAGAAAAAACAAGTTTTTGGAATTAAATCGGGGCGTTTTCGACGCAATTTGGCATCGAATCGATCCAATAATGCTGCGTAGTACTAACCATTGATTGTTTTTCTTTTTTCCAAGAAGTCGATCTGGATGATGCCCTTCGCATTCCAGAAAACAGTCGCCATCACTTTGCCGGTCGAATGTGCACTCGTTGCCCTCTTCGGCGGTCCTTCGCCGCGTTTGCCCCACTGTTTCGACTCTTCTTTGGTTTCCGGTGTGTAATAATTCACCCAGGTTTCATCAACGGTGATAAATCGGTGTAAAAAATCCTTCGGATTACGCCGTATCATCTCCAAAAGCGTCTCCGAAGTAGTCACACGTTTTTGCATTTGATCGATTGTCAGCAAACGCGGCAACTATCGCGCGGATAGCTTTTTCATGTCCACATGATGGTGAATGATGTTGTGTATGCGTTCATAGGAAATGTTTACGACCTCTATTAACTCGCGGAGCTTAATTCGACAATCTGCCATAATCATGTCATTGACTTTGTTGATAATTTTCGGCATGGTGACTTCATTTGGCCTCCCGGGACGATCATCATCAAAAACACTCCGAACAAATTCAGCTTTCCAAAATTTTACTGTTGCTAATGAAGGTGCAACCTCACCATAAACTTCATCCAGGTCGGCTTTGATTTGCACATTCGTTTTCCCCTTTTTATGGAGGAACTTAGTCACCGAACGATACTCGAGTTTTTCCATTTCTCCGAAAACACAAAATTTGCTTGCTTTTGACGGCTGTACAACCAAACTAACTGTTTTTAAAACTTAAAATTTTGACAGACGGTATGTCATGAATGGCAAATGTCAACACCGAGACCAATTCGGTATAAGTAGCGCCATCTATCAAAGGCTAGTTTAATATCAATCTATCCTCGTATTGGAAAAAATAGATTTTTATTTTTTAACTTAAAAGGGCTGTAAATTTTTTTAATGTGCACATTTGTACTAAGGTAAGTTCAATCGAACTATATTGGTCCCAAAATAGGCGATTTAATTTATGACTTACCTTTTTGTTACACCCTGTATATTAACCTAAAAACATAATTACCGATAAGATATTAGCTAAGAGAATAGAGATAACAAATAACGGGATAATATGAAAATGATTTCCAAAAGGGATTTCCAAGAACTGTGTTATTAATACAGAGTAGAAAAGACAAATGAAATAAATTTGATAATAAATAAATTTAAAAAAAAACGTTCAAACACGTGGATTGGTATTTGTAGTTGCGCATTTTTTTTCTATAAAAATTTCCGTCGATTGGTCCCACTGTTTATTTAAGTTTGCACCCAGATAACAAAAATTCCACTAATGTTTGTATTTTGAGAACGATTTCCGAAGTGGAAATTGAAACGTCAATAAACGTATTTTAACCTTTAATTATGGCTTATTCCCATTTAAATAGTAATTAATTTAAAATGCCACAAGAAAATAGCTTCAGAACAATATTCAGATAACAAAAGTTGGTGATTTGTGTTATAGGTTTTTGGTTAACTAGTAATTGACCAGGTGGTATACTATTTTTGCTTATAACCATGTATTTGGTTTTTTTGGTATTAAAATCAAACCCAAACCTGCTACTTACTTTTGCCACGCTGGAGACAAGTGTCCGCAGACCTTCAGGACTGTCTGCAAAAATGACAATATCATCAGCGTATCTTATGCTGTTCAATCGTTCTTCGTTTATAAATATTCCCTCATCTAGGTTCATATTGTGCTCTGAATATGTATTTAACAATAATGGGGACAATATACATTCCTGTCGCCCACCTATTTTTATTTTTATGTCGTCTGTTAACTAATCCCCAACTCTAACAGCTGCAGTTTGTTCGTAATAGATATTGTTTATTATACGGCGATCTCTGCTGTCTAGACCAGTTGAATTTAATATTTTTATAAGTTCGTCATGTTTTATTCTATCGAACGCTTTCGGTTAATCAACAAAACGCACATATATATCACAATTCACGTCTCTACATATTTAAAAGAGAACTTGTATTTCAAAAAGTGCCTATCGAGTACACAATGCATCCCTGAAGCCAAATTGTGTGTTTGTTATGTGTTCTTCACACTTTTTATAATATTCTTTTATGTATAATTTTTAAAAAAGTTTTTAAGAGATGGCTCATAAGGCTTATTATTCGATAATCTTCACATTTTTTGGCATTGGTATTTTTAGGGATTGTTATAAACGTTGATCTTAGCCACTGTTGGGGTATTTTCCCACTTTGGTATATATTGTTGAAGATCAAGGTAAGTCTTTTTACTTCGTCTTTATCCATAATTTTTAAAAATTCTGAGTAGAACTCGTCTGGTCCTGCGGCTTTTCCCTCCTTAATGTTGTTTATAGCAGATTCCACTTCCGCTTCGAGAACAGGTGGTCCGGTATCGTTATTTTTATTTTGTGTGATGGTGACATTTATATCGTCTTCAAATGTTGTTGTCACATAGTTCATCCATGTTGTTTTTGTTTTTTCAATATCAACTATTGAATTTCTTTGAGCGTCTGTTAAGTGTCCCGGCCTTTTTTATTCATAGGTGCCTGCTGCTTCTTTGATCTTTTTGTGGACGTTGAAGGAATCGTGTTTACGTTCCAATGTCTCGATTCCTTCACACTGTTCTTCTAGATTTCTATTTTTAGCTTCATTGACAGCTTTTTTATCTCTTTCTCTAGAAACTGATATGCAACGTAGTCTTTCCGCTTGGATTCTCTTCTTCTGTCCATCATCTGTAATATACCATCGGTCATCCATGGTTTTTTCTTTTCTGTCTTTTTCGCTCGCAGGTATTGGTCTTATATTTCCTTTCCTATGTTTGCTTTCAGATATTCCCGTACTTCTTGCTTTATGCCATCATCTCTTAGTTGTTTGAGATCGTATCTTATAGCATTAGGTTTGTGGATTTTTTTTAATTTCAGACGAAACTTAGAGACAAGTGGGTTATGGTCTGACTGAATATCTGTACCAGGGTAGGTTTTCAAAGATGATATTGAGCTTTTGAATCTTTTATTTATTAAAATATAGTCAATCTGGTTTCTTATGAGATTTTCTGGCATGTCACCGGGTGAGCGCCATGTGTACAACCTTTTGTGTGGTAATTTGAAGAGTGTATTGGTGATTACCAACTATAGTCTTACTAATCATAAAATCATTTAGAGTTTTCATAATCTATGTATAAATCTATGTTGTAAGTAGTTATATTGACACCCAACATCTCGTGCATAAAAAATATACTCTCTTCGAACCGGCAAATATTTATTTTAGTGCAGACGATCTGATTTGTTGCGGAAAAGAAACAAACAGAAATTCCGGAGAGTGGAAAACGTACGAAAATCAAGGATAAAAAACAAAAAGTGGAAAAAATATAGATGTTTATGTCTATTCAAGAATTCGGTAATGGCTGTTACGGCCTGTGATGGATTACGGGGAACAAACATTTGTCATTTTTTAGTAGAATGCTGTTGTTATTTTGTAGATATGAATGAGAAATTTCTGCTTTACAATAATTTGCATCTATTGTGAAAACCTGTCCCTATAGGATTCTGAAGGAGCGCGGGAAAATCAATAATTCCCGAAGTATACAAAAATAAGATGACACAATAACTTTTAAAAATAAATGCTGTAATATTAAATCCCAAACAGTATTAGTCAACTACAGTATTAAAATTTACCCATTTTTATTGCTTTTAAATATTTAAAATTATTATGTAAACGTCACATAATGAATTTACTATTTTTATTCTAAAAATAGTAAGCGCTTAACTTTTCGATCAACTTTCTATTTACTAAATATTCTGTCATAATCCAAATTCCAATTTTAATTGTCACTTAATATTCTCCTTTTATTCAGCCACTATTATATCCTATGTCGTGGAACAATATACATTTCTGTGTCCCGCTTTAGTCGACAAAGTACATTTGTCACTTGGCAACACTGTTCTCTCATGACAATTTTAATTTAATACAGAAGTAGGGATAATTAAATAGAAAGGGAAATAATTTTTATAGTCATTTACCTACTTAAGCTAGATTTTTTACTAATAAATTAAATTATATTATTAAATCATTCTTGGAGTAAGTTTATATTTATTTAATATATAACAAACATTCAGTGTCTGTTTATAATTTCACATTTGACTTTTATACATAAACTTCAACCCAAGTATTTTTTTTTCAAACCATATGTAGTTAGAATCCTGAATATAATTTACCTAATTTATTTTATTAATAATTATTTGCAATCTCACTAGGGCAAGAAAATATTTTAAAATGTATGCAGTCGCTAAATCAAGCTTTATTATTTTAATTTTTTGGGCTAAAATCAATTTTTCTTCCCCCTTGTTGGATGAAATTTCTTAAAGCCTTGTGGTGTACTAAACATTGCAATAACAATTGCAGTAGCAGAGCAGATATGTAGAACTCAATAGCTGCATAGAACCACAACGTCCTCGATTCCGGCATCTTCATTAACTTAAAACTTAGCTACGAGTACAATCCATTTATCCAACATGAAAAACCATCACAAAGTTATCCTGTGGAGCCATAAGTATCATTTATAAAATCTTTTTGTAAATCTGTAGGCAAGATTTGGTTTGTTTTCTTATTAAATATTAAAATTTTAATTTTATAGTTTTTATGTAAAACATATATAGTTAGTTATTATCTTACTTTATTGGTCAAAGCCAAACTCATTTCTCATATTTACTAAGATAAGACACTCTCACATCTGAGGACCAAGCTAGACGAGGCCTAACAAATTGGCTCCTAAATAAAGTTATGAGTTTTATTGTTATACATTGACTCTTAATTTTCAGAGCTTGTTATATTGTTACCCATTGGCACTCACCGTTTCTGATGGGTCGTTCGATGGTTACACATTGGCGCCCAACGTGGGGTGTTCAGTTTGGGCCAGTATATAGATCTTCAAGGGGCTTATAATATGCAAACTAAATACCTATCTAAATCCACGGTTCTTATCAGATCGCTGTTCATCAATTCATAATACTTTTTCTTTAGTAAGCAAAACATCTTTTTCCAACAGTTTTAAGAAAGAAAACTTTAAACAATTTATCATCACAGGTTTCTGGTCTTTCTAAATTGTTTAGAGTATGTAAATTGCCGCGCAGTTGAAAAACTTTCTTTTTGACATGATTTACAAAACTACGTTAACATTATGCTGTCTCTCTCAGTGCATTATCAGCCTAGCTAAGATTTCACTTTGCATGCACCAAATATCAGTTTTGTCAATTGCTCTATCTAAAAGATATAATATGTCTATCTAAAAAATATAATATATCTTTATATTTTTCCTTGCAAGATGGCTTGAAGGATCCCGTGGACTTGGTCAGTCTACGGGATCTTAATTATTCTCCGATATAGCCACATCTCAAATGCTTCCAGTTTTCTGCACATATCTTCGTTCAAGGTCCATGATTCAACACAATAAAAAAGAACGGAGAAGACGTAGCATCTCAGCATTCTTACTTTTGTATCAAGAAAAAGGTTGTGACTCATGAAGAAGGCTCCCATCCGATTGAAGGTGGATCTAGCTTTTCCGATGCGTGCTTTAATCTCGAGGTAGTTGTAGTGTTTCGCTCTTTTTACAGGGGATTGGTTGACGTAGAGTTGACCTTCTGTTATCGTTTTCTTGCTTATTATCATAAGCTTTGTCTTCTTGATGTTTATATTAAGTCCATATTGTTGACTGTAATACGTGATTTTGTTCATAAGAACTTGTAGGTCTTCTAAGTTCCCGCAAATACTATGGTGTCATCTGCATATCTGATGTTGTTTAGCCGGTAATCATTTAGTAGAATACCTATTTCAGTTTCGTACAAAGCTTCGATAAATATTCTTTCAGAGTACATATTGAAGATTAAAGGAGACCAAATACAGCCTTGCCTCACTCCACGCATGATTTTCACATAGCCAGTGTGTTCACCTTAAACTGTGAGATTTGCTGTCTGATTCCAGTAAAGATTTCTAATTATTTTTAGATCTTGGTCATTAATTCCTGCTTCTTTTAGTATTTGCATCATCTTGGCGTGCTGTACTCGATCAAACGCTTTAAGTTGCAATCAACCAGACATACATATACATCGCATTTAACGTCTCTGCATCTCTGGAAAAAAAATTGTAATGAGAACAAAGCCTCTCTAGTACCAACAGCATTTGTGAACCCGAACTGGTTGGGGGAAATTTGACTTTCACACAGCTTGTAGATTCTCTTGAATCTACAAGCTTGAATGAATTATCTGTAGGAACAATTTTAGGAGATGACTTATGAGGCTTATATTCACATTTTTTGGCTCCTGGTTTTATTTTTGGAAGTGCAATAAACTCAGATGTCAGCCATTCTATTGGTATTTTTCCAGAGTTGTATATATTGTAAAATATTTTTGTGATTATTGCTATTAATTCGTTGTCCATTAGGTTGAGTAATTCTGCTAGTATATTATCAGAGCCTGCCACCACTTTGCCCTCCTTTACCTGTGTTATTGCGGAATACCATAAGTACGCAACATACAATAACAAAAGTACACAAAACCATAAATTTTGGTTCTCACATTTGTTGAATTTAATATCTCGTCCCATCTTAATTATCTCCTTTTATATCAGATAATTATATTTTGAAACTATTCAAAATTTCATTTTATAAAATTTTATTATCATCATCGTCTAGAAAAGATAAAAAGAAGATCTCTTCGTCAACTGGATTATCTGGATTATAACGTGATAACTTTTTATAATTAAGGTCTAATTATCGATTTCAGTGAACATGTAAATTCAATTTGGAGAATCCATGCATATCACAATAAGTAGATAGTTTTGCATCAATACATTTTTTGGTACCCTAAAACAATCGTCTGTACATAACTTGTTTAAGACGTCTACCTTCCGCCATGATTTATAAATTTCAACTAGTAATACTCGCTCAACTCGAGGGACCAAGAAATAACCCAAGTGCTGAAAGATAAACAAATAGACATTTATGCTCTGCAGAAAACAAAAAAAAAGAAAACGACAATCAAATACATACTAATCTACAGTGGAGTAGCAAAAGAAAACAGGGTTAAAGCAGCTGTAGCCTTACTAATAAACCAAAGGTACCAAAATCACATCAAAGAGTGTCAATACATCTTATAAAGGATTTTAATTGCAAAGATAATAATAAAGAAAAAAGATCTGAACATCATCGGAGTATACGGCGTAGAAAATAACAAGCCTCAAACAACAAGGGAAATGTTTTATAACGAATTACAAAAAGTAGTAGATCAACTCAGAGGGAAGATGATAATATTGGGGGATTTTAACACTTAAATAGGAAGTCAAGTAATACCCTTCTCCTTAGAGTACCGTCTCCCTACAGAGGTTAGCAATGATAACGGCTATTTTTATTTTTAAACTTGCTGCTCTAAACAAATCAATCGATTTGCACTGATACCAATCACATAGATTCTTCCACTATGAGTTCTGCCTTCGACCAACAGATCTTCCTTGAATCTTTCCCTGTATTATGGGTCTCAAAATTTCATATTTTGGTCCCCTCATCACGTGGCCTAGGTATTCCAGTTTTCTGGTTTGTATAGTTGTGATTAGTTTTATTTCTTTACCAACCCTCTCCACTACTTCTTTATTTGTAATTATATCAGTCCATACCAAATAATACCCGGAATTACTCAAAAACATAACGAGAATGTTAAAAACGAAAATGGAGAATTGATTATAAACTTCTGCGCGAATAATCAACTTAGAATATAATGTAATATAATATGTTATAACCAACAGAGATATCAACATCATCATCATCCAGCCTTCATTTATCATGTGCGCTGCTGGACATAGGCCTCCCTTAAACTCCTCTATTCCTCCATCAATTATAAAGAGCACAAAATCGCAAAGAATGGAGGAATTGAGGAACAGAGATATGCATCTAGGCATTACATTGTCTAATTACTACAAGCCCAAAACAGAAGTGGAAGATGAAGTGAATAGAGCAAACAAATAGAGCCGCATGTTGCCCGAATAAAATGATATGTAGAAATAAAATTATCGAGAAAGAAACGAAAGGCAGAATTTACAAAACACTCATACGACTAATAATTACATACGCGGCAGAAACACGACCTGACACAGAAAGGACAAAAAAAATGTTAGAAACAACAAAGATGAAAACACTTAATAAGATTGATTCTGAAACAATATGGAACAGAGCAAGAAGTACAAATATACGACGTAGAGGCAATGTAGAGGACATCAAGGACTGAGTAACAAATAAACGAGTAGAATGGGACGATCATATGAGCCGAATGACAAGAAATAGAGTAGTAAAAAAGGCAAGAAACGGTTCCCCAATAGGAAGACGATCAGTACAAAGACCACGAAAACGATGGAACGACAACTTACTAACGACACATTGAAAAACAGAGAGTCATGTCTACATAAAAAGAAGAAACAGAAGAACGAACTAATAATACGAGTCTACAAAAGTAGCAAATGACATCTGTATTCAGTAGATTATTGCATTAAGATCAAGCAACATACACAAAGAATCTCTGAGTAATTCCCATTACCAAACTGAGAAATAAAAATTTTAAAATAAGAGATAAAGGATAAAAATAAGTTTATGTCCATTCTAATGGACAAGGGGTCTAAAAGGAATATAATGCATCCTAGTTTTCTTCAAACTCATTCTTAAATACTTTTGTCCAAATTGATCTCTCCGCATTATTGTTCTTGGCCTATGTTAAGTATTACTTGAATTCTTTTGGTTTATGGTGGTTTACTAAGTTCTTCTATCTCTCGGAGTTTTTTTTTACATTTTTCCCTTTTATTTTTAGATGTATTTTTATTTTTTCCCTCCTTAGAATTTTATATTCTTCTTTTACTTGTCGTGTACTATGCTGTTGTAATCGTCGGTATACATAAATTTTTATTACTAACTAAAAATGGACTTAATTTAAGGGCATGTTTTGTTCACTTTACTGGTTAACTGCTACGTCAGGACCCCCTCTTTAATAAAATATGCCAGCATATTTAGCTATAAATATAATGTTTTCGTATATGGACGTGTACTAAAATGACTTTATAGAAAACTTTTGTAGTTCACAGAAACGCATTCAACTTTGTAGTTCTGGTTTCCCTTTCATTTTACTTTATTAAACTGCTTACCGGGCTTTACTATTTATTTTTTTCCTTCGCAAGCTAAAGGCGGATAATGCATTACATTATTTAATATCAGCTTTTGAATTTTGCTTTTGCATCGTTTTTAGTTAGTCGTCCGTCCTTAAACGGTAAGTGGTGAACCTTTTCATTATAAATAATGCAGCGTTGGGAACTAGAAAATATACAAATGAGGCAATATTGTTTACTGTACTGACTTAACGAACAATGTTTACTCAATATGCATCACAAATATGTCCAACTGATTTTCTGGGAAAATAATGCAGGGTCGACATCGAGTAGTTTGTATTCGCATCACGAACAATGCGACACGGGTTCGGAAATCTGTATTTTGTTAAATACCTTTGACAATAGTTCAAAAGGGTATTTCGAACTATCGTTCTATCGTTTTTGATCAATTGTTTATCAGAGTCAATTTAAGTCAGTTTACCTAATCAAAACACACAGTTTCGATAATAACTCAATTAGGATTGCATCTCGCCGAAAGATTTCTCGCCGTTTGGATCAAAAAGATTTCAAATCAAGGGCTGACCAAAAAAAAATTGTAAAGACATCTGAATACAGTTAGTTAGAGTTAGTAACAATAAAGGTCTAGTAACAGTGAGACTGTTTGATAACAAAGTTGTCAATATGGTTTAAAATGTTGTTGCTATTGATCTCATTGACAAGGTGACAAAAAAAGAGATCCCATATATACTTTAAAAAAGCTGCAATTATTAGGTTGTTCAACGAAAGCATGAGCGGTATTGACGCAAGCGATTTTTTGGTTTCCGTATATCGAACTTTTATGTTCCTGTAGCTGGCTATATATAAATGTATCACAAAAAAATTATTTAAAAATCCTTTATAAAAGGTATATAATTAAAATAATTTAATTTAAATATTTAATATATATATATATATATATATATATATTAAATATTTAAATTAAATTATTTTAATTATATACCTTTTATAAAGGATTTTTAAATAATTTTTTTTAACCTAAAAGAATTATTAAAACTGGCATTTACCGTTGCTGTAACACTAGCTTTTTTAAAGGTATTTGAAAGAAAACTTAAATTTGGAAGACCTGTTGTATCTCCTCCTGAAATTCCTTTAAAAGCTAAAAGACAAAAACAATTGGTACCTGTTAAAGACGTAAGGTTTCACAATATTGCTCATTGGCCCAGCTTTGTTAATGATTACGAACAGATATGCAAACTTGCATATTCTGCAAGGGTAGATCTCGAACAAAATATGACGATTGTCAAGTTTTATGTTACAATAAAAAACTCATGCGTAACAGTTTTTTACAGATGTGAAACAAGTGGTGGCAATTTTCACAGCTTCCTACGGCATTTTAATACTAGAGGAAAAAATAAAAAAAAATTCTAGGTCCTAGAGCATTTTAATACTGGAAGAAAAACTTTTAAAAAAATTTCAGGTAATATCTAGATGTAGGCATGTATGCTAAAATGCACATAATAATTTTTATGTTAAGTTGAAAAAAGTCAGGATTGAAAGACTTTAATATTCTGGGTAGTACATTCAGACTACTATTTAAATTTTTTCGCCTCACGTTTTCATCATCTCTAAATGATTCCACAGAATTTTTCATAACAGTATGAAAAGTTTAGTAGTCAAACAAAAATTCATAATATTGTTTTCGAAAATTAGCTACGCGTTATGAAATTTAATACTGACTAGATAATCCATACTTTTTTTCTTGTTCCTAAACAGTATTGTTTATATTTTACACTCATAACAATATTAATATATATATATATATATATATATATATATATATATATATATATATATATATATATATATATATATATATATATATATTGTTTACAAAACTTTTATATTCGAAATGTCAAAGCTTAACCTTCGAGTGGTAACGGACGATCCCTGACACCGACGTAGGTAGTAGATTATTCGCGCTAATACTCAAATGCGCATATTGTTTTGTCCGTGCGGCCAGGTAGCTTTCGAATCCTCATCACGGTATTAAGTCTTGAAAAATCTGTGACAGAGTGCGGATAGTTCATATGTTATTTAACCTGACAGTGTGAGCGACCGAGGTTACCATTTGTGTTATACTAAACGGTAAGTTTTTGTCATTTTTGGTCCATAGTCAGTTTAAATAATAGGTATTCATTTTAGGAATTGAATGTGAATATTACTTACGAAAGACAACAATTTAGGTTGCAACAACTTTTTGACGAAATTGGAAAAAGAATATGTCGAAAATCATGTACCAGTATAAATAATACCACGTTTGTTTGGGAAAGATGGAACAAGGTAGAGGAAACATCATAAATTCAATCGTAACGTTCGAAGTCGTACTGAAAATCTTCTACCCAATCTGGCAGGACCAAAAGGCGATATTAGGCGAAAATTGGTGATAAAAGAGATTTGGGAATGTTTTTACTACAGATATTCTATAAAAAATAGTAGAATGCACCAATAAGTTCATAGCATTGAAACAGTATGACACAGCCTATAACAGAACAGCTAGGTCAATTGATCTTATAAAATTAAAAGCTCTGTTTGGGTTGTTGTACATATCTGGCACTAGCAAAAGCAATCATCAGAATGCTGATAATTTATTTATAACAAATGAATGGCCAATGGAGATTTATCATCTTACGATGTCGCTACAGAGGTTCCAGTTCATTTTAAGACACATTCGGTTCGATGACAAAAGCACTAGAATACAAAGGCAAGAATTCGACAAGTTGGCCGCGATACGTGAGATTTTTGAAGCTTTTAATTCTAATCTACCGAAGGATTACAATCTTTCAGCATATACTACGATAGATGAAGAGTTAAAAGACTTTTGCGGCAAATGTTTATTCAGGGTTTACATACCAAATGAACCAAATCGTTACGGTATAAAAATATATGCTTTAGCAGACTCTGAAATGTATTATACGTCCAAGATGGAAGTATATGTTGGATAGCCAGCCAGCAGGAAAATATTTTTTTGATACGTGGATAATTTTTTCACAAGCGTTTAGCTCGCGCGATTGCTTCCACGTGAATATCGTCTAACTGTTATAGGAACGTTAGGAAAGAATTAATCTCAAACTCCCCTGGTGCTAACACAACAAAGGCCAGAAAAAACCAGTATGTTCGCAATTCAAGAAAAGTGTACCCTTGTATCGTATGTACCCCGAAAAGGTAAAAATGTTTTAGTGTTATTTACTATGTATTACGACGACAACATTGATAATGCAACAGGTGAACCAGAAGTAATCATAGATCATAATAAAACTAAAGGAGGCGTGGATGTCGTAGACAAACTCTGCGCGGTATACAATTGAGCTAAAGCAACCCATCGCTTGCCAATGGTCATTTTTACAGTTGTTTGAATGTCGCTAAGATAGATTCTTACATTATATACATACAAATCGAATACAGACACTCGCATTCCTAGACGAAAGTTTTTGGAAGAGTTAGGTTTTCAACTTATTGACGAACATATTCGCAGACGAGCCCTAGAACAAAATATTCCAAGGGCAATTCGTATGAGGTTAGAGGAAATTTGTGGCATGCAGACAAGAAATAAACATATCCAGAATAGAATAATGTGTATGGAAGATGTACGTTCTGCAGTAGTAAGAAAAAATTCACAACTCGGTTTCTTTGTAGGCAGTGTGGCAAATAAATGTGTTTGGAACATTTACCCGGACTATGCGTTGTATGCAGTGTAGAAGAAAATGAAGAAGCAAACAGACAATAGTTTCAGTTTATGTTTGACATGTTGAATAATTTTATATTTTTTTGTGAAATATCAACCTGTCTTTATTATGTTTGTTGATATTTTGTATTCAAAAACTTGAATGTTTTTGTAAATTGTTTGTCAATTATGTTAGTACCTAAAACAAGCCAATTTTTTTATGTGCATTTTTTTCTCGAAAATAAATAAATATTGATAATTTCTTACTATATTGTTATTTAAATATAGTTATATTAAATATTTAATCACATCAAAATATTAACAGAAAATCACAACCTAAGATATTCATTATTAAAAAAGTCGGTGTCGTAGACCGATGCCGACGTTACCAACTATGTTACAAGAATTCACGTTACCGCCGGAAGGTTAAAGAAGATATTTAAAAATTTTTATTTTTACTATTATTAGGGGAAAAGCTAAATATAATACACTTGAGTGCAAAATAATCGACTCAAAAGCGATATTTGAGATTACACCTTCTGTTTCAATGTAAGAATTATGAAAATAAAAAAATGCAAACAATAACTTTATTATTGAACTTACAAAAACTTCTATTGCATTATTTGAAAGAGCATTTTAAAAATAATATGCAATACAAACAGAGTTTCCTAAATATTCATCATTGGAAATAACGCAAGAAAGACCTTATAAACAGAGAAATCATCAGTTACAACATGAATTTCTTAATTATTCAGTATTTAATATTACCACCCCGACTCCTAATTACACTTTCCAATCGATTTCGCATTGATCGGATGACTTTTCTAATAAGCTCTTGAGGCATTGCTTCCCATTCATTATTAAGTGCAGCTCTCAATTCCATTATGCTCCTTGGTGCATGATTTCTGTTCCGGACCCTTCGTTAATCTCATCCCAAACATGCTCTATTGGATTTATGTCCGGGCTCAACGCAGGCCAATTTATTGTAGGTATACCGATCTTAGTCAGATAGGTGGTGGTGACTAATGCGGTATGACATCGTGCATTATCATGCAATAAAATAAAGGCATTACCAATAAATCCCGCGTATGGAACAAGTTCCTCCAAAATATCTCTGATCTAACGATCCGCCGTTAAACCTCCTCCACGTCCTCCACCATGCACGAAAATCAACTTGGTTTTCCCATCCATAGAAATGCCTACCCAAAACATACAAGAACCGCCTTCATATGACACAATTTCTCGTATATAACATTGAGCAAATCGTTTCCCTGGCCTTCTATATACTCGAGGCCTCTTGTCGTTGCCATGTAGGCAGATACTACTTTCGTCGGAGAATAATACCTGACTCCATTGATAGTCGTCCCAATCTAGATGTTCGCGAGCAAATTCTAGTCGCCTTTGTTTCTGGGCTGCAGTTAGCTTGGGACCCGTAGCTGCCCTTTTTGGTGTCAGGTTGGCTGCTTCCAGTCTCCTTCTGACTGTCCAAACGCTGGTAACCACACCTCGAACCTCTCTAAGCTCTTCTTTGAGATTAGCACCAGTCAAATGTCGATTTCTCAGAGATTTAAATACAAGAAATCGATCATCTCTCTCTGTTGTTATTCGTTTATGACCTCCTCCTTGTCGGCGGACATAATCACCAGTATCTTGGTACCGACGATACACTCGGAACACAGCAGATTGGCTTAAATTTAGTCGATTTACCACGGCTCTCTGGCTCAGATCTTCTCTCAATAATGCTACTGCTTGAGCTGCTTTGACGGATGTGGTATCCATTTGTTATGAAATTGCGAACTTAATTGACTGATGTATTAGTGGGTTGCTATAGAAATTGATGCTTACGATGTTCACCGAACGCGTTAAGTCGGTGCGTGTCGATTTCAATGAGTCAAATTCTGACCCCCTCTCTACGTGTTGCATTATTTATTTGTAATACGTCACCTGATTTACCAAAAATCAAAACTTTTTTCAAACTCAATAATGAGTTTAATAATTGTATACTAAATATTTTTAAATTTAGTGTATATTATAATCTGTGTAATATATTTTATGCAAACAGAAATACTTTTAGACTACGCGTTCATAGTGTATTGTTAAATTTATTTAAATTGTAATTTTGGGTTTTGTTTTAATAACACAATCGATCACATTAATTTTTAATAGCACCGTTGATAAATGTACGAATTCTGATAAATACAATCGCCGCGCCGATGGAATTCATTAAAATGCGTTTGAGTTTTGACTAATTGAAGAGATTTTATCTAAATTATTTGTGGTCACGATTTTACCGTTTGTAAATTACTGTGAACAGGAACATGCAATTATTTGAGTTTAAGTGACGAGGTTTTGTTGCTGTAATTACATTTTTATAACATGATCAAGCGATTTTTAGAGTTTGGTCTGGCAAATATTGGAAACCTGTAAACAAACAATATACTGAACAACATGAAATAAATTATTTTACATATGAAAATATTTAGCTACCAGTTTAGTATAAAGGATTAAAACTCAGAACTGAATAATTCTTTTGTACAATCCAAATAGTTTATCCGATTTGGTAAAATGTATTACGAAGGTAGTATTCTTTTGTCCCATCAAGTAGCTTGAGTTTTATCTTAATTCTACTTCTTCTTATTGCGCCGTCTCCTTTTAAAGGTTGGCGATGCAAATAGCAAGTGTAGCTTTGAAAACTGCTGCACGAAAGATTTCTGTGGATCAGCGGTTAAACCATCTCCTTAGGTCTTTCACCCACGAGTTCTGGCCTCTTCCAACTGATCTTTTGCTATGCACTTTACGTTCCAATATAATTTGGAGTAATTCATATCTTTCATTTCTCAACATATGACCCAAGTATTGTTTCTTACTTAACATTTTTAAAAATTTTTGATATATTTAAAACCATTGATTGTAAAAAATCACCTTTATTTATTATATGTTTTAACTCTATCTGGTATATAGTGGCATAACAAAAACAATGATCAACAGGGACGATCCCAGACGTATATCTATAAATGACAATGAGATAGAAGAAGTCTAGAAATATATCTACCTAGGCCAAATTCTGCAGCTTGACAAAGAGAACCAAAGTGCGGAAATCAGTAAAAGAGCAATACTAACATAGACAGGGTTGGAAAACTCAGTTGCATACTGGAGAATCACAAAATACGTCAATCCTCAAGGATCAAAGTTGTACACTGTACTCGACCAGTGAATCCTTCCTATCGTGACATATTATAGATGTCAAACCTACACCCTAACCGAGGCAAATATGAATAAACTAGCCATAACAAAAAAAGCAATGTTAGGTATCTCAGATAAAAAGAGAAATGACTGGATAAGATCAAAAACAAAAGTTGAGCGTATCACAACAAAAATTGCCTAAGTCAAATAGAGCTTTGCAGCTAAGTGAAAAGACCAATCTTAAAAGGCCACAATACAACATTGGAGACCTTACAAAGAGGAATACCAAAATAAGTGGAATCAGTAGACGACGTAAAAAAAATAGACGAATCAAATAAGGAATATGTTGCTGAGGAGAGAGATCAATAAAAGGAGTTGGAAAAGGCCAGAGAGATGTCCAAAAATATAGAGAATATAAAGAAATAATAGAAGGCTAACAAAAAGTAAAAAGTGCTCGACATTATCAGTTACCCAGAAGATCACAGTCAATTTTCAATCACTACTATTTTACAAGCGGTTCTTATACAATTTCTAGATCTCTCCTATCACTCGGCCTTCCAAACTGTTAACAGGTTAGAAGTAAACCTTTTCTTTTAAGAATTTTTAGTAATCAAAATCTAAAGAATTTATGTCTATATATCTAGGAGGTCGTACAACTTATCCACATCTTCAAATCCAAAAGTCGGGAAATTTTTTATTTAATTAAGTTATTATTCAACCGACAGAACCAACAATTAAATCTACTATCTAGCATCTATCTACTTAATAAATTTAAATATATCAAGTTCTAATTGGAAAAGAAAAATAACATCAGATATGCAGATTACTCAGCGATCGTGGCTAAAGGAATTGAACATTTTCAATTCCTGGTAGATGGAGTCACTAGATAATGCTCCAATAACGGACTTGGCATAAATACAATAAAGAAAAAGTTACTTGTGGTTAGCAAAGAGGATGTTAGCCCTATGCAACTATTTGTCAACATTTAGCAGATTGCAAAAGTTAACCATTTTTAATACCTAGGATGTTAGATAAATGAGACACTAAATCCGGATAAAGAAACTAAAACTCGTATATAAATTAAAAGAAGAGAATTTATGGAACTTAGACCTGTACTGTGCAATTGTCAGCTACACTTACAACTAAGAATTAAGTTCCTAAAATGTTATGTGCATCCTGTATTACGATATGAAAGATTGACGAAACAGAGAAATTTGTAGAAAAAATATGCATGACACTGAAATCCTTAAGGGACTGGCTTATCAGCAGACCATGCCGCGCAAGACCAAGAACAATGTCGACAAATAGTTATGTAAGCTACCCATGCCTAATTTGGGCATGGAACTCAAAAAAGAAAAAGTTATAGATTCCGAGATACTTATCCGGGATACAAATAGGATAATCACACAACATCACTATTACTAATATTGCATTTAATATTGTACAATATGCTGACGATTTCTGTTTGTATACAGAACACAAAAAATATCAGCAATCCATTGAAAACCTGAATGAAGTGTACGGATTCCATAAAAAATGGTTTATAGAAAATGGTTTCGAATTATCCTGCAGTAAATCAGAAGTTTGTTTATTTATCAGACATAATTTTCCTAATGCTAGTACAATCAATTTAGGTGGGCACCAATTTTCACTTAAAAACACAATTAAATATCTGGGAATGATACTCGACCAGAAATTGAGCTGGAAGTTACATATTGATGACATGTTGAACAGATGCAATAAAGGATTAAACTTTCTTAAATCAATTAATAAAACTTGGTGGGGATCGGATGTTGAAGTAAGTTTATTATTTTACAAAGCTTACATACGATCTGTTTTGGATTACGGAAGTGTTTTGTATGGATCAGCAAGTAATGTACTACTAAACAAAATCAACGTTTTACAGAAGTCAGCCTTACGAATATGTTTAGGAGCCATGAGATTCACTCCAGTACAAGCTTTATATTTGGAAGCCTTAGAACCATTAAATATAAGACGAGGGTTTTTGTCTAAAAAATATTTAATGAAAGTATACTTACTGAACTATTCTCTATACGAAAAGATAGTCACTTTGAATTGCCATGACCTGACAAATAAATATTGGCAAAAAAAGAAATCTCCCTTACTTTTCGAAGCGTATAATCAAAATATAGCACTTTTAAAAAATATAGATAGAACAAACTACATATTCAAAAACTACTCTTCTTTCTTTTTACATACAGATATTATTGTACCAAATTATAGTGAACATATATATTTAAATAAAAATATTGTTCTATCTATAACAAGCAAATACAAAGAGGCAATAGCTCTATATTCAGATGCGTCTAAATCTCCAGATGGAACCGGATGCGCTTTGTTTTATACCATCGGAACATATTTCTAGAAAATAAATTTAAACTGAACCCGGAAACTTCGATTTATACAGCAGAGACTATTGCACTATATGAAGCTTTATTATATGTAGCTGAAGTTGTTTGCCCATATTCTAATTTTGTCAGACTCCTTAGCAGTCTTAAAATCCATTGGTAAATATGGACCACCTAACTTACAAGATTGCCCATACATTTATAGAATTAAACATATTATTCAAACTCTTTTAACCAAAGCAATCAATGTACATTTTCTCTGGATTAAAGCACATGCAGGATTTGAACATAATGAATATGTCGACTTATTAGCCAAAGAAAGCATTTTAACCGATACTGGTATTCTACATAAAGTAACGCTTTCTGACAGTATTATTTCTTGCAAGTTAACATTGCTTCGAGAGTGGAGATACCAGTGGAAGAAATACTCTTTTGTGAACCAAAATAGATACTTGATAATTCAGCCAGATATTCCTAAATTTCCTTGGTACAAGTCTTTTAGAGCTTCCAGGAGGCATATAATCTCCATTATTAGAATACGTTTCGGACACGCATGTTATCCAAAGCACTTATTTAAAATAAAGGTTTTGGATAATGACAAAATGTGAGCATTGTGGAGAGGAAAGTGATTTACATCATATATTTTTTGGTTGTTCTAAAAACAGAGTCTACTCATCCAATCTTATAAATGATTTATTAAAATATAAAATAGCAGCTCCTTGGAACATATTATATTTATTATCACTTGGCTCTGTAGATGTTTACAACTCTTTAATTAAATTTTTAAAAGACAGCAAATTATCATTATAATTCTCTAAAAATTATTTAGTTAATCTTGTTACCTTTGTTTTAAACCATTTGTATAACTTCCTCCTCTCAGTGACCTAGTGTTGTTGTCTTATATAAATAAATGCCTTGATAGGTCGCTAGGCGAGAAGAGTGTGTCCCTGTTCTCCTAATATCGAGATGTAATAATCTTTTATTTTGATATGGCATTTAGGTAAATAATTATAATGATGACTGTCTTAGTCCTTTTGTGTCTGGCTGTATGACGATAAGTCTAAACCAAAAAAAAAATAAAAAAAGGGATACTTCGAGTACTAAGAGATCGAGTAATAGATGTCGCAAAAATTGTAATTTAACAAATGAAAATACGACGCCAAATAAGTTCGTTAGGCAGAATGTTTAGAACGATCACATAATTATTTAATCTCTTTCTCTCTGTAGTCGTATCCTCAGTACTGAGTGTCGTGATTTCCTACAATACGAATAACTATCTGTTTTCATCAGCTTCTATTCTGGGCTGCTCTTATGGAGTCGGAGAAAGGCTTCCTGTATTTGCCATCGATTGGTCGAGTAACATCTGCCTGTGCGGTCTTTCACATTTTCCGCAATTAAAAGTCTCTCAAGATTATCACTACTTTTTCTTCCAGTATGTCTAAGAAACTTTAAGACGACTGCGAGTCAAAAAGAGAAGTAAATAAATATAAGGTTGAATGCTCGAATAAATGAACTTTGATCAGATAAAAGGCATATATCGAGCACAGTTTAATTAAATCTTGCCCAAGTACTTTCGATCCCTAGATCATCTTCAGGGGCATTTCGTCAATTGTGGCCTATCCGGCAAGAACAAGATGTCATAAACATATAAATGTACATTACACTACACTACAAATGGACAAACAAACACTTTAAAATAATTTAAGGAAGGCTACATTACTTGAAGAAACCGGAGACAGAATGATTCTGTTTGTTTGTCCATTTGTAGTGTAGTGTAATGTACATTTATATGTTTATGACATCTTGTTCTTGCCGGATAGGCCACAATTGACGAAATGCCCCTAAAGATGATCTAGGGATCGAAAGTACTTGGGCAAGATTTAATTAAACTGTGCTCGATATATGCCTTTTATCTGATCAAAGTTTAAAAAGAGAAGTGTCAAGTCTAAATGTTAAGCTCTTGCAGGATTGATTGATTTGTTTTATGCTCTGTCTATGAGATCCGAAGCATTTCGCCCCACACTAGATTTTAAAGGCGTTTTTTTGTTCCTATCGTACGATTTTATTGCTCATATTTCGGTCTCGTAACTGAATATAGAAACAATTAACGTACGTACGAATCTTCTTTTGATATTATTCGACAAAGCCCAATTTTTACATAATTTTGACAATATACTCATAGTATTTTTGGCCATTATCAGTCTCCTTCGTATTTTGGTTTCACAAGAGCTTCGTATATTGCTAATGTAGGATTTTAAATAATTAAATATATTAACCATATTAAACTAGTCCGAGTTCTCGGTTATTTGCAGTGATTTTAAATCACCGACTATCATAATTTTTGTTTTTTGTTTATTGATCTTGAGACCACGTCCTTTGCTTTCGGTTTCCACTAACTATAAGAAGCTTGATGGTTTGTTAAGGCCTAGATGAATATCCGCAACACCATCTTAATAGTCTATAAAATGTATCTTTTTGAAAATTAGTTTGTTTTGGTGTACTTGGTTTTACTTTAACAAAATCAAGAATTTGCTCTACTTGGATTATGTTGGACGTACGATGGCAACTACCTTATTTATTCTGGGATTTAAATTACCTATCTCCAGTAATCTCTAATAAATCGGTCGGTTGTATGGTTTTTGCGTCAGGGTGCGCACTGATCTGAGAATATTACTGCATATGCATCTGCAGCACTGGCATTATCATTATCCGCACCTAATACATTAAACATATCAACATATTCTTGATTAGAACACTACAGTTCCATTTTTAAAACTAATGACGTGTGAAATTATGGTATACCAAACTATACCAGTCATTTAGTTTACAATTAATTCATTTTTAATAGAGATTTCTGTTCTTTAAGAATAATTCGCTAACCAAGGACAAAGCGCAAAATATCAACTCTTACAATTAATTGTTTTTTAGTCCTCCAATTTATAAACGGAAAAGAAGGGCGTCAATTTTAAAATACACTGTATGTTATAGGTATTTTCCGATCATTTTATCAAGATAATATACTTTTGGTTAAATATTAATTAACTTTTATATCTGTATAAATTTAATTATACGTTATAACTTAATTATCAGTATATGGAGCTACACAAAAGATAAAAAAATAACTTCTGGGCATGTATTCTATTAATTATATGTCTTTAACCCCAAGAAGTTGGAAGTTGTTTGAGTGATTAAACCTCGTCACGTCTATTTTCCTTGGGGATGACCTACCAAAGTTTTTCACTTCCTAGTTTCAGATAATTTCTACCAAGAAAACATTCTTTGACAATATAAAAGAACCTTTTTATTATTATAATAATTAAACATACATTGATTCGCTGACTTAACAACTTCTAGTCATCTATATTATATATATATATATATATATATATATATATATATATAAATATGTATATATATATATATATATATATAGTTTGTAAGTATATGTATTTGTATATAGATACATCTTAACAACATCGGGTTGCTTTCCAACAGTCTCCTCGAGACATATCTCACAATTTTTTATTTGTGATAAAGCTGAAGACCTTCATAAATCATCATAGCATAAATGTGCGTTCAATACGCATCTATGTAACTACATTCCTTAAACAAGCATGTAAGTACTTCTTATAAATTTCTTCAGTTATGCATATTATGTAATATATGTGCAGTATTTAAATATAACTGATACAACTCTATTAGTAACAATGTAAATTTTTTTGCATTTTAAGTTAACTTTTCCAGAGACCTGAAGATGATCAGCATAATTTTAGTGTTTGAAACCGGTCATCTTAGGTTAAATAAAATTGACTGTTAGTGAGACTTAAATTTGTTTTTACAACCCTGTTGAAAGGGAATCCTATGTGCAACCCATTCATCATTTGCAACCATCTACATATTTTAAATAGTGGTATCCCTTTTTCAATTAGTTTAATTTCTTAGAACTCTCATTTTTTAAATTTCTCTTTAATCAAACATACCTACTGTATTTTATAAGCTAATCGTTATATTGCTTTATCATAAATTTTTTATGTTGGTATATTATATTTAAAATACTTTATTAGGACTTGTTTTAATACCAAAAACTGATCTGAAGTTAATTTTTATATCAAAAAATACACTGGGATGCAAAATTAACCGGACAATCAGATTTTTTTGTTTTTTTGTTTGTGTTTAGATCAAAACTTGTTTAATTTGTTTGAATTGCATTTTATGCCTTATTAGCAATAATGTTTTTTCTTTTTCGAACCTGTTTAGATGTTTGTGTGAATAACAACAATTTTACACATACGTTTTGTTATTAATGTGAAATAGTGGCTTGGTATTAATTTAAGTTTATTGTGGTACTGTACTTGATTATAAGTTCGGCGAAAGGTTTTTGTATTGTTTTCTGTTTAAAACTTGCATTAAAAAAATTATGACACCAAAAGAATTATCACAAGCTTAAATGATGCTCATACAGTCTCCGTTTATACCGTGCGAAGACGCTTAAATGAATATCGGTTAAGGTCCAGAGTATCTCTCAAGGAACCTCTATTAACAGCAGCTCATCGGAGGCAACGTTTACACTTCGCTCGCGAACATCTTAATTGTGATTTTGACGATTGGAGTGCTGTGCTATTTACGGATGAATTAAGATTTACCAGATACTCACCAGATGGGCGGCCTAGGATATGGAGAAGAGCTGGTGAACGTTATCAGGAATGTTGTTTTACTCAGAGAGTTTAATTTGGTGGAGGTGGTATACGGGTGTGAGTAGGAAACGAGCCTAGAGGCTCGTATAGAACTTGTTACAATTCAAGGGGACAATTTAAACGCTCAATGGTATATTTAGCAATGTTTGGAAGCTCATGTAGTGCCATTTGCCCCATTTGTTGGAAAAACTTTTATCTGATGCAAGATAATGCTCGTCCAAACATCGCAAGAATAACACGGGATTACTTGGATCAAAAGTAATGGATTGGATTGGACTTGGATTAATACACAAAAAAGGGGACAATACAGATCTAAAAAATTATCGTCCAATATCACTACTATCACAACTTTATAAAACATTCACAAAAATAATTACAAATAGATTGACAACAAAGTTCGATGTATATCAACCAGTGAAGCAAGCCGGATTTAGAAAAGGGTTCAGTACATGTGACCATCTTCACACACTAAAGGTCCTAATAGAAAAAGTTAACGAATACAATTTACCAATCTGTTTAGCATTTATAGACTACGAGAAAGCTTTTGACAGCATAGAATTATGGGCTATTGAGGAAGCACTGGTCAACAGCAGAATAGATTCTAGATATAGGATATTAATACATAATATATATCAACACGCTAAAATGGTAGTCTCGATGGATAACGGAATGAAAACGAGGCCAATAAAAATCAACCGAGGAGTAAGACAGGGAGACACCATATCTACAAAACTATTTACTGCCGCACTTGAAGACATCTTTAAATCACTGAATTGGGAAACGAAGGGACTATCGATAAACGGAAAGTATTTAAACCATCTAAGATATGCAGATGACGTAGTACTAATAGCCGACAGCTGGAAAGAACTGAAGACGATGATCGATAAGCTTCATACGGAATCCATAAAAAAAGGACTGAAAATGAATCTGAGTAAAACTAAGCTAATGTCGAATAAAGATGATCAACCGACGATAACCATCCAAGGAACAAAAGTGGAACATGTAGAAGAATACATATATCTGGGTCAGAATATCAAGGTAAACAAAGAAAACCAAACTACCGAAATAAGCAGACGAGTAAGAATGGGATGGGCCGCATTTGGAAAACTCTCATACATATTGAAAGACAAAAAGATACTCCAAAACCTTCGAATCAAAGTGTTCGATTCTTGTATCCTTCCCGTTATCACTTATGGAGCTTAAACCTGGACATTCACATAAAAAAACATGGATAAGATTCGAAAAACCCAGCGAGCCATGAAACGACAGATGCTTGGTATCTCACTAATAGATCGGCAAACGAACGAAGCAATCCGGAACAAAACAAAAATAAAGGACGCCGCGAAACAAGCAGCTAAATTAAAAAGGAAATGGGCTGGACACAACGAAACGTCTCGAAGATGGTAGATGGAACAAAGAAGTCGGAAACTGGCGACCGTACAATGCAAAGAGACCAAGAGGAAAACCTCAAATGCGCTGGAGCGACGATATCAAAAGAGTCGCAGGACCAATGTGGAAACGCCTAGCACACAACAGGGATGAATGGCGAGAAATGGGGGAGGCCTTTATTCGACAATTCGGATAGAAAAAGGGCTATAAAAAAAAACTTGGATCAAGTTGGGATTCGTTTATTACCATGGCCCGCAAGGTATGCAGACTTAAATTCAATAGAGCATGCATGGGGTATTCTGGGACGATGTATTCGACGTAACCATGGTGAGTTTGAAACCATGAATGATTTGGAGCAAATAGTTCGTGATGAATGGGAGCAAATCCCTCTAGCAGACTTTGCTGCATTAATCCGAAATATGTCTGATCGAATGAGAGCCGTAATTAGGACTCATGGAGATAATTCACTCTACTAAATATCGTTTTTCATAAAAAATGCTTTTATAAAAAAAAATTTTGTCTCTGCAAATTTTTAAATGTTTTGAATTGTTAATTGTTTTTTCTGTGTAACATTCTTGAGTTGTAATAAATTTGACTTTTAAATTTTGTTTATTAATAAATACTCAATTGGAAACATTTTAAACTTTTTTAAACGTCAGTTTTTAGGAATAATCTGAGAATTTGGTTAATCTACCACGACAGTGTATATAATTTATCATGTTAATAAAGTTTAAATAGTACGTTTCAGGGGAAATTTATTCGATATCATAATCTTAATTTTTTAACAACAAACATTAATCATTCCATTACATTATCCTAATGAGATAGTTCCTGGCATGCGAAAATACTAGACTCAGATTCAACGTCCCCATTTTCACGTGCTGAGCCATTCCACTGAATATTTGATTGCTCGCCAAAATTCATTTAGTAAATGGCTGGACGGCAGCATTTCCGGCATTAATTGTCTAACAGGTGGTTAAAAATAACATTTATCATTTCAGATTGATGGTCGAAGACGTGACAACACTGCCAATTACTTTGGAATTGGCGGAAACTCATTGCTCGCTCGTAAAGAGGTTTTAGAGGAAAAGACCAACCAAAATGATTTTATTCATGGAACGTTATTGCTATTAGGAAGATAAAGAGGTTGAAAATGATTTCACGTCGTAAATAGATTTGAGGAGATAATAAAACTTAAAGTTTTGATATATTTTTAAATATGTAATGAGCTTATTGGATACTTTGAATGAAATGGTAAGATATGAAAAATATTACAAGAATTATTTAATAATTTGTAACATAATGCACAGACGACTCGAATTCAAATAATAAAGATAACATAAAACGCATGCTGTTTGTTGTCAGGGCATATGAGTTGGTTTGACCCACAAGGCTCGAGTAATAAATATTTTACAGATATATTTTATAAAGATTGATATGAACCCGCTGGTATGCCGTATACCGCGATATGACTGGTTCCGCCAAATCTGACAGGCCTGATCAGATGTTGGTAATAAATTTCTTATTTGTAGTAGTTACTAGTAAACCACGAATTTCAGTTGCTTCAGCTCGTTATCGTCAGGTTTTTTGTTTGATTTAACAGCTTTTAACGTGCACTGTAATTCGTTTAATATAATTGACAGCTTGTATAGATTTTCTTAGAGCCTTCTGCACGTGCTTTTGTTTTTGGGTATGTCTTCTTCCTTTGGTGCCTATTCCTTTCGAATATTGGCGATCATTCTGGCTGTAATTATTTTATTAACTGATAGATTAAGTTTTAAAAAGATAAGCTTTAAATAGATTAGTTGTTGTTATGGAGAACCATTTCTTCATGTTTTTAAACAATATTCTTCTTTTCCCAATTCCTCGCTTTCCGAATACTTTGCATTGAAGCATTATTTTCAGTAATCTGTATTTAGTGCCGTTTCTCATTATGTATCCAAGATATTCTAACTTGCTTCTTTTAATCGTATACATTACTTGCCTTTCTTTCCTCATTCTTCGTAGTACAGTCTCGTTGGTTATCTTGTCCTTCCATGATATCCTTGGGATTCTTCTTATAGCCACATCTCGAAGGCTTCAAGTTTTTTCTTTATCGCTTTAGTGTGTATCCACGATTCAACACTGTGGTATAGTATCAAGAATATATAACATGGTGGAAGCCTTACTTTTATCTCCAGATTAAGGTTGTGGCTTTTAAAGAGCTTGGCAATGTTGTTGAATGTACTCCTAGCCTTCTCTATTCTACATTTTACTTCTTGTGAGTGATCCCATTGTTCGTCTACTATTGTTCCAAGATTGCATTTGGACGTCTCTAATTTTATTTTTGCTGATGATTATAAATTTTGTTTTTGATATGTTTACTTTTCACTTTCAAATGTATAATATATGTCTGAATTTAAATAAGTCAGATAAAATTAAATCATTAGAAGAAATTTTCACCAACTAACTAACTAACAAAGTTTGTTTAATTTATTAATGTTTGTATTTTGATAACGATTTCTGAGGTTTTCTGATAACGATTTAAATTATAACGCAAAATAATAAAATTGAATAACATAAATCAGTCAACATAACCCCAAAATGTGACATATTTGATTTTAGTTAAATATTTGATTACAATCACGTTTTGATTAGCGTTCAAACAATTGGCCCTAAATTAGAGAATTGAAAAACGTCAATTTTTGACAAGTAACCAGAGGCGTAGGTTTTAGTATTTATTAATTAAATGCGAAACTACAATTTTAATATTTATTTAATTTATTTATCAAAATAAGCTTAAACTCAAATAAAATTAGTATGATTGAATAGGTATTTTCAATACCATTCAAACGAGGTATCACCTGCCATAGGGTCCTATTTAAAATTATTTGTCACATTGGCGCTGTAACGTCATCTGTCACTATTACGTCATTTGTTCCGATTGGTTAGGAAGCCTATGTCTGTTTATTAACTCCCTCCAAATTTCACTATTATAAGTATTACTGTTCAAAAGATACGAGGGGGAATGGACTTTTGACTAGCAGCACTGTATAAAATCAAAATTTGGTTTATTGAGAGTAAACTAAATGTAAGACCAAATACTTCCCATGTCGGTATAGTATATGAGATTTTTTCCTGGATTAGTTTCTCATGATTTACTATGGAAACGGATATTCTCAATATAAAGTTGTCCCAGGAACGCAAATCAGCAATATTGGCAATATCAGTTTAAAGTCTAAAGTATATTTATTAATTAAATGAGAAGCTACAAGTTTAGTATTTATTTAATTTATTTATTAAAATGAGCTTTATTTCAAACAAAATTATTATGACTGAATAGGTATTTTGTATACCTTTCAAACGAGATATAACTTGTCATAAGGTCCCATTTAAAATTACCTGTCACAAAGAGCAGTTATGACTAGTTGATAAGTCTACGTCTGTTCATTACCTTCCTCCAAATTTCACTATTATAACAATAACCGTTCAAAAGATCTCGATATGTTACTTACTTATAGTAGTATTTTCCTTTTATTAACTTTCTCTTTTAATATGGGTAACCATATCCTATTGCATTCTGCCGAGGAATTTGCGACACAATTGGTCTCATTTAGCATAATTAGAGCCGCTTCTTTGACTTTTCTCTTTTTATCATCTGTTTCTTTTGGGACTATACTTGAATCATTTCATTGAACCCTATGTTAATTTTCTCATTTGTGTTTACATATTTGAGATCTAGATCAAATTCTGTATTTTTAGTATACGATTGATGTTCACTTCTTATACATTTAATGGCCTTAATGTTTTACCTAAATAAAACTGATTACATTCACAAGGTATTTTATATATACAATTATTTGTTTTTTCTTGTTATTTGTTAGGTTTAGTTTAAGATAAAATAGATCTTAATGTGTTTATTGTTTTGAATGTTGTTAATAGGTTAAATTTATTTTCTATCTTTTTAAGTTTATCTGATAATCCTTTTATGTATAGTATTGTTATGTTCCTTGAATTATTCCTTGTATATGTTCGAGAATCTCATTCTAAGTTGTTCTGTTTTATTCGGCCGATTTTTGAAAATTCCTTATTTATAAACGATAAAGGATAATCATTTTTTAATAGAACAGATGTTAACAAATGTTTTCCTCTAAGAACGAATTTTCGTTAGAACAAGTAACTTGGGCTCTATCGTATAAAAATTTAATGATTCCCTTGTTAATGTTGATATAATGATTTAATTTTTAATTTAGATATCTGTTGGTGTGTGTTTGTTTTTATACACCTGAGTCTCATATCCAGTATCGTTCTTAGAGATAAAAACAAATGATATTGTCTTTTTTTTATCGTCAATATTTTAGGAATGTGTTCAACAACTCTCATCCATAAGGCCTTATTAAGAATATATAATCCCCATATCTCCACCACACTGTGGGTTTTAAATTTTGTTAAGAATTAATATTTGTTTCAAAATCTTCCATAAACATATTGGCTTATAATGGAGATAAACTAGAGCCCAGTGCTAGACCAAAATTTTGTTTATAGAAATATATTTTTCTGACGGATATTCTCAAGTTAAATTTGATTTGATGTAATCGAATGAACTATTTTACAATAAAGTCGTCCCAAAAACGCAAATATTGGCAATCTCATTTTAAAGTCGTCTACTTTAAAATGTATAATATATGTCCGAATTGTCAATATAAATGAGTCAGATAAAATTAAATTATTAGAAGAAGTTTTCACCAAGTAACAAAAAACAGAATTTGTTTAATTTATTAATAATTGTATTTTGATAACGATTACCGAAATGGAAATTGAAACGTCAATAATCTTATTTTAAACTTCAATTGTAGGTTGCTCCCATTAACATAGTAATTATTTTAAGATGCCACAAATAAATATCTTCAGAACAATATTTAATAATTCACTTTAAACTGTTTACGAAATCAGGAGTTATTAAACAGGCGATTTAATATTCTTATTAATTGGATGACATTTAGGATGACTTTTAAATTTTGACGTTTAAGAATAGTTACAAATCGAATTTTAGTATCGATTTTTTATTTTTCTGTTATATAACGGCCATATTTTGTCAACAACTACGCGCGAACCATATTGCTTTCTCTTCTTTCGACCATCATATATCACCCAAGTGAAACATATAAAATATATGAGATAAAACCTATCACCGGAATATCTTATAATATCCTTAGGCGGTTGTTTAGTCCTTATATTCTCAAATCGGTTTATCGATAAATGCGAATTTTCGTCGCTTGGGACACTTGCAGGAATCCGTTACCATCGATGCAGGAGCGTAGAAGGTATTTTGCCCCAGGGCATAAGCTGTCAGTCGCAATTAGTGAATTATATTAGCAGTTCCTAAATTGTTTTACAGACTGCTTGTATTTACTATTTCAAGCGCAGGTTTAAATTTTAAGTTCACTTTTAATTAAACAGACACAAACAAATGTTTTCTTAGTAAAACGAAAGTTCTACATATTTCCCTATAAATCTAGTATCGCGTGAAGTATGTTTTAAGAATAAATTATTCAGAAATTAAAATATTTAAAATATATACAGCATAAATACATAAGAGTGCACTATTAACAAGTTTGGAAAAAAAAATATATGGACTATAATATTAAAAATCAAGGAAACGGTTTAATAAGAACACTAGAAGAAAAATATCATAAATTATGATAGAAAAATGGGATGATATGAAACGGCAAAGGAAAGGACTCTAAAATACGAAAATAATAAGAACAAAAATGGCAACAATCCAATGAAATAGTAAAAATCGCGAATAGGTAAAGGAGCGATCTCACAGAACATGAAGTGGCGTTCTTCATCGGCGAAAAGAAATAGAAAATACGAAAAAGACAAAATATAAAGATGGGAACCATCGTAACGTGGAATACCGTATTAATTTATTATTATTTATTCTTAATATTTGTGGTTTACGATAGCTGCTATTCCGATGATGGTAAATCGACCCGGTTCAAAAGAAAATCGGAAGTTGTTGCACGGTATGTTCAACCCTTTGGACGTAGCTAGGGAACTACGGTCAGAGTCGTGGTAATTTTCGTGAGACCATTACTATGTAGTGGTCTTACCAATTTATGTTGGAAAATGTATCATTGTATAAACTATCCAACTAAAATTTTTACCGCCAACAATGATGACGTACAACAGACCTAATCTTCGATACTCACCTTCAAACTGGTGCGATTACATTTTGGGGTAGGTGAAGTACATTTATCAAAAAGTAGATATTTACTAATTTTATAGTAACATAGGATACCAATCGTTGTCTCTTTTCTGATCGTTAATATCAATTTTTGGTTCTCTTTGCCGACGTAAACCAGCAAAGAGCTAAATTCACGAGCTGTCTGGCTCTAAAATGGCTTTAAAAATCTTAGTTTAAATAATGGACAAATAGACAATAGAGATTATTGACCTGAACGAAATAACTGAGAAATATATTAATAAAAATAGAAAACGGGGACCAAGAGATATTTTGAACTGGGATTTATGATTATGTGTTTACAAATTACAGTGCTCTGATTGTGATGCTACATATATAGGTAGAACCTGTAGATCACTAACTTCCCGTTCCTTAGAACACACTAAAAAAGAGAACACTTCCACTTTCTCACAACATCTTGCACAACATAAACATACCCTCAACATACCAGAAGACGTCTCTTTGTTACATAATATACCCCAAAAAAAATTTCTAAAATTAGATCTATATGAAGACTTGGAAATAGTCAAAGAAAAGCAAAGAAGCCCCAACTGCGTTAATCGCCATGTATCTTTCAACCGTGACTTTCAACCCTTACACCGACAACTCTTCTCATAACCAACACTTCTCAAATTTACCCCTTCTTCTTTATCTGACCTTCCTCTATAAACGTCAACACCTTAATCCTTCTCAAAAATTGTTGCTTTTAAAACAACCATTCTCTCTACACTACTGTCACAACACTCCCTCCAAAAGAATTTTTTCAGCCCCCTATTGTTAACATCATATCTATTATACCTCACTATTTCATTATTTTACAATCTCCACGTTTACATCATATTCCTGTCCATTCTTTTTTTCTTTTGCTATTTCTCTGTCATTTCATATATCTACCATCCACTCATTAGTTCACTTCATGTGATCTCATGTGACTCAATAATCCATCAATTCATCAGAATTCACTTTCTCCCACTTTGCCAAAACCCTTAATCAACCATTGCTCCCCCCTCTCTTAGTCAACAACTTAGTACATCATACTCACAAATAAAATTTCAGGCTTTTATGTACCGAATTTAATATAATCAAAATATATTTTGTTCAGGATGCTAGATGCTTTAAGCATGAAGGACCTCTTTCATCTCTAATTTTGTTGATTAACTCATTTATTTTCCTTTATCCCACTCTCCTTTATTCTTTAGTCATTTCATTTACTTATATTCCTGCCAAGTCTCTGAGGATCTCAGCCTTTTCAATTTTTTTAAATTTAATCACATATATTATAACTTTAATTCCTCCAGCCGGAAGATTTTTAATCCCATTTCTCAATCTATTGGACTCACTTATATTAAAATTTTTACGATACGAGCAGTATTAAACTATTTCATTTAAATACGAAGTCTTACATTAGCTACAAATATATACTATTTATTTTTTCCTTGTCCTAGATGTAAGCAACATAAAAGGACATTTCCATATATTTAAGCTAATTCGTCACAAATTACACATTTTAGACCACACTCCATACGATAAAGAGTAACATAAGCTGCCTAATGCATACGTCATTCTCTTAAACATGACCTTTAACAACACCAGTAATTTACATCTTTTATATCCAATATTAAATAATTATAGAAACATTTTTTAAATCCCAACACCTGGATTGCTGTTATCATTTTAACATCATCAAAGTTTTTTAATCTTTTGGCTGTAGTAATACTATGTTTAACTAATATTGTTTCATGGTAAATTGACATTTTGTTTTTGACACCGTTCATGGGTATCTTCTTATCAATCAGTTACCAGCTGAAGTCCGTTTGAAGAGGTTTACTCTCCGGACACTGGAACTCACTTAAGCATGGGTGTATGTTACCTGAAGTAAAATTTAATTAAAATATTAAACATCATATAATATTATTAACATCATGTACAATCTTTGGTAACACATTACATTTTAAAGGGTTTTTACCCAAATATTTTGGTGGCTCAGGCATGGTAACCTGTAAGTATAACCATTTTGCTTTTTTTAACCCTTAGTCAAAATTTTAAACCACGTTTGCTGTAATTAAATGGTTTATACTTATTTTAGGTATTTTAACCTGATGATGGAACAGTTGTTCCGAAAACGTTCGTGCTTGTAATGTTGCCCTTTTAAGGGTTTTTATAAAATAAAATATACCCACATACAAAGACTAACCTCTTTTTTTTTTAAATAAATAAAAGCCTAGAGAATCCAGTAAAGCAGGAAATAAAAGAAAACCATACAGACAGCCATGTCAAATGCTGCGGAAAAGTGTATAGAAAGATACGTAAATATTGCTTTGATGAATAATGTAGGAATGCTTTGGCAAGAAGGTGTTACGATAAATATACTGGCCTAACTTTTATGACTAATTATTCTGTTTTATTGTAGAAATTTCGGTGGAAGTCTAGATTCAAATTATGGTGAATTCTCCAACTTGATGTTCTCGACTATTCCAGTATATCAGGATTTCGTATATAAATACAACATTTTTATATGGAGAGTTAGTTAATACTCAAGACCCGCGCTCGCGAATTTGTACGTACGGATATAATAAATTATTGTCAGATAAGTTAATATAAATAAAGAAATAAATTAAATCCGTAAGTGTTATAAATATTGAACCTTTTAATAAATTCACAACAAATGGTGTCAGAAGTGGGATCGAACATAAATTAGACATAATAATAATACAAGTGAATATAAAATAAATTGTGAAAATGGCTACGATTTATGAGCTGACAGTGACTAATTTAAGAAGACATCTTGAAGACAGAGAATTAGCTTCCACCGGAAAAAAGGCTGAGTTAGTCCAACGACTAAAGAACGCTTTGCTAGAAGAAGGTCTAGATCCAGAGACTTATATATTTGAAGACGCTGTCATCTCGTCGATTTCGAAATTGGAGAACAAAGTTTCTGACGATATTTCGAAAGTTTCTTCTGATGTAGCCAAAGTTTCTGGTGATGTAGCCAAAGTTTCTGGTGATGTAGCCAAAGTTTCTGGTGATGTAGCCAAAGTTTCCGGCGACATCGCATCATTGGAGAACAAAGTATCCGGCGACATCGCTTCTTTAGAAAGCAAAGTTTCTAACGAGATTTCTTCTCTGGAAAGCAAAGTTTCTGCTAACATCTCTAAAGTCACTTCAGAGATATCTGCTCTTGACGATAGAGTGTCTTCGTTAAAAAACCAAGTTGCTGCCGATATGTTGGCCTTCGAAGAAAAGATATGGAAAGAGATGGAAAGGAAGATGGAGGAAACAGGGACAGCAGAGAGAGGTAACAATCCGATTACAGTGGAGATAAAAGAAGACGAGACGAAATGTAAGTTGGAGACACGGCCGAAATTTGAAGGAAGTGGAGGTTCTATTCATGTTAAAGTCCCAACTTTCGACGGAAAATCATCATGGAACAACTACATGAAACAGTTCGAATCAGCCGCAAGAGCAAATGGATGGTCTGAAAAAGAAAAGGCTGTAAACCTGACTATCGCTCTTCGAGGAGATGCCTTAGATGTGCTTTAGACCATAGCCGTAGAGGAGACCGATGATTTCGAACAACTGAAGAAGAGGTTAAATATGCGATATGGCCACGAACATTTGGAGCATGTATATCAGTCGCAGCTCAAAAATCGTAGACAGAAGAAAGATGAGGCTCTTCAAGAATATGAGGTAGATATTGCCAGATTGGTACGATATGCTTATCCAACAGCTCCCGAAGACATGATGGAAAAATTGGCCGTTCAAACGTTTATTGATGGTCTTCGTGATCATGAAATGCAGAGAACACTACGATTAGCTCGTCACAAGACGCTGGTTGATGTCTTATCCGCCGCCCTCGAATACGAGTCAGCTACGCAGGCCTCTGGCGGGTACAGTAAAGTTAGGACTGTAAAAGAGGAAGGAGATGAAGATAAACTTGACCAGCTCGTTAATATGATGAAAAGCATGACATACAAGAAAACGAAGACCATCAGATGCTGGAATTGTGGCGAAATAGGACACGTACGAAGCTCCTGTAAGCACCCTAGGTATGACGCAAATCAAGAAACTCACCATCAGGAAAACTAGAACGGGTCAGCCTTAGGGGGGCAGCTTCGACCCAAAACTTTTCCAAAGACCCTCTCATACTAATAGCTTCTTTGAAATGTCGTGAAGATAGTGTATACGTAGATGGAGAAATAAATGGTAAAAGACATACGTTGTTGGTGGATACCGGAGCGACCAGAACCATTATACGTCCAACAGTTATAAACAGCCGTAAGAAACTGTTACCAACGAGGTTGCGACTTCGGACCGCTACAGGTGAAAATGCCAACATTCATGGAGAAATCCAGGTACAATTGGGAGTTGGAGCAGAAAAGTTCGTCCATACTGTTATAGTTGCTGACATCGAAGAGGATGTTATATTAGGAATGGACGTAATGAATATGCATGGATTCCAATTGGATTTTAAGAATAAGGTAATCAAGGTTGGCAACGAGGAGGTATTTCTTCATCCACATAATGACAACACCGTGCAAGCAGCCATTACAGAAGATACAGTCGTGCCTGCGAGAAGCGAAACGATCATAGTAGCGCGACTACAGGGAATTGTAGACGAAGGGACACCTGTTATGATGGAGCCTTGGAACCACGACGATGAGGTTGGCCGTGGAATCATAATTGGAAAGGAATTGGTGACTTCGGCTAAAGAAATTCCTGTGAGACTTATCAATGTCAACGACTACCCAGTGACCATCAAGAAAGAGACAAAGGTAGGAACTTGTGTACCTGTGACATCCATAATCCGTCAGGCGACAACATCTGATAATTCCAACGACAAATTCGACCAAATGGTTGCAGTTGCAGGACAGTCTCTAAATCAGATGGAGAAAAGGAAATTAAGGGAATTTCTTCGGCAGTATCGTGATATTTTCGTACCGAAAGGAGGAAAGACGGGAAGAACTACCGTTGTCAAGCATAAAATTGATACTGGTAATGCTAAGCCAATTCGTCAAACAGCTCGACAATTACCACAGGCGAAAAGAGAGGAAGCTGAAACGATTGTTCAGGAAATGAAGAAAGACGGGGTGATAGAACCTTCTACGAGCCCATGGGTCTCTCCGGTGGTCCTGGTTAAGAAGAAAGACGGAACGACAAGGTTCTGTGTGGATTACCGTTTGCTGAACAACGTTACCAAGAAAGATAGTTATCCTCTGCCTCGGATCGATGACACATTGGACACATTGGCTGGAAGTAAATTGTTTTCTACTTTGGATTTGAAGTCTGGATACTGGCAGGTAGAAATGGACCCAGTAGATAAAGAAAAGACGGCCTTCACCACAGGATCTGGATTGTGGCAATTCAACGTTATGCCATTTGGACTCTGTAATGCTCCTGCGACATTTGAGAGGCTTATGGAAAATGTGTTGAGAGGGTTATCTTGGAAAACATGCCTGGTTTATTTGGATGACATAATCGTCTTGGGGGAGACATTCGAAGAACATCTGAAGAATTTAGAAAACGTTTTTAATCGACTTAAAGCTGCCCAATTGATGTTAAACCCCAAGAAGTGCCAGCTATTTCAAGGTAAAGTCAATTATCTGGGTCATATAGTCAGTAAAGAAGGAGTGGCCGTGGATAAGGGAAAAATCGATTCCATTAAGGAATGGCCAAAACCAACTGACAAACATCAAGTGAGAAGTTTTCTTGGACTATGTACTTACTACCGGAGGTTTATTAAGAAGTTTGCAGATATCGCTAAGCCATTAACGCGACTTACGGAGGAAGCAAGAGATTACCGCTGGGATACAGACTGCCAAAATGCCTTTGAGACCTTGAAAAAGCATTTAATAACAGCACCAATTTTAGGGTATCCACTGCCAGAAGGAGAGTTCATCTTAGATACAGATGCAAGTAATGTGGGAATTGGAGGAGTGCTGTCTCAGATTCAAGGAGGACAGGAACGAGTCCTCGGATATTTTAGTAAAGTTCTTTCAAAACCTGAGCGGAATTATTGCGTCACGAGAAGAGAACTTCTGGCAGTAGTGAAATCAGTAGAGCACTTCTATCAATACCTCTATGGAAGGAAGTTTTTAATCCGAACCGACCATGCCGCCCTTAAGTGGTTGATGCAGTTTAAGAATCCAGAGGGTCAGATAGCCAGGTGGATCGAACGACTCCAAGAATACGATTTTAAGATTGAGCACCGAGCCGGAGTTAGCCACAGAAACGCTGATTCTCTTTCCAGACGGCCATGCCCAGCAGAGTGTCCCCACTGCAACAAAACGGAATCCAAGGAAGCAGCAGTGCTAAGAACGACGATTGTCAACGACGACTGGACGCCTACTAAGATAAGGGAAGAACAAGAGAGAGATCCAGTTATAGAGAAAATCCGAAAATGGAAAGAGGAAAACCGTCGACCACCTTGGCAGGAAATATCAAACCTATGCTCAGTAGTTAAGACGTATTGGGCCCAGTGGGACTCATTTATCATCGAAGATGGCTTGCTCAAACGAGTCCTGGAAAATGATGACGGTTCAGAGAAAAGAAGACAGTTGGTGATTCCAAAGAGCAGAATAGCCGAAGTACTTCGTCAGTTACACGACAGTCCATCGGGAGGGCATTTTGGTGTAAGGAAAACCCTTCAGCGAATTCGGGAACGGTTTTATTGGATGAACAGTTCCGACGACGTGAAATACTGGTGTAAGAAATGTACTATTTGTGCTACGAGTAACGGGCCTCACCGGAAAAGGAGAGCTCCTATGAGACAATATAATGTTGGAAGCCCGTTTGAAAGAATAGCTTTGGACATTGCAGGGCCATTTCCAGAAAGTGAAAATGGGGGCAAGTACATGTTGGTAGTAATGGATTACTTCACTAAGTGGGTCGAGATTTACGCACTTCCAGACCAGAAGGCCGCCACCGTTGCAGATAAGTTGATCCAAGAATATATCAGCCGATTTGGGGTGCCTTTGGAGATCCATAGTGACCAAGGCAGGAACTTCGAAAGTGATCTATTCCAAGGAATATGTGATAGACTAGGCATGAAGAAAACAAGAACTACCGCGTATCATCCGCAATCGGATGGTATGGTAGAACGAATGAATAGGACAGTTGGCAAGTATTTGACAAAGATGGTGTCCGATCATCAGCGAGACTGGGACCAATACCTTCCGTTCTTCACAATGGCCTACAGATCTGCTGTTAACGAATCAACGGGCCAGACACCAGCCAGAGTCCTATTCGGACGCGAAATGCGACTACCTTGTGATCTAGAGTTTGGGTGTCGACCTGGAGAAGATGTAGCAGGTGAAGATTATGTGATCGAATTACGAAAAAGAATGGACGATGTACATGAGTTGGTCCGTTCCCACCTTCAGATCGCTAGCGACCGAATGAAGAAACGGTACGATACACAAGCCGAAAAGGGTTGCTTTAAGAAGAACGACAAAGTATGGCTGTATAATCCCAAGAAGCGAAAAGGTTGTTCTCCCAAATTGCAGCAGTTTTGGGAAGGTCCATACCTCATCATGGAGAAGATCAACGATGTCATCTACCGAATAAGCAAGATTCCGAGGGGAAAGCCGATGATAGTACACCATAACCGGTTGGCATCTTTCGAAGGTGACCACGACGTAGATGAAGAAGTGGAAGTAAACCAAGTCCAAGATGTGTCTGACCTCACGTTTGAGGAATTCATGGGTGCCTATGGAGGTACCGGTAAAGCGAGACATGGTGTTACCACTGAAGAAAAGCAAGATCTACTCGCGCTCCCCGATGACTACTCGCTGGCCCTTACCATCCCGGCCAGTATCAAAGACGCACCAGGGTTGGCATCCGTCTTTCGAAGGAAGTTTGGTCGAGTTGCAGAACTTCAATGCCAAGTGCCAGCTCCCGGTAAAACCTTGAAACTCCAAGATGCATCACGTTACCTTTTCTACCTGGTAACAAAAGACACTGCCCGTGACCAACCTACCTACCGAGATGTATGGGAAGCCTTACTTCAATTGAGAGGGCACGTACTAGAGTCCGACGTGCAAAAGTTAGCCATGCCAAAGTTGGAGTGCCGCCAATTAGATTGGAGGGTTATCCGAAATATGGTGGAGGAGATCTTTAAAGACACCGAAGTCCAGGTGTTAGTCTGTTGCAATCCGCATAGTTACTGGTGCGGAGAGAAAACCGTCCCTTGTCATTTTTATACAACTGGAAGTTGTAAAAGAGGGTCCAGTTGCCGATACCAGCATACAGTTCCGGTTCCAGTCCCGACAAGGTTCCAGGAGGAACCATCTTTTAAGAGGGGGGCAATGTTACGATAAATATACTGGCCTAACTTTTATGACTAATTATTCTGTTTTATTGTAGAAATTTCGGTGGAAGTCTAGATTCAAATTATGGTGAATTCTCCAACTTGATGTTCTCGACTATTCCAGTATATCAGGATTTCGTATATAAATACAACATTTTTATATGGAGAGTTAGTTAATACTCAAGACCCGCGCTCGCGAATTTGTACGTACGGATATAATAAATTATTGTCAGATAAGTTAATATAAATAAAGAAATAAATTAAATCCGTAAGTGTTATAAATATTGAACCTTTTAATAAATTCACAACAAAGGAAAGGCAAAAGTAAAAAAATATATAGAAAATACCCAAAATACCATCACAAACTATCTGACAAGAAGACAATAAGTTAAAAAAATTTACAAACATTAACAAATTACTGGAGAAACTAAACAGAATAATACAATACTGAGATTTTTAAGAAAAGCGGTAAAAGACTGCAAGAAAAACTCTTTCGCTTATTGCTAGCAGTTTGTCAATAGGAGAAAATTCGAAAACAATGAAACAGCGCTTTTTTTTGCCCAATCTACATAAGATGTGACAAAATGGAGTGCTACGACTATAAAGTATACGTGTATTACACGTGGTCTATACGATACTTGTTAAAATTATTAGGAAAAGATATAAACAAAACGATCGAAGAATACCAAGGAGAGTTTAGACCGGGAAGAACAACTACTGATTAAATAAGTATGTTAAAATTAATTTAAAACAATAGTTATGAAAAATCTAGGATTACATAGATGTAAATTCACCGATTTTAAACAGGCATAAGACTCCATAAACCGTAAGATGCGATGTGTCGCCATGAGAACATAATATCGAAAAATATTATAAGGCTAGCGATAATGACGCATAAGAACACGAGAAATAAGGTGAAAGTAAAAGAAAGCTTTTTACAGCACTTTTTAGTGAATAGAGGTTTTAAACAAAGTGATCAAGCTAGCGGTTAAAATAATATTTAACCTAGAATTAGAACAAATCGCAAGAAGATCAAATTTTATTATGAGTATAAACAGGACCATCTGCAATGGCGAGAAACAGTGCAATATAAACGTTGAATAATGTATTGATACTAGCTATAATGAAAAAATAAAAAAAGTTTTCCACAAATTTAAAGACGCTAAAAAATAAATAGTAACAATAAACCTAACAAAAACGTCATAGATATAAATGGGAGGAGATATAAAAAATGAAAGCAAATATTTCAAAAAAACATATAAAAAATTCACAAAAGATTAATCAAGGTGAGCAAAATAGTAGGGTCAATAAATTCCAGTGAAACGTAGATTATGAAACAAAAGGAAGAAAATAAAGTAGAGATCTAGAAAAGAAATGTGCTCAGAAAATATTTTGGAGAAATACAGACGGCAAGGAATATTTGGAGAAGAAAAACAAATAAAAAAATAATGAGGATTTATGGAAAACTAATAAATACGGCAAAAATACGAGCCCAATGAGCTAGAGAGCTGGGTTACATTATAAATGCCAGAGAACAAAAATGTTGAAGAAGAGAAAAATTGGGAAAAAGAGGACGCCCAAAGAAGAAATGTGAGGCGTATAAATCATGCAATCAAGAAGAAAAAGAAAAAGGCCAAGAACAATACACACGTCACATTCGTAGTAAAGAAAGAAGCCGAGAAGAAAAAGCAAAAGGTATTACTAAGGCTAAAGAAAATAATAAACTCATATTAGCTTGCTTCGATTTGCAAGCAGTATTACCTACTCCTTGCGGAGATATTTCTACATTCTTTTATAAGTGCCGCCTCAATTGCTTTAATTTTACAATTTTCGAAGTAGTATCGAAAAACGGTTTCTGCTTTTTTTGGCACGAAGCCATTGCAAATGGATTTAAATGACAGCTTACTGTTTTTTATTGGGAATGCCACAATTTTACTTTACAATAAGTGTAATATAACATTTTGATTTCCACTTGGAAATCGTTTTATATAAATAAAATTAATAATGATTCGTATTTTAAGTACGATTTCCGAATTAAAAATCTAAACATCAAAATAATCTTATTGCCAATAAAAATATTAAAATGCATATAACGCCACAATAAATAAACCTTCATACAAAATTATTTGGCAACGTCTCATGTCGCGTAGTCAACGCACCGAATCAAAGTAGGGACACAGGTAATGAACGAGTAGAGGTGGGTCTTTGACGTTTTTATCGTTAAGAGCGTAAGCGCAGAATTTAGGGCCAATGCTTTTTAAATGCATTCTTTTTTTTTCGAATCCTGAGAAAACTAATAAATATTTTTGAAAAATTTAAACGCACAATGAAAGAATACATTATTCTTATCTTTTGTTCTAAACTAATATTTTTATTAATGGAAGTATCCATCACCTTTTGACGCTTGGGTGGCGGTGGCAGTATGTTAGTACTTGTAGTAGAAGTAGTCGAAATGGACAAAAATGCGTCAGGAGAAGTTTCAATCATTGCAATATTCAGAAAGTGGACCATAAAAGCTGCATCTTCTACAAATGCGCATTTTTTAAAAATAAAATTATTATTCTTATACTAGGTCAATAATTTCGACTAAGAAAAAGAATTCTTAATTGAATATTTACAATAAATAAATCCTTTGACGAACTATCAATAAAGATTTGAAATCGAAAATGCAAATCAATCGTAAATCGAAACTCATTTGTTAATCAGAATACCTAGTTATAAAAAACAAAAGAAAGAGTTAAGAAGCTGGTTACTTCTATAAAAAAAAAAGAAAAAGAAGATTGTACTATTGAAAATCAACCAGTACAAGAAAAAGAAAATTATAAAGATGACTTAAGTCCATGGTGTATTTTTTATGAATTAATTGGACATGACTCATTTAAACATACACCTGTATCGAGAGATACAAAAGAAGTCGACATGTATTTGTCTGATGATATATTACCCACAAAAAATTTCGAACGGAGATTGGAACTGTCCATTACCGTGGTGGAAAAACCATCGCCATGTATATCCTAACTTAACCACTATATTCATAAAATATTGTAGTATTGTAACAAAATCTGTTCCTTGTGAACACATGTTTAAAATCTGGTTTAATTTTAAATAAAAGAAGAACACGATTAACAAGAAAAGTGTAATAATGTGTAATGTAAATGTAAGTACTTATTGTATTGATTAATTTATTTTTCAAATTATAATAAATATATCCTTTGTTAGTTTCTTTCACTTCAATACTTATACACATAAACGATAATAGCCAATATGTTTGTTTGTGTACTCGCTTATTTGAAACTGGTAAACAATCAACTAGTTACAGTTTACGAAAAACGGTTCCGATAAAAATGTCAACGACCCACCTCTAGTTTCTTTTCTATATTAGGATCGGAACCAGAGATGTAAAATATCTCTAATCGGAACTAATTGTCTCACTAATGGTCAATGGGTGTCAATGAGAAATAGGGAGGGGAGACCAAGGGGAAATATGATTGTTATCTTTGTCTATTCGCTGAAAATATGATTATATATCTGTGTTAGATATCCTGTTAAATTTTACCGTACCGACCATAAACTTTTACCTACACTGTATATAATTTACATGCAGGAAAAGATATTATTTTTTATTCCGACAATCGTTGGCCAGAATAAGAATAAGGCGGTTTTGGTTATGTACTTATATGCAGTTACACATGCTGAAATAAATAGCATTACTCATAAATTTTTAACTGTAGGTCATACCCAAAATGAGGGGGATTCGATGCATGCAGTAATCGAGAAAGCAAGAAAGCGAGCATTAAGAAGTAACCCAGGTTATGTTCGATCTCAGTGGCCACGTCTAATAAGTGCTACAAAAAAAACGGTAGACCCTATAAAGTAAATGAAATGGACACTAGAGAATTTTTTGACTTTAAGCATCTTCCAAAATTTTTGGGCAAAAATTCACCAAAAATTCTTATAACGAGAAGATTGTATGGAATAATATACAAATTCTTAAAGTAGAAAAGTGTTTTCCTACAAAAGTTTTTTACAAAACTAACTTTGACGATACAACCTATAAAACTACTGACCTTTCTACTCGTCGTTTTTCTGATAATAATAATGCTTTAGAGCAATATAACTTAAAACCAGCCTAGGAGAAGTCTCCTACTGTAGGAGAGAAAACAAAAGAGCATTTAATGGAATGATGCAAAAAAAATCTTATTGCAAAAGTACACCAAATATTTTATTTCAATTTATTGAGTTAATTTCTTGTAAGTGATTTATAATATACAATTAAAATTATTAAATTTATCTAATAAAGTACTTACCATTTATAACTTTGTCTGGTTTGTCATTGTTAATGTGTATAATCGTAGCAGTTATGGTTATTGAGTAATTTAAAAATGTAATGTAATACAGCCATATGTTACAAATATTTATATCGGTTAAATATTTCTTGTTTTTGAAAAAAACATATCCATTTGTATGCTGTTGAATTACTAATATTCTAATATTCAGTTCAATTCTATTCTAAAAGGCAAAGTAATGTACCCTTATATCAAAATAAACCTGTCTTAAGTCTTGCCTGAATAATATCTTGCATTAAAAATATTTATAATAAACTATTTTAATTACGCCATTTTGTACATATAAACATAAATCAACCTCAACTAACTTCCTGTGCATGCAGCAATAATTTAAAAATAGGGTTAAACCCGAGGGTAACATTCATATATAATATATATAGAGTTTGTGTCAGTGGCAGCAAAAAAATATGTAAAAATATATTAAAAAACCTCTTTTTTAAATATAAACACAACAATCTGTAACCGACAAGCCACACCCGATCTGTTCGCCTATATATCGCTGTTCGATATTCGATTTATCAAATCTTATGGCTAACTTCGCCTTTGAAATCTAAATTTTCCCACGGAAAACCTCTCAATACGGTTAACCAAAGTTTTCTCGAGTCGGACGATTTTTCATCGAGCTCCAACGACCCTAAAAAGGACAATTAATTACATAAGGCGCTATTGGCGGTTTACGGGGACAAAAGACGGTTCGAAAATAGTTTTTAAAATTACGGAAACTTTCGATTGTGGCGATAATAAATCAGAGGGTTTTGTAAGTTTCTCAATTTTTACAGACATTCATTTTTGTAAACTACATCCGGTTCATGCTAGATTTTATTTTTATGCATTTAAGACATTTAATGGTGAATTTAAGTTTGAATTTTGATTTGATTACCGTTAGCCAAAATAAATTTATTTGATAACTACTTTCCAAGAAAATATTGTTGAAATTTTTTATGGGCATTTCACGTGGAGGAAATGTGAACTGGTTAACGAGATCGTGAGATAACGAGATTTGACTGTCAGACTTTTTCTTGTTGGGTTTTTTTAAGTCGCAAGTATATGTGAATAAACCAAAAACTACAGAGACCCCCATAATCAACATAACATATGCCATCGGTCAAATTCAGCCTGAGTTATACATCAGAGTCATGGAAAATTGCATATTTCGGACGCGTATCATTCAAAGAAGCTGCAACGTACATTTGAACAATGTTATTTTTCACAAAGAATGGGATCGAGAGGTGTTTAATATCATTAAACAATGAATTTAATTGTCTCGTGTGGAGAGTGCCAATTCTCTAGAATATTATTGTTGCATGTGTGGCCTACTTGTTTATTTGCCACTTGTTAATTTAAACTGTAACAATTATTTGTTTAATATATACTGGCAATAAAGCTTAAAACTGATGTAGCCTGACCTAGTAATTAATATATAAAAGGCACGTAACAAATGAGGGAGGTAGAGTCGGTCAAAATCAAGCCACAGGTTCTAACACTTCAAGGCATTATTTATCGGGTTTGTGTCAATAAAACGGTCAATTGGGTTTGGTGGTTTTACATTAATCCAGAACTTCAATTAGTTGCTGTAATAATAGAATAATTAATGCGTGTCTGATACAAAAAAATTACACAAAAAGCCTTTCAAGTGAATAAAATATTTTATGATATCTCATACGTTTTTGTTAAAACGGGTGACAATTGGCAATAGGACGATTTTGAACTAAATGGTTTACAAAAAATTTGCAAGAAAATACTATTTTATTAACATCAAAATTAAGCCTATATTATGCCATTTACAATCTAATAAAATATGAGAAATAATGATATCAAGATGGTGAACATCACGTGGAATGCAGTTTTTAATCCCCTTTATGAAATCCCCCATAACACGCTCTAACATCGATCGATTAATAGTCAGGATTTTCTGGCGAATTGTGTTCTTTAACTCGATGAAATTACAAGGCTTATACAGGACTCCCATAGGACAATACTCCCATAGAAAAAAATAATAAATTGACAGGTCCGGAGACCTTGGAGGCCACGGCAAATCTCCAAAACCTGAAATGAGTTGTCCTGGGAACAAGTTACGGAGAATATTCATTGAAGCATAGACAGTATGTGCTGTGGCACCATCCTGCTGAAACCACACATTCCTTGGGTTTATGCCTTTTTAACCTAGTTCTAAAACCAAAAAATTTTGGTATTATGTCAACGTAGCGAATGGAATTAACGGTGATGGTATGGCCAGCCTCTTTAAAAAAATATGGCCAAAACCAATCGGACCAATGGCACACCGTACTGTGACTTTTTGAGAATGTAAAGGACGCTCATGGAGTTTGCGTGGGTTTTTAGGAGTCCAGTACCTGTAATTCTGTCTATTAACCATGGTAAAATGAATACACAAGGTATGATAATTAATGTTCCAAAATCGGTTCGCTTTCGCGCATGACGTAGTCAAGAACGCTTATTCCCGCAACATTTGAATGTAGTTGTATAGGAAAGACTTTTAATTTTTTTTATATAATTTGGCTAATTTACTTAAAGTAATTATAAAGAGATAATAAAATTATGTTACTATAATATTTATCCTTTATAAAACATAGATATCCTTTATAAGACAAGTTTTAATTATCTTTTATTACACGTAGGTACAGGTTAGTTAACTTATAATCCAGAGTTCGATATTTCAGATGTTTAAAAAGAAAAGTGGTAATGGAGGTACACAAAATTTGTACGTATATATACCTAATGAACTAAACACAAAATCAAAATAAATAATGACAAAGTCAACTTTATTTATATCGAATGAGCTAGCTGGCCATCGAATATGAGTGTAGTGAGGGCACACAATATTGCACAACATTTAAAATGACATTTTTGTAATATTCACACCTAAAATTATCTTGGTATTGTTTATAATAATGATAACATTGTATATTTTAATAATGATAACATAATTTAACAAAGCAAAATATGTTATTTTGAAAGATGCTAAATTGATTTCCTCCGAAACAGTTCTTATTGCAAATTGCATAGCAGGCTGAGGCTAGTTTCTTACTTAATAAATCGATATGAAAAAACCATTAAGGTTTCATGACTAATAATTAATAAAAATAAAGATTTAGACTTACGTCGTTGACCTAGAAGTAGTAAGAAGCTGCTCAACATACTTTTTGGACTCTCTGTGTTCGCCTCCTTGTACGCGTTTCTTTTGGTTGGTTAAAAGGATAGCCGATGTTGTTTTAGGCAAATAAAGACTAGGTACTGCCTCAGGTTTGAGTTTTAGACCCTTTTTAGAAACGTAATTTAAAAGTTCCTGTTGTAGATTTCTTTGGTAATCGTCAGTTTTAAAATGTGTATAACAAATTCTTGCAGTATTACAATTAAAATTATCCTGTCTACAACAAGATATAATCCACAGTTTTCTGGTCACACTATCTTTAGGAAATGTATAAAACCTAAAGATTTTATCTTCATTGTCACTATTGCAACAAGCAATTGCACAGCGTACTTTGAAAAAGGTACAAAACCAGATATACAATGGCAAATAAAAACTTTCAGTTTTACAAAAAAATACTATACAGTGTAAATAAATAGTAACTAAACACCATTTGTATAAAGACACATATATAAGCATAAATCTTAATTATTTTTTTATTATAAAATACATGACTCAGTCAGTATTGAGTTACTTTAAAATATATTTATTATCTCATAACTTGCAATTTGCAATAGTCACCATTGATAACCGATATTATTGTTGAACTTTTGTTTTTATACAAGCTTTCTGTCTTGCTGGTGTAAAGTCGTCTGAAGTCGATATTTATTGTGTTTTGCGTTTGAACTAATTTGTGTCTTATTTTCATATTTCATATAGTTTCATATTTCATATTTCATCAAGTAATTTCAGAGTAAGATAATAAATCATCTATTTTACTAAATTTCATTATAACTCATCTAAAATACCATATTGAATTGTAAAACAGATTTTTCTCTATTGTACTCTATTTTATTTTTATTTCAGTAAAACTGCTTGGAAGTAAGTGACAGTGAATCAGAATAAGCAAATCTACTACTATTTACCTACTCACAGTATTTCCTCTGCAGAAAATTTTTAAATTTCAATGGATTTGCATACAAAAAGAGTACTTATATTATTAGTATATGTATGAAAACAAAAATAAATATTTGGCCTGAATCTCTAGGAGAAGTAAAGGTTTTACGCTACTGAAAATATATTTTTTATTCAATTATAACCAAAACAAAATATTAAAAAAAAATTAGATCACTTTTAACCATAATTTCAAAATTAATATGTACGTTAAGCTGTAATAATGGGTTCGAGGTTGTTCAGGCGATCTTAACTACGTCACACTCCTGGGCCAGCTGTCAAATGTCATGCGCAATATCATACCTTGTGTATTCATTGTATCATGACCCCAAAAACCAAAATTTGTAACCAAAAAATTTTGGTATTATGTCAACGTAGCGAATGGAATTAACGGTGACGGTATGGCCAGCCTCTTTAAAAAAATATGGCCAGAACCAATCGGACCAATGGCACACCGTACTGTGACTTTTTGAGAATGTAAAGGACGCTCATGGAGTTTGCGCGGGTTTTTAGGAGTCCAGTACCTGTAATTCTGTCTATTAACGGTTCTGTTCTAATGAAAATGAGCTTCGGTAGAAGATGTTAACCTAAGTTATCCTCCACAAGAACTTGCATTCTCGTAGCGAAATCCTCACGTTGTTTAAGATATGTTTATATTAGTTTCTGGACAATCTGCAATTTGTAAGGGTGAAATTTTAGATCCTTATGCAATATTTTTCTAAATGATTACCGATTATTGCTTATCTCAATTGCATGTTTTCGGGCCGACCGTGTAGGATTTCTGAAGATGGCATCTCTTACTCGCTGTATGTTTACAGGAGATTTTACAGTTCTATTTGGACCTTATTGGTTTTTTTTTCATGGCACTGCCTGTTGTTCTAAAATTCTTTATACCTACCAATATTAAAGTGAGTGGGAAAAAGCCGCTGCGTAGTGATCACTGATTCTTAATTTTGGATAAACGTATCGTATGCAAAACGTACGATGCTCTATCGTCCACTGCTCCATGTTTACGGAAATGGCACACTACCACAGAGGTAGTAACGACGCACTTGTACCACTCTCATTCCCTCAAGCTTCGTACTATGCGTTCTAAAAACATCCGTCTCCCGATTGTCACCAGTACTTAATACATTGAGGGACACCAGCTAACGTTGTTTCGACCAAACTAACGCACTTGATTATCTATTATACTATGGAATATTTTGAACTTAAATTTTTAGAAATGATTAAACTGCTTAAAATTAAGTAACTTACTAAAAAAACTATGACGGTAGGAGCCGTCACCGTCCCACCCGGCAAATATATTATGTCTAATGTTTTATTAGGTATTTAGAACATTAGCAAAAGTCATTTTTGAACAAAACAAATTAGTTTTTCTTCTATATGCCATCTTTCGAAGCATGGTCCAGGGCAAAGAGGTGGAGGGTCCTGGCATGTCTTACATCTCTAATGAGTTTCTGTCCTCTTCTTGTCTCTGGAACACTGTTTACAGCGTAGGTAATAGAGATTTCTATGACGGTTATCTGGTCTTAGTGTTAGTTCTTGGAAGTGTTGAGATATTATACCGCTAGCAGTTTCTGCAGAAACATGATCTTCTTCATTAAGAGTTTCTATATTCTTATACGGAAGTCACTAAGGATAATGATTAAAATCGTCCAGAAGCATAATTGACACAATTCCTATTATACTAAACAAACCAATCTCAGAACAGAAAACAAACAGACAATAAATAAATAAAATAGATTTCAAACTAAAAACCATTAAACCAGATGTAACTTTAAAATAACTAAGGACCTCATTCCAAAGACAAGATCAAGTACTTCCTAGCAGATTATGCGTTAATCTACTTTAATCATTAAGGATCTTCGAAGCTTAAACACAACATATGACTAAATCCGTACCTGAGATACCACATAACCTTAAAGATGCCCTATTGACCAAACTGAAGTGATAAATTTTTTTTAAAAATAACACTTTATAACATACTAGAATGTGGCTCGATTCTAAGGCATCAAGATTCTAGAACATTACGAAAATGCTATTGTTTTGTCACACCAAAAATATTGAATGGAGATTTATTTTGATATAAGTTTACCGGTACATGAGTATAGCCAGCCTCTATTCGGATCGATATATCATTTGTTGTAAAGAAGCAGGAATTAAACCAGTTAAGGAGCATACTGACCGTAAAATATTCTGTACCGAGTATAATATTGGATTCAAGTTGCCAATAATTACTGAAGAGCGAAACAGCCCGGTCCAAAATTGATAAGAAGACATTGTGTTGTATTGTTTGACTTGCAGCAAGCGTTACCGATTCCCAAATTAACCACTGGTCCTGTATTTTATTGCAGGATAATACGGATGTATAATCTAGGAATCCATGGTTGTACGGAAGACGCTGGTCATATGTTTGTCTGCTCCAAGATAGGTGAAGTTTAACATCTCGTTTTGTTTACGGATAATTGTCCCAGGCAAAACAAAAACTTGCTTTTTGGTTCCAGCTAGTGAAGGAACAACAGTTTAAATCTATTACACACCATTTTTTAGTCAACGGACACACTCACTTTTTCTCTGACAGAGATTTTGCTCTAATAAAAAACCGACATAGAAAGTATTCTCCGCTTGTGTACTCTTCCAAAGAGTGGCATAAAATTATAAAAGATTCTTAAAAAAGAACTAAAACTTAACTCTTATGTAGCAGGAAGAATTCCTCAATCTACAACCACACTTAGGGAGCATTAAAAAAAGTACTAGCACTGATGACCACCAATCTTTGGATTTTTTCAATGTTATTTCCTTTTTATTCAAAAGTAATAACAGAAAAGCATTTTTAGTTAAGCATTATGTGAATGGTATCTACAATCCCGTTATGTTGTCAAGAAGGGACGTCCAAATGTGCTTTCTGTATCTAATTTACAAGTATATCGAGCCCATTCGGATTGCAAAAAAGTAGCTCGAAAATGTGAGATTATTATTACCTTACATACCTTCAGTGTATCATCCTTTCTACAATAGTTTACGAGAGGATGTCAGCCCTGATGTTGCTGATGAGGTCACCGAGCTAGTTGATTAAATAAGATTTTGGGTATTTATTATTGATGTAATAATGTAACAAGTCACATTTTTTTTTAAATAAAGACTGTTGTTTCTTAAGTATGGAGTAATTCTATTAATCTTGTTGTAACTATAGGTCCATAGGGCATGCTGCATCGACATATCTAAACTAAAAGAACAAATGTTGTTACTGGATTCTATAATATTATTTTTAACATTCAAAGTCAAATATTCCACTTTTACCTTTTTGAGGCTTTTTGAGGTCATTGTTTCATATTAAGAACTTCAAATATTTAATGTTTATTTAATTTTATATAGAAACCCAAACAATTATATGGCAAAAGACGTGGCTAATTATTGAACAATATAAAACCTGCTACAGAGATAGTATTAGTTTTTATGGATAGGTGGCGCTGGGGTTGTTATTACGGAAAGACAGAATAAGCAAATTATAATATTTATTGTAATTTTTATTTTATTTATTATATGAGTTGTCAACCTCCATTAAATGTACCCTAAGTGGTTTTTGCGGTAAAAATAAATAAGCACACAATTTTTTGCCTTATGCTGTTTAGGTAAAGCACGCTAAACAATTTAATTATTTTGGAATGACCCAGGCAGTGTTTTAGGATATTAAAGTAAGCAATTTTCATTGCTTCGTTTATACCCCTCCAATAAAAAAATAAACCTTTGAAGTTCATTGTGCAGTCGGGCGTAGTAAAGTGGAAAAACCACATCGTCCAGTCAACTAGCGACAAACCTCGCTAAAAGCTATACCGTTCAAAGGCCCATGCTAAACGGGAAAATTGAAAGCTTTGATTGTGATATGCGTGAGCCTCCACTAACAACTGATGTATTAAAAATAAGCAAGTTTTTGAATTTAAAATAGTAATAAGAAAATAATTACATTTACCACATTTAATAAATATCAACTTTTATTTATCGCAAATTACAAGCTTGATACATAAAATAATAGGTAAATATAAGAAGAAGGGCTTGACTTAGATATCAGACATCCATCAATGGTTGACTCTAAATATTTTAAGAATTTTTTCCATAGTTTTTTATGTTTTCTTTATAATAGTTGATTGAGTAATTTTCTTATTAGATGATATTTAGTGTGATCTTTTGAAGTGTGAAGTTGTACTTCTATACGCGTGTTCGACGTTGGACATTATTTGTACGGGGGCGAATCGGCAAAATCATTACATATGTAAGATATAGGTAAGAGAGAGACAGAAGATATATTTTCTCTCTTTCTCTCTCGAGAATAAAAAGGTTCCTTTTGCAAATATATTTATTATTTATTAATATTATTATTATTTTATATTAATTCAGCCAAAGTGTTTTACAAATAAATATTCTTCCTGGAACTTCTTTGATTCGTAATAACCTTTCCATTTTTGGAATACAATAAATAAATAAACAGAAACACAAAATACAACAAAAAAATTTACATCTTAAGAATGTTCTTGTCAAATAATGACTTTGATTAGTCGTTTTATTATTTAAGGTTACTGGTCGAATGAGTTGAAGCGCGGTATTTAGAAACAGAAGTCGCGAGTTCCATCCCAATGAGGGAATATATTTTTTTATTTATTATGTTCTGATTTTTGTCACTTTGGTTTTAAAAATCAAAGAATGGAAAAAGCGTAATGTCTTTTTTAATAGTGTTTTGACCATTTTATACATTATTTAATTTTCCAAACTATTTTATTTATCATTGAATATTTAGTACATATTGTAGTCATAAGCGTAGAGATGAAAAGGACAAATATAATGAGTATTATTTTAAATTTCTTTTATGTGTATGTTTATGTGTGGAGATAAATCTCAAAAAAGGTCGATTTTATTATGTAAAAAAGAGTTATTCTTTTACCGAGAGTTAATTTAATAAGATTTTCACAGTTTAGTGGGGATTTTGAAACGGTGCCACAAAGAATTTAAAAAATTCAGGGACCTAATGATTTATACAAGTGCTTTCAAATAATATATTAATTTCTTCATGGTCTCATTTAAAAGTATCTTACAAAATGGCGCCAAGACGCTATTAATAAAACTGAGTCTTATGTGGTTTAGGTACTTAAAAATTTAGTAATTCAAGTTTTAAGGTTCAGAAAAGAGTTGTTTGGGTGGATTTTCGATCGTTTTGATTATTCCTAAAGATATCTCTCTTGCGTACAATAAGTGGATAACGTCCTTTAATTTGACCCCATCAAATGCTGTCTTAAAGTCCACTAAACATAGATATGCCGATTTGTTGTATTCTATTGATTTCTCTTGCATGTGCTTTATTATAAATATGTATTGCGTCGGTGTATGATTTTCCCGACATAAAACCTTGTTGTTGTTCTGCTATAAGTGTGTTATAATTTCATTCAGTTTATTTAGTATCACCTTAGTTGTTAATTTTAGTGTTATGTTTAATAAATTAATTTCCCTGTAATTTTCCGGGTCCGATTTGTCTCCCTTTTTGAAGAGAGGTATTAGGATGCTTAATCTGCATTCTTGAGAACTTCTGTTTAGTGTTATTATTTTTTGGATTAGTTTTAATAGTTGTTTGGTTAGATCTGGTCCTCCGTACTGTAGGAGTTCGTTTGGTATTCTGTCCTCTATTAGTAATTTTCTATTTTTTTAATTTCCTTAATGCTTCCTTTACATGTTCCTTCTCAATACTTATTTCTTTGTTTGTCGTGACCTCTGGTGTTGATAGTTAATTATCGTTACCTTTAGCAAATAGGGATCGAAAGTAGTCTACCCGTATTTCCTTCAGAATGTGTTTCGTTTTTGTTAGTTCATTCATCCCTTTCTCAACTCTCTCCTCTGAGCATTCTCCATATTTCTTTTTATGTTCCGTAGAAGTCGTGTTCCATCTGTTTTGAGAAGCTCTACCAGTGTTCCCTTTTTATTTGTCTAACTAAACTATTCGTTTCATTTCTGATTTGTTTATAGGGGTTATATACCTGTTGTGTTTGTTATGGTCTGTATTGTAAAAAAGCTTTCTTCTTTTTTCCACATTGTGTCTTTACTTCCTCTCTAACCCATGATGTTTTCTTTTCTGATACGTTACTGTTCGTTACTCTCCTCTCTTCAAATGCTTTTGTTGCTGCGTTAATTATGTTATTTTCTTTTTCTGTATAAGTATTCCGTAGATTTCGTATTTAGTCCTGATTTTGATTTATGTTTGTGTTGGCGCTGCTCTCTTGAGTGTGAAGTATTTCAGGATGATTCTTATTTTACATAATACTAGACTATTTTCGATGGATGTATATCTCTGTTGTTTAAAACATACTCCGTCCGGTCTCGCGGAGATAAGAATACTGCCGGGGTCAAAAAGCCCTGCCTGTCGTAAGAGGCGACTAATGGGTAGGAATCGTGAGGTGGAAAGCCGTCACTTGAGATGTCGGGTTTGTAGAAACGCACACGGTCGCTTCGGCGACACGGTCACCGGTCTACACTCCTAGTATCTGAGACGAGACTCTCGTGGGACCACTCTACTCTTATTCCAAAAGAGCCTGGTGAGGTTAAACAAGCTGGGCCCGTACATACCTCTCCTGACCTCGTGTCAGGCGTGGTGTGGGTGCCCCGGCACCTACCCACCGGGAGATCCAAGAGTGGTAGAGGAGAGATCCTCGGCGACGACCTGTCTACGTGCGAGGTGGAAATTCCTCCGCCTGCCAAACCTATCCGCCCCGGGGCGGGATAACGGGTAGGTGAGGTACTCGCAACACAGGTACTACGGGGAAGGTGGAGCCCCACGAAACGTTTCTTGCATACGTGGCGTGGTACCTTCACTTTGGTGTCGGACTCGTAGGGGCAGAGGTTTCGTTAACGGACGTATAGCCGAAAGGACAGGTAGTCCAGGGTCCTGCCAAAGCAATTTGGAGGGCGCAAAGCACAGCAATGTTTATAACAGAATGTATTATAGATCCTTGTCCACGGGTGTTATTAAGTGTATATTTGTGTTGTTTTGTGTGGTTAAAAAATGTGTTGTTTATTCTTTTCTATCTGATTCTGAAAGACCTTATCAGCTTTCGAGATCTGAAAAGATTTTTAATCTAAATTCGGCTCTGAGCGCTAAAATTTTGGAATAAATAACTTTATTGCTCGCAGGTTTATATAAGCAATACCTAAATAAACAAAAATACTAATTCTTATTTATTTATTTTTCCAACTATATTAGATTGGAAAAATATTAATGTGAGTCGCTCGCGTTGATCGATGCAAGATTGCTAGCACTCCAATAATTTTCGTAATATTTAGGACACAAATAGGTAGCTATATTATACTGAAAATTTTTTCCTTGCCCGCGATCGACTAACCTAGGGGCTGCGATCGACTGGTCGACGACGATCGACATGTTGGTCTCCCCTGACATAGAGTAACTGACATTCTATTTAAATAGTTATTACTGCTTAGATTGTGTTTGACCTAGCTATCTCGTTACAAAATTTATTATTATAATATATATTTGATATTTATATGTATTTCCTATATACTAATACGATAAATTATATGCTATTCCCCGCAAGAATTGAGGATAATAATCCCTTGATAATTGCATTTTAATGTTGTCTTTAACAACGTGATTAAACTGCTAATGAGCTTTCTAAATATTCTATTATTTGTTTTTTGTTCTTTTTAATAATAATACCTTAAAATAAATTTTATCTTACTTAATTACCTGAAGTTGGGAAATACCACTTTTAAATTCTTTATAAGTACACCCCATTAACAGAGATTAAAATCTGTGCCATTAGTCTTAATTTATTACCAAAACAACTAAATTTCATATAAATACTTAAACCAGTTTTCTATTGTGTTATTGTCAAAACTCTAATCTAGGGTCACGACTAAAATGGCTTTGGAGTGTGTACTTAGTGAAAACGGTAAGAGTAAGTTATTGATCGACAGTTATCTTCACCAGAAAGACAAAGAAAAGAAAAACATTTTTATTAAAAGTGTAATTACTACAAGACATTTAAGTGGAAAGCTCGTGTTATAACCTTAAAAGATGCAGTAGTAAAAATAAGTGGGACACACAATCATATAGCGGATGCAAGGCAAGTAAAAAACAAAATTTTTCAATGGAATACCTGAAAATACTACACAAACCCCATCATATAATATCCGCTGCATCTGTTTAGCTTAGTCAAGCTACAGCTGCCATGCTTCCAAAAGTGAACAGCATTAAAAGAACAGTAGGGCGTGTACGAAGTAATCAGTAAGCCGCTCCGGCTTTAGCTATTCACAGAAGAGACATTGTTTTTCCAGAAGAGTATAAACTAACACAAAATGGAGAATAATTTTTACTATTTGATTCAGGCCCACACGATAATCGGTTGTTAATTTTTTCAACAAGATAAAATCTGCTTCTTCTGGTAAGGTCACAACACTGGTTTGCCGACTTAACTTTCAAAACTGTACCTCACCTTTTTTATCAACTATATACAATCCACGGATTGAAGAAGAATATTGCGATTCCTTTAATATACGCACTACTACCTAGTAAGACAGATGAAAATTATGTTAAGCTACATTCAAAATTAAAAGAACTTTTGCCTTGATCTTCGCCTGTAACCATATTAACAGGTTTTGAAAGTGGTATGATAAGTGCTATAAGACAAGAATATCCCGACTCAAGACATCGTGGGTGTTTTTTCCATTTCACTCAATGTCTCTTTAGAAGAATCCACTCAGACGGTTTAAAAAGAAGATATGAAACTGATTTAGATTTAGCTTTAAAGCTCCGATTATTGGAGGCATTAGCATTTGTCCCTACTGCGGACCTAGTGGAGGCATTTGAAACGATTTGCGAGCAAGATGTGTTGCCAGCAGAAGCCCAGTCAGTAATGAATTATTTTGAAGATACCTGGATCGGGCGTCCACAAAGAGGTAGACAACGTCGTTTGGCCTTATTTTCACATGATCTGTGGAATTGTTATGATGAGGCCCGAGAAAGTTTACCAAAAACAAACAATTCCATAAAATGATGGCATCGAGGGTTTGAAAAACAGATTTCCAAAGAGAGATTATCCAAACATTTGGAGATTTACTAAAGGCATTCAGCTGGAGCAGAGCTTACATGAACTTCAAATTGAACAGTACATAGAAGGCTTGAAAGGTCTTATAAAGATCATATGCATAAGTAAATTTAAAAAAAATTAATAAAAATTAAAAAAAAATGTGGAAAGGATAAAAAAATTAAAAATTTAAAAAAATTAATAAAAAATAAAATAAACTGTAAAAAAATTCAAAAAAAGAAATCTTAAAAAAATGACAAATTGGACGTTTATTCCAAGTTCTAAACATGCCAGTGGTATGCTATCAATCCTAAGCCTGAAGTGGAAAGGGAACATGGAATAAAAGATATATATATTATAATGATAAATTCATTAACGAGATAGCTAGGTCGAATAGAATCTAAGTAGTAATAACTATTTATAAAGCAAGTTACTGTATTAATATATAGGAAATAAATATATAGCAATAACTGTTTGAATATATTTTTCGGTCAGTTCTCTTTTCGAGCAATTGTTTATCTGCCAATTGTCTATTTGGACAATTGCCAATTTGAGGAATGTTCCATTCGGGGAATTGTCCATTCGGGAAACTGTTTGCCCTGACCTCGCTGTTGCATAATGCTTTTTATTTTGAGATTACTAGTCTCTTCAGTGGTAATCAAGTCTTTAACACCTTTGGCATCTAGAAAATTGCCTAATCTAAATTCAGGAAAAATTTGTAAATGTTTGCAGAAGTTTGTTGGTAGAAAAATTGCGGATACAAACTCACAGTTAAATTCGCACTACTTAAAAATTGGGCTGCCATTTTTAATTTTATTGGTGGTCACTAACAACACATCTGCAGTCAATCTGCACTAAGAGCAACACTAAACAAAAACCTAACTTTTTATGGAATGTACTCTGGGCATGTACAGCTGGGCCCATAAAATTTTCGAGAAGCTTTAAGAGTATAATTAAATAAGTGTAATGGATGGGAGAGAATGAAACACCTTTTCACATGTTACACAGAATGACAACCGTTTTATTACTAAAATGTCAAAATAGCCAACCTGATTTACATATTGTTTGTGAATCAGGATAGGCAACATTTTAATGCATATGGACGCAACACGAATGGACAATATCAGGCAAGTGAAAAGAGTATGGGAAGCTAAACCAATGGGAAAACCCAGAAGAGGCAGACCAATAAAAGAGTGAATCAGCAACATAGCAAAAATATTAAAAAGTAAGGCAAATCTTGATGACAAGCATGGTACATGGTCACAAATGGTAAAAAACAGAAAAAAATGGAAAAAATTCATCAAAAGCTAAATTAACCTCTCTCGACACCCAACGGTAGAAGATTAATGGTATGTCTGTATTTATTAGAGTATTATCTCATTTTTTTATTACTTCGTCGATTAATTTTGGTACTGAAGTTAGAACCTGTCCAATTCTTGTTAGTGTCATATTTGTAATCTACTTAATCTATTTTGCAACATGGCTCTTTATTGTTTATTATTTAGTTTCAACATACAATAGCCTAAATAATGTATTTTCATTCTGTATTTGTTTTGTGTATAACTGGTTAATGCAACGTTAATGTAGCTTTTAAACCAACGTCATTCGTTGGTTGTAATTATAGTTTTGTAAATATTTTATTTTAAACTAACCTTTAAATGTAATGCAATGTTAACTCACATATCATTCGATTGCGTAGTCATGAAATTTGTAATTAATCAATTGAGTAGGGAAATAATTAAAATTCCAAATTCCTACTGTTGCGTAATTTTCAATTTTAACTTTACTAATACTCAATCACTCTGATTGAAAATGTGATCAATAATTACTGTTGTATTTAAATCTGGGTTTAATGTTATATGGGTAAATCAATATATTTGATGTATTTGTAAAATAGGCATTGGTCATTTTTCTTAGTACAAGTATTGCTATTGGGAATATTCATAGAACTACTCTCGATACAGTTGCGAGCAATTTTAAAAAATATTTTTTTCAAAAATAAACAATTTATATAACCGCAAAATATTATATTATTTACTTAAACAATAAAACACTTTTACATAACTTTTACAAAGATTGTTTAATGTCTTAATTATATAGACAATACTAATGACTACAGAAGCGAAAGCAAGCCAAATGTACTTGTTAATAAAACCTATGTACCTGCAGGACACATTACGCTATAGTGGTATAAGATAGTTTAAGACCATTTGTAGCAGTTATCACGCTGCTCCCTTAAAATCTAGTTAGATACGCCCATGACCCAAATTAAAATGTAAGAGGTCGCTGTGTTGTCAACTGTGGCTGAGCGACAAGCCGAAATCTTGGTTTTGGTTGCCAGCTTGGGTCAAGACTCGAAGTGCGTGGCAACTTTGCATATTTCTTGTAGCGAATTTGGGACCAATTTGAAAAAGTAAGTGTTTTTTTTATTTGTCGAAATTCTAGTTATAACTATCGTGGACTGTTAAAGCAACACAAATTAAACAAGAAACTTAAATAATAATAAACTAGATATCAAACGACGACTTAATGACAATCGCTTTAAAGTCCTAAGGCTGCGCACTCGTCTCAGGTAAGCAATCTCAATTATTTATTTTATAAAATCGGTTCTTTAATATCCGTATATATCGTTATTCGTTTTGTAAAAAACAAAATAGAATCAACGTTTTTTATGTCATAATTTCATATGGCCTTCATTTTTATTGTAACATGTATCGTTCCTTCTCAGTTTTTTATTCGTTATTTCCAAAACGGCAAAAAATCCGAGCTGCGCAAACCGTTTATCGAACGATCCGATGTGAAATATGTACTGTAACGTTTTAATCAACCAATTGAACGTGACACCAAGCTCCGCTTGGTACTTGTCCCCCGTACTATAATATTCCAAAGCGACCTCACTAAATTATAAATATTTTTAGTAGCCGTTCTATCCTATATAAGCCGATACAAATTTTTATTCGCTCTTTTCAATCATATCACTACAATATTATTCTTAATGAAACTTTAGTCACACAAATTGGTTAGTGTCTTGGCCGTATACACGGGTAAGTATCTTTTTCTAGTTTTAGGCCTCTGTTTTTTACTTGTTTTCTTTTGCATAGCAGATACTTTCTTTCTTAAAATAAAGCTGAAAACATTTTAACTTTTATTTTTTTACTGTATATATGTACCTATATTCCTTATTTTCTTTAATATCTTATTAATAAAAACTTTTCCTACAAATTTATTTTTATTAATGCCACGCTGTGATCAGAGATTTTGCTGAGATCGTTTTTCTCTAAATCTCAGCTTTATTTCTAATCAGGCTTTTCTTTTGGGAGAAAACTGATCTTTGTATGAATTTGCTAGCCACTACCGTGGGAAGCAAGCAATAGCCATTTCACACTACCTTGCGAAGCAAACAACAGCCAACCACAATACCTTGGCAAAAATCAGCAACCACCCATACTACCTTAAATCCACTAATGCATCAGAATATAATTTGAAATCCATTTACCAACCTGGCGACATAAGTGATTGCTATTATCTAGACCAACAACCCCCGACAGCAGCTAACTTTCACAAAGATCGGAACCCTTTCTGGTTCTTGAACTGAATGGCTCCTTCAGAACTAACTGAAGCTGAGTACTTTTTTTATACTTATTTTATACTGGCAACCGGCACAATCTTTGAGTCTCAGTTTAAAAATTTATTTTTGTTTCACATTCATCATAAGATGAATTCTGTTTATTATTATTTAATAAATATATAATATATACCTTTGCTATGACTTCGTTAATTTTTTTTTTATTTCCTGTACCTTTCTGGGATTGGTGTGGGGAGAGAATAAACAGCGATCGAACCCAGGGCTGAGCAGTCAAGCAGAGCACCATTCTGATGGATGGAACGGTGGGCATTTTTCTCTTGAATATCATTATGGATATTCGAAGAATTCCTCCCCTGGTTTCTTCCAGCAGTGTGGTGTTGCTTAACGCCCTGGTCTTAATAAGATTAGGACGTTACAGTATTGTTATAACCATTCTTAGAAACAATTGGAATTTTCTTGATGTTATTTTGTACATTCGTCACCCATCCACTCATAAATCCATATACCTATACACCCATATAGTTTTAAATTATTTGAAGAGCAACACTAGGAGAAATCAGCTTGGCCCAAATGTCAAAATACTACGAAAAATGATTGAAAGAACAGTTACTCGAGAAAAATTGCCTGAAAGATCTGTTGTTGTTACTGACAATGCTCCATACCATAGTATACAAATTAATAGAACATCTACCAGTAATTTTATAGAAGCAATTATGTAATTTTGGTTAACAAAAAAAATATACCATTTCTAATTTACTGCAAGAATGTGAATATGTTTACATAAAACTTCCATTAAGCACCCACACTTAAGCTTTATAGAAATGGTATGAGCATAAATAAAAATGTCATTGTAAAACAAAATTTTGATTTTACGTTAAGAGCTGTAACAGTATTGGTGAAACAAGAATTTTCCAAAGTAACCATAAATAACTGGAAGGAAGTGTCTGAACAGATTGCCAAGCTCGAAAATAAGTATTTAAAAAATTAAATTAACTATTTTTATTATAAATAAGCCACAATTTTACTTAAAAATTAATCTACATTCAACAACGACCGGTCAATGGAAGTGATAAATTTTGTTGATAACATAAGTGTTTTTCCGAAGAACATTCATAATTTGCGCGTAACACATTTAACTTTCCGTTAGTAGCGTGGGTGACGTATGTCATTCTCCATGTAGCATGTCTCCATTATTTCTACTCACAGATTTAAATCGGTAGGTGTCAGCGCTACCTAGACTTCAGTACCTTCCAAGCAGTGAATGTATAACGTGGTTTTACACAGTAACACATTCTTAGTTGCCAAGCATTTCCATAAGACTTTTAGTGGTTGATAACTATCCCCCACACCAATAACCGTGTTCTTGAGCTAGTCAAAGTAGGTTTTCGATTTTGGTCTACTAGCTACACTAATTTTTTTGGCACATATTGATAGTACTTGCGGATCCTCATTCATAACGATATTAACTTGTGATTTTTATCGGATCTTACCTATTTTAGAACACAATGGAGAATTCGAAAAAGCGTAAAGTTAGAAGAAGTAGCCGTAACTGAAAGTAAACATAATACGGCTTCCGAACAAAAAGCATATGAATCTGACAGAAGTGTTACTAGTAAAAGTGAAAGGCAAGAAATCGAGCTGAAGAGTATTACATGGAAAAAGATGAAACAAAATGGAGGAAAAGAGGTCCTGTAAAAAATGTACGAACTCGTGCACATAACAAAATAAAATGCCATTTGCAGGGACCAAAGGGTATTGCTCGAGAAAAAAAAAACTTAAATTGACATCTGAAACGATGAGAAATACCAAACGAAATTGCTTCCAATACGAAATAGCGTGGAGCACTCCTCCGTATTTGGCTTTCACGAATGCTGCGCTTTGGTATAATATTGTTCGAAAAACAACAAGGCTATACTAGTTTTATCTACGTTCCATTCCACCGTTGATATAGATGAGTCTACTGGATATAACAATAAACCTAATGTCGTGACTTTTTGTAATATGACCAAAGTTGGCGCCGACCTGGTTGATCGGCTTTGTCCACATAATAATGTTGCGCGCAACACTAGACGTTGGCCGATGGTACTTTTCTACAAGCTGGTAAACATTTTCATAATAAAAATGCTCTTTTTATTTACAAATATCACTATCATATAGACAAGAAAATATCACGTGTTCGGTTCTTGCAAAGCCTGAGTTGGGAGTTGATCAAACTTCAAATAGGACGATCTCAAAATCTAAACATATCTGCAAAACTGCTGCTTGGTATTGAGGAAGATAAGCAGCCAATCGAAGGTAAAATCGGATTCCGAGGAAGATGTTATTTTGTTCCAAATGTGAAAAATGGGTTTGTGGTGAACATTTAAAAAAAATCTGTATAAACTGCCATCAAAATGAGGTTATGTGTATGTATTATCGTTAACTTGAAAATAAAGTTTTGTTGTAACAATTTTTTGGTTTTATCTTGATAAGCTCATAATATACTCATTATATTTTCATAGAAAATAAACTAAAAGTACAAAAAATAAGGCAAATTAAAAATTGGTGACATATGTCCTCCAAGCCACTAAATATATAATTCTTAGTGACGCCACTAACGGAGAAGTAACATGATTGGCCATTATAAGCATTGTTTTTGAGAGAATCAGTCAGTCTACAAAAAAGTGCTATTAAACATTTTTCTTCAAAATTATATTTTTCTACGACTTACAAATTCTTGATAAATCGATGTTTCCGAATCCCCCTCACTACGAGTGAGTTTTTAGGGGTAATCCCGAGGTTCGGAGTGACAAATTTTTTTACATCTTTTTTAAAGTCTTAAAATTGACATTCTCAGCAAAATTCAGCTTGTTTGTATAATTTTTGAGGTCAAATCTTTGTCGACTGGGCTATCGCGTGTAGAGAATTGTTGGTGTATTGTTTTTATATTTTGTTTTATTGAATAATCATTAAGTATAATAATGGTGTAGGAATAGCATTCTCATCATATCAGATAAGAGTTAATGTCTGTGTAAACATACAAAATCATAATTTATAACAATTGTTCACTTTTTGGATATGTAAGCAAATAGTTTGACAATTTTGGCATAACTTTTTATAGGTTACTCTTCTTTTTTTATATTAAAGCATTAACTAAATAGTTGCGGACAAAACATAGATATTACCTTACTTTTTATATATTAGAGCTGTGACTTTACCTCATAATTATCTTAACCCTCAACTTCAAAATATGTATTACCCTGTCAGTCTTCTGTGAACATTGCAAACATCAAGTACAAGTATGCTCTTATATTTTCGCTAATGGACACGTAACATCCGCGCGGGTCTGCAGCTACCCCACGTTACCATAAGTGCAATATTTTCATAATCTTTTTTTAAATAGCCAGTACATACAAGTAACATGTTTAAATGTTATCATCAAAAATACGAGGAAGATGTAATGCAATGGTATGATAAAATGGACGCTGATTCAGAAGACGTATACTCACCCTATTAACTTTTCTAAGATTTATTGAAGCACAATCCAAAAAGTAGACGGAAAATATTAGTAGATCGGCAGCCATCTCTTGGGTTTTTAATAGAGTCATCGAGAACTCGAAAACAAATTACTGCGGTAATGATCTTTCATGCATTGACAAATATGGTGTAAAAGTAATGGCTCTTTGTGATGCTCGAACCTCTTAGTAGAGGTAGTGATGGAGTAGGATTACCAGATCAAGAAATATATTTTTAAATTCGTACTCAATAAGTATTTCCACGTTAAAGCCAATTTTTGAAAGAGGTAGAAATATTACTGCGGAAAATTCATTCAACTCTATCCAGGTTGTTGAAGAGTTATTTGCTAGAAAAAATACATATGTGGGAATACTTAAAAAGAATAAAAGAGAAATTCCTAATCAATTTTTGCCAAATAAAACTCGTGTAGAACAATCATCGATATATGGATTTAAAAGAGACTTCTTTCAATGTGCCTAAACGAAATAAAGCTCTTATATGCATAGATCTGAATCAATTGATAGTCAAACTAGAAATCCCAAGATCATCCAATTTTACAACAACACAAGGATCTAGAATAGTTGAGATCAATAATTAGTTCAATTTTAAAGGAACCAATCCTAATAGTGACGATTGCTGTTGCAGATCATAAAAGAAGACATTGTGGAAAATATTCTCGAAACAAGGATAAAAAACCTGTGACTTGCAAGTTTGGTATGGTACCTATTTTGTTTTAGAATGTACGGGAAAAGTGTGAAAGTGTGTAAGGACTATACGATTAATTAATAACTTTTTTTTAAACGTTATATTTAAAATTTTAATGATAATATGCCTAGGCGTACCTACATAAATATATAAGTTAATTTCTAAACGAATATTGTTAAAATTTTTGTTTGTGGCTAATTTTTTATAAATAATAATCTAATAAATGCAAAATTCATCATTTTTTGCCTATACCTAACTAAAAATACACTTATTTTCAATTAAAGTTAAAATTATTTTAAAATACTGTTGTAAGTTGTTCAGTGACATCCTAAAACTATTTTTTTTTATGACAAAATTAATGTTTTTATTGGTTTTTTTTTATGATTTTAAAAGGTTATGGATACGGTTAGACCTCATATGAATCCTACGTCACCGTTTATGTCAAGATTACATCACGTCACCAGTTGAGGATTAAATACAGTTTAAACATTTTTAAAATTAATTCTTATATTTAAAATATGAGAAAAATGTTTAATTTTAAGGTTACAATGGCATCATGAGGCAGTATCCTGGTTATGAAAATGTCATTCGGTGGAAGTACTGCAGTTTAACCAATGTAGTAAATTTACAATGGATACTCCAATAAGAATTTTTGCCATGGATCTATTCGACTAAATCTGTTAATTAGTTTGAAAGCCTCCATTGCACTTAATTACAAACACGGATGGATAACTTTTTGATTTCTTACCTAAAAAAACCTAATCCAAATTTCTTTTTCATTGAAATTGTATCAGAAGTTTCCGAATAGGTGCGGATTATCCATTAGACAAGCATTCGCAGGAATTAAACGAGGACTTTGATTGAATATGGCACAGGAAGTGGGTAAATACGGCCGATCTCCCGCTTTTGAATGTGCTACGTTCTATTCAAGGAGCAAAATAGTCTGTTCAAATACAGAGCTCGCGAAATCTGAAAATACTGAATCTGAATTTGACGAAGTTTGGCGAGGAAATGCAAACTTTGATGTGAAATATGTGATGTAAGGGGCGTCAAAAAATTTTGCTAATCTTTCTAATCTTATTGACAAAACGAAAAAGGAATGGTCTGGAATTTTATAACAAAAATGCTAGAACATCTTGGTTTTAAATATGTTTCTTGGCGTAATATTTTTATAACTAAATCTGTAGTGATAAATACCGATAGGTACTATAACTAAGGCATATTATGTCAAAATACCTGAAAAATGTATAATTTTCGTAAATCGTGAATGATTTTAATAAGAACGATTTTTGAGAATAAAATCGAAACATTAAATTTAAAGTATTTTTAATAAAATTATTATATATTACATAAGACAGCACCAACTATGGCAGGATTTTAAAATTTAAAAGGAATTTAAAATATAACAACTTAAATATCAATTGTTGTTTTTATATAAAATTTAGGTTTGATTTTGACGTTTCCGCTTCCACTCCGGAAATCGTTTTCAAAAAGGTTATCTATCTGTTTAAAAGGCTATGATAACAAGTCACACCGTTTATCCAGTAAGGGAAAAGCGCCATCTAGGAAAGAAATATGAACTACCATATTTCCATCATATTTTGTTCTTAAAACTATATATTAATAACTAAATAATAATATAAATAATAATTACTTTTAATAACATTTTTAAGATAGATTAATACAAAATAATTTAAAACTTTATGTTAGTTTATATTTAAAACCTAGCGCCATCTAGGAAAGAAAATCTGAACTACCAACATCTGACATTTCATTCATATTTTGTTCTTGAAACGATACGTTTAATTATTAATACAAAAAATATTAATCACATATTAATATAATTATTAAATAATAATATTAATATTTTTTGGGTACGATTTAATACAAAATAATTTAAAGTTGTATGTTAGTTTAGAGTTAAACTGTCACCTAGGAAAGAAATCTGAAATACCAACTGACATTTCAACCTATAAGTCAATCGTTTTGTTCTCAAAACAATACGTTTAATTAAAAATACTAACAATATTAATATATATTAATTACATAGATAATTAATATTACGATTTTTTTTTCGCAAAATTGACAAAAATCTTGGTTGCTGTAATTTAATGGTAAGATATATTATGTATAATAATTTAAAGCTTTATCTATCTATCTATCTATATCAGGATTTTTACAGCTGTTGCCGCCTTCCTTCCTTCAGCCAACGTCTCCAGTCCTTTCTGTCTGCCATTTCCCATATCTAAGATCTCGTCTTTCCATGGCCTCGTCCACTTCATCCCTCCATGATCTTCGGTGTCTACCTCTTTTCCTCCTTCATATTGGGCTACAATCTGAAATCTTTGCTATCCACCTTGTATGATCTGTTCTTCTAACATGTCCATACCAAATTAAAGGTTTTTCTTCGATGTAACTGAGTATGTCTTGTTCTACTACTATTCTTAGTTTTATCTCCTCATTTCTGATGCGATCCATTTTTGTCACTCTGCAGCTTCTTCTCATAAACCCCATTTCAGTTGCTGTGATTTTGGACCTGTTTCGTTTATTTATTACCCAATTCTCTGCTCCATAGGTCATTATACTGCGTACCAAGGTGTAATAAATTCTCTTCTTTGTATTTCTGGTAATCTGTCTATCCCACAGTACCCCGTTCATTTGTTTAATTCAGGTTCTTGTCTGTGCTAATCTGCTGGTTATCTGTTGCTCGGTGGTTCCATTTTTTGAGAGTATGAATCCTAAATATTTGAATTTGTCAGTGCTGTTAATTTCCCTATTATCGTTAATTTCCAAGTTTATCACTGGTTCTTGCTCTGTTGTTAAATATTTGGTCTTTTCTAGATTTATTTCCAGTCCATTTTTTGTGTATTAATTTTCTAATTTTCGAAGCATGTAGCACAGATCTTCTTCATCTTGAGCCGTTACCACTTGGTCATCTGCAAAGCTTAATGTGTACAAGAAATTGTCCCGGATTGGTATTCCCATTCCTTCACATTTCCTTTTCCATGGTTTTAAAATTTGTTCGAGGAATATCTTAAACAGTGTCGGAGATGTAGAGCGTCCCTGCAATAAGAAGCCTTTTGTGGTCTGAAATTCGTTGGAGTATTTATTGCCGATTTTAACTCTTACTTTGTTCTTTGATCAGTTCTTTGATGATTTTATTTCTTACCTTGTTGTTGTTGTAAAGGTTTTTTACGGCTTCTTGAGGCTTTATGTTAGTTTATATTTATTTGGTTTATATGCAAGAAGATACATGCTAGTTTTTGTATTTATATCGATTTCATTAGACGTCATTTAATTTTTTTAAAACCTTTTTATAACAACTCGAGAAATACCGGATCGACTTGGGAAATTTTAATTTTAAAATATTTTTATAAATATCTGTATAAAATATTATAAAATAAAATAAAACTTAAGAAAAATTGGGTAAATTAAGTAAAACAGTACCGAATAAAATAAAACAAATTAAATTAAAAATTATGGTTTCATGTATAAATTGTTTAGAAGCTACGCTTTCACTCCCAGAATTAAAACATATATCACTTTTTGATTTTTATAATCATTTTAATAAAATATAATGATAATCAAAACGAAGTAATTAAACATAAATTCTAAATAATAATGAAAATGTAAATGATGAATAAATTCTATTTTATTTAACAAATTTAGAAAATTACTAAAATCATTTTCAAAAACAAAATTTTCAAAGGAAAAATTAAGATTTTTCAAACTTTAAAGAACTTAAATATATTATTATAAAAAACACATATTAACAATTGGGTAATAAGCAGATATGCAATTTATTAACCCACATCTCCTTTGTTATTGGTCCGATTGGACCCCTAGATACGTTAAATGGAAGGGAAGGATATCACGAACATATTAAGATAAAAGAAACAAACAAGGCGACTACTACTAAAAGGACACTGCACAGTGTCTTTATTATTAATGAAAGTATGGTTACATACGAGATGTCATAGGGCACTATGGATAAAAATTGATTAACTAAAATAACAAACACCTTTACTATAAATAAAAAAAACTAAACGAATCCCAACATGCGACACAGTACATGAAAGGGGAGGAAATAAAGAGTATATTACGTAAGAAAAAACAAATCAGGCGACTAAAGGGTACTACACAGTATCTTCATTATTAATGAACGTATAGCGACATACGAGAAATCATAGGGTATTATAAATACAAATAAATTTACTACCAAAATGATACTACACATTGTCTTCGTTATTAATGAACATATAGCGACATATGACATATTGCATGATACTATGGATGATAATATATATAATTTACATAATACTATGTAAATATTTCAGTTATTATTTTTATTTATTCTGCATCTCATAGCTTCAGCAGTTCTGCAAGAATTTCATTAAGTCCCGGCGTCTTTCCATTCTTTATCTGTCCAACAGCTGCCGTTAGTTCTTCTGGTAGGATTTCGGTACCTGAATTTTCTTCAACGTTGGGTTCTTGTATTGTTCTAAGGTCGTGGAAAAGTTCCTTCAAGTATTCTTCCCATACTTTCTTTTTATCTTCTTTGGTTATGGCAAGATTCATCAATTGCTATTTTTCCGTTGTTGCGTTTTCGGATTTTCCAGCTATTTCCTTCACCTTTCGATGAACATTGAAGTTATCATATCGACTCTGATACTTTTCCATTTCTTGACATGGTTCTGTTTTTTGTTTTTCTGTGGCTTCTCTTAACTTTCTTCTGACGATGTCTATTTTCTTATATTCTTTGAGATTTTCTTTGTTTTTTTCTCTGATCCATAAGTTTAAGTATTTCATCAATTATCCACGATTCCCGTTTCTCTGTATCTTTCTTCAGGTGTTGTTGTTTTATGTCTCTCATTGTTTCTTTTATGGTGGTCAGGCTTTCCTCTATAGTTCCCGCATTTCTACTTTTTGGCACCTTTGTATTGAGGTTTCCACTCAACTTCAGTCAAACATTGGGATCGTTCAGTTTACTAACTTCATACTTCTTCAATTACTTACTTGTAACCTTCTTCATTCTGATTTTTAAATTACCTGCAACTGGTATATGATTGGAATTTATGTCTGCCTGGGTATGTTTTAACAGATGTAGAGCTGTTCAATGTATCTCCCCGATCGTGACGCTTTCCTAGTCCAAATAGTGCAACTGCAGATGATGTTTTGCTGGCCCAACCTTGGCGTTGAAGTCACCGATGACAATTGTTAGGTCTTCCTTTTTCAACATTTTCACGACTTGAATAATGCTATGGTATAGTTCTTCTATCTCTTCTTCTATTCCTCGTGTTGTAGTTGCATATACTTGAATTATATTGATGTCGATTGGTCTTGCTTACAGTTGTATGAGCATCACTCTTGTTAAGATAGATAAAGTTGTCAACAGATTTTGTCACTTTTTTTGTCAATATAATGACGACACCTAATTCATGTTTGCCGTTATCTGTTTCAGAATAGTAAACTGAGTATTCCCCGATATTTGCTGTTCCGGAACTTGGCCAACGCATTTCGCTTATTCCCAGAATATTTAATTTAATATTTGTGTCATTTTTTGTACTGCATTATAAATTTTACCTTTCTGTGCCATAATTCTCACATCCCATGTGCCTATTCTGATGTCTACTTTGCATTTTAATATTTTTGTTATACTTGTAACTGCACCTCCCGGAGATCCGATTGATATTCAAAATCAGTACAGTGTAATTGTTTGCAAATGATTTTCTACTTACACAGTAGACAACTATTTTTAAAAATATATTACAATTGTTTTCAGTACAATCGACGCTTTTTCTGTTATTATGTGACAAGTTTTTAAATTTTTCCATTAAACACAAAATTGTCATGAGTTGAAATTTGGTTTGTATTAGGCATACTCAATCTCTTTATTTTTTTTATAAGCTAGATTTTATTTATTAACGGGTTTGTCGAAAAAATGTAAAGAAAAATTGAAATCTCCAATCATAAATAAATATAAAAATATTGATTTTTTGAAAAAACTCTGTTAAACATGTTTTGCTAAGAACATATTTTCTATCGATTCTGGAGGTTATTTTCAATATAAAGTTTTAAAACCCCCAGTTGTATTCTCAAGGTAAACGCACACACATAGATTTTTAAATTAACGTTAAAATAGAGGTGTTGATGTAAATCAGAGGTTATACCTATTTTTACCGTGGTAGACTGAACTAATCTCCTATTTCGAAGTTTTAGGGACATTATTTTTATTCTTTGATCATTCGTATGTATTGGATTATTAGACACGGATAAATATCCATAGATCTACCTACCTAGTATTCAGTAATTTTAATTGCATTACTCATTATTATCATTGATGTCAATTTTTACAGTTTACTAAAGGGCTAAGTCCATTCCTGTGAAAAAGCGTAGGAAGTGAAAACAGCCGCTCCGCTCACTACGTGCATTATAAATGGAACTTTTGTTCTCGTAATTATGATGGTAGAGTCCTTTGTAGGGCTTACTACTAGGGCACATATTTAAAAAGCCGCTGCTGCTGAAGTATATTCACGACTGGATTTCTGACAAGTCTTCTTAAAACTATTCTCACAAAAATGCTTATAATTTTTCCCCTTTGTCAACACTAATTTCGCTTCAAGTCCGCTCATAGGGTTCATTAAGAGGAAGTTCTCATATGTGGCTTGAATTAACTTTTTTGTCGTGGTTTACTTCAAATTGAATTGCTTGTTTCGTTTTAAACCTTTCTTACAATTTCCTTTCTAATTTGTCTCAAAAGACTTAACATTTAACAACTTATCGTTATATATATATATATACAGTACATCATTGAACCAACTTACACCTCTAAACGGTTAATTTAATTCGCAGAAGACAACCTTTCATTGTAGTAAACGGCACGGTAAACTGCACTGGAGTTCTCCATCATCTTTGTAATTACTTATTTTGTTAAGCATATTTTTGATTGTATTATCAGTGAGAGTTAATTTGTATAAAATAAGGAGCCAAAATTTAAATAAAATTTTAAATATTTATTGTTTATTTGGCTAATAATGAATGTATAAATATAATGGTTAACCTGCTGCACAAATATTTTGTATAGTCACTAAATTCATTACCGATATCATTATGTAAATGTATATTCACTAATTTCACTAATTTTATTTTCCCGGATTCACCACTCTTCTATTAATTTTTCATATTTATTTACAGTTTTGGCCCATATTTCTGAAATTGCAGTTTTAAGAGCTTCTTGCCACATTTCCCTTCCTGCCACGTTTTACATATACCCCAGATGTGTTCGATGGGATTAAACTGGCTGTGATATGGCGGTAACCGTAGTACTTGATGTCCATAACTTCATATAATTTGGTCAACAATATACACTGTTGATTTTTCATTAAGTTTCGAAATTTCCAGTAACTTTGATTTGAAGGCATATTCCGAAAAATTGATATTATTTTTAACTAACCAATTTTTTATGCTCGTTACGTTCCACGACTGTTTTGGATGTTTCTCCAAAATCTCCGAATGATGAAGTGCATTATCTAAAACAACAACTGATGGTTCACTCAGACTAGGTAACACTTTCACCTCAAGCCATTTAACTGTACCGGGTGGTTCAATAAGCCGATCTCTCGACTATATATCAGAAACTATTCATGTTATTACTTTAGGAGAAAAAATTCATTAGTAAAAGTGGCCAAGAGAAATTGCTGGAAATAACTTTCAAGTTTCTATCTTAACCGCTAGGGGGCGTAGCCTGTGAAGAAAAATTTGAAAACCAGTTTTTTGTGAAATATGCCCAATTATATCAAGTCTTAAATAAGTAAACTAGAAAGAAGCCTAAATTTCGTACAAAGTTGTTCCAGTACTTTTTTTAATTTTTCAAATAAAGGGTGGGGGAGAGTGGGAAAGTATTTTGGATAAATACCTATAACTTTGGTTTGGATCAACCGATTTTAACGAAATTAGTGTCATTAGAAAGAGGGTGGATGATTTAATTTACAACTTCTATAAAACAATTGCATTTAGTTTTAATTGTCATGGGTAGAGAGTTGTTTTCCATCGTCGTCCACACAAAGATATAATCTTTCGCGCGTAGACATAACAGCTGCTTCAATCTCAGCTGTTGATATTCTATTTATTGCGTTTATAACGCACTGTTTCGTGTAGTCTCGCCTGGTTGGTCGAGTTTGGTACACTAAGTCCAACAGTCCAGAGATATTAAGTCTGGAGATCTAGCTGGACATGAAAATATACTTCCTCTTCCAAACTATTCCATTCCATTTATTTGGATAACTTGCATACAAATAATCTCGAATTTGTCTGTTTTTAAAAAACAGAACAACATATATTGGTGAAAAAGAAACCACTATATTTACTAATACTAAAACTCAAAAAATCTTGAAAAATCCACAACTGTTTCACAAGATAAATCGTGCATAAGTATTTTTATCTAAAGTTTAAAGGGAATTCCAAGTTTCTGACCTAGTTTGTGTACCTAGTAAATTTCTTAATAATATTAAGACCATATTATGGTCTTTTATTATTTTAATTGCCGTTTAAGAAATTTTGTTCTGGGTGATTTCTTCTCCCTTTTGTTTATTCATAACACGCCCGATGAGACTTTTTTTTGCTTTTAACTATATTTTGTAAATGGCTGTTGGAGACAACAAGAGTTTTCATTATAAACGGTTTACATACTCTACAATCTTTCAGAGTATAAACACGGGAAATGGCCGACAGAAGACAGGAAAGGAAAATGTTAATTAAAAGATGGCAAGAAGAATAAAACAACACGGAGGATGTGGCACAGTGGACGAAAATGCTGATCCCCAATATAAGAGATTGGGTGGACTGTGGCCACAGGCGACTGCATTATTTCCTGACGCAGGTGCTCACACGACACGAATGTTTTAGGGCCTACCTCTCTAGGTTCGGAAAGGCTGACACAGATGAATGCCTATACTGTGGACACTCGGACACTGTGACACATACGATGTTAGATTGCAACAGATGGATAGTAGGAAGAAACAAAATGGAAAGAAAAACAGGTGTAAATTTTGTTACCGTGAGGGAAATGATTAAGAGAATGATTGAAAATAAAGCATGTTGGACAAGTGTACATAACTATATCCATGCAATGATCAAGAAAAAAGAAGAGAAAGATAGACAGCTGGATCAACGGCAAACATAAGAGGGAAAGATGCTTGAAGTTGAAGCTAGAAAAATGGGTCAGACCGTATAAGTTGTATGAATGAATGAAGGTAGTGCTTCGGAAGTGATGCCGGCCTTATAGCGGCTATTCCGCTTCCGGATTGCTGAATGACAGAGGAGGGTCTGGTTTAGCAGATAGGCGTTTGGCGTAGACCCGGCGACGAGAGGGCATCTTAAAGTACCTCGGGAACTATAGCCGGAAGTACGAAGGACGAATTCTGCACTAAAGTCAGTCGGGCGGCGTCCTGGACTGAGATGTCTTTTCAAGATTCCAGACCCCCCCTCTATAAAGACGA